>NW_026782057.1:607500-1025085 GCF_031769215.1 Ylistrum balloti | reverse complement strand
TATTGCAACCATATTGTATTTGAGTGAATTTCACATAATCAAAGCATATAGTTTTCAATGATTTATGAACTGTTGTTTTCCACAGCATACAGTAACAATGTTCATTTATTTACACCATGAGAAAAGTATCCAATTTTTAAGAATTTTTTCATTTTTGTGAGTTCAATACATGTTATGAAGTTACTGAGTTTTATGATAATCAACTCACAAGATAAATGTATTTTGGATGGATTTCATAATGGTGAACACTGAACAATGACCAATTCTAGTAATGATCATAATTCTGCAGTTTTTCCAGTGACTCATCTACAAATTTCATTTTGTTCAATACAATATATGATGTAATAAGATAATGTAATGTGACTTAATTCCTATATGTATGGTCATAAGTTGATAATACTTTGATATTGTTGCATATGCAATTATTTTTTTTTAATATCTTGATTTTGAATATGTCAATCTTACTTTCTGATGTTTCTTTGAATGCAATAATGGAAATTGTGGTATTATGCTGTTCAGCAAATTTGGACTATATATATATTTGGTCAAATGTACATGTTTTAAGAAATATTCATTAAATGAATCAATTACAATGTGCTTGAATATAAGTCTTCAGATTTATGTACTGCAAGAGTAGATAAAGGATACTAAGTACTTGAGAAATCTTAGTTAATGTTCATCACAATTTTGTCCAAATTGTTTGCATATAATTTTTGTCCTTGTATATTTTCAGACACCAAAAGTAGTTCAGTTATGAAAATATTGCTTAGTATCACAGAAGCTCTGAGACTATATTGTATTAATTCAAATGATAGTGAATTATCTTCCTTGTTTCTAAGTGAGCTTGCTAGTATTTGCTAATATATGTCAATGCTTTTGCCATATTTTCTCTTACAATTCATGTTATCTCCATACCCATCGAAAATTTGGTTGCAAAATTTTGTTTTGTGGGGGGATATTATGTATGTCATTCTATGAAATACATAAGGAAGGGGAGGTAACTGTAATTCTACTTTCACTTTCACTTTTGTTTGTAACTCTCCTAAATAGGAGGCGGAATTGAAGAGAGTTGAATAAAATAATAAAAATGGAAGACGTGCTTTGTTCTTCTGAAGCTTTCCAGATCGGTACTCTATGATCCTGGAACAATAGTGTGTCGCTATATTCCTTTTTTTATGTTGTACTAAATATTTGTATTTATATAATATAAGTAGGTATCCATGTACATTGTGGAACAATTAAACTCTCTTTTGAGATAATTACAACTGTGATATTATCTGTAATGTATATTACGTGTGATATTTAATGTATTGTAAGGGATCGTATTTATGTGTTTTATGTATGTTATGTTGTAGGGTCTATTAGGGTTTAACCTAATAAACATCTGGAACCGGACCTGGTGTTCGCCCTCATTATTTTTTATAAAACAACCAAAATTACAAATGTAATAGTGTCTAATAATGACGAACTGCTGAGTTTTTCTTGTATCATTTATTGTGTTATATATGTTACTTCCAGATTTGCCGGCTGAAATGAGAATGCTGTTACCGTCTCATCTATTTTATTTCCGGAACATTCTAACATACATACAATAAATTGTACAGGCTTGTTACATTATAAACTTGCTTAGAACAGTAAAGCAAATAAACTGACTGAATATATCTGTCTAGGGAAATACATTGAAAGAAATGACAAAATGTCACTAAGTGTGACAAGAGGTCGTGTCGAATTGAATCAGAGCCCGAATTGAATCATAACACACAAAACTGGTCTCGTTCAAATGGCCGCCTGTTTTAATAATAATGCCCGGATGTTTCACAAGAACGATAACTCCACACATAAGACAATCAGAGTTATTTCCCATTACTCTACATCTAAACACTACATCTTCTCCCCTCTTAAGACTGTCACTATTACAATGAATATTATTGCCTTTCAAAAATCTTCAAAGTTCTATTTGATATGATCAGACAACTTGTATCAATTTAAATTTAAACTCAAAATTTCCAAATTAACACAGTTCATGGAGAATACTAAATTTTCACTGTATTCAAGTCCATGTAACACACTAACTGTTAAAATTTAAAACTCAGTTCCTGTAAAACATTCCTTACTTAGGACTTGAAAATTAAACTACACTTGAATCACAATGTCACTGTAATCCAACTATGCAAAACTTCACTTTCACACAAAGTTATGTCATTTCAAAATCATCAAACCGCTTAGGCTTAGTTTTCTCGCGCACTGGTCTTGATCGCGGGATCTCCACCTGATGTGACAAGTTTGATTCCATTCCATCATTAGTAGACCTATGCATGACATCGTCATCGGCTTTGTCCTGCTTCGATACATTGTTGTCAGACATGGTCAAACTTTCACTTTCAGAAGTAGCAGTTGTAGATTTGCTCTCTACCAGAGACTCTGGACTCTGAACGTACTTTTTTACATGTGTACTGTTACGCTTATACTCAACTCCCTCAGGAGAAACAAGAGTACACTGATTTCCAACTTTCCTTTGGAGTTTAAACGGAGTTGGGTTGAATGGAGAACTTAGCTTATTGTTCCTCGACTGTTTAACTAACACCTGATCTCCTTCAACTAGATCTGATTCTTTTGCACCACGTTTTTCATCAATGTAAAGTTTGTTTTTGACTTTTGCAAACCAGTCTCTATCACGAACTCCTTCTTCGATGGTTTCATTCCGATGAACATCAAGTTGAGGTACTTTATTCCTCAATTTACGCCCAAACATTAACTCTGCTGGAGAAACACCTGTTACAGCATGGGGCGTGCCCCTGTATGCCAAAAGATAAGTTCTCAAATCTTTCTTCCAGTCACGTGATTCAGCATGAGCAATACGTATTCGTTTCATGATAGATCTGTTCTGTCGTTCCACCTCTCCATTTGCTGCTGGGTGGAGCGGAGTAACACGTCTGTGATGAATTCCATTATCACATAGAAATTCCTCGAACAAGGCCGACACAAACTGAGGACCGTTATCTGATGTAATCGATACCGGAAGTCCATAACGTGCAAACATGTTCTCAAGTGCATCAATCATCCTTTCACTAGATATATCCTTTGTAATGTCCACTTCATAATATCTGCTGTAATAGTCTATTACAACAAACACGTAGTGTCCTGACGGTAAAGGTCCTAGCAGGTCTATCGAGAGATCCTGCCATGGTCCTGATGGCATAGGGGTCGGCGATATGGGCTCGGGCCGTGGCAATGAACTTACCACTTGACAGCCATGACATGACTTGACATAAGCCTCTACGTCCTTATCTAAAGTTGGCCACCACACTTTAGTTCGTAGCTGTTGCTTTGTAGCGACAATACCAAGGTGTCCCTGGTGAGCTAATTTAATACATTCTGTTCGTAACACTGCTGGAATAACCAATCGTGTTCCACGTAACAGCAGGTACCCTATCTGGGACAGTTCATCTTTTACCGCATAATACTTTACACATTCCTTTTCCCACTGGTCTGCAGATAAAGCCTTTCTCACCAGTGTTAGCTCGGGATCAGACTTGGATTTTTCCTCCACCTCACGAGTTGTCATTGCTTTTGGGGTGCTTCTCTCTGCCACAGCTCTGACATAATGCTCTGTTTCTGTTTGTAGATCTGTTACACCACTGTGTTTCCTTTTCACAAGTCGCGACAATGCGTCAGCAATGTTCTGTTTACCAGGTTGATACCTAATACGAAAATTGTAGGGCATCAGTCTCATAACCCACCGTTCAATACGCGCGTTAGGTTTGGATTTTGGACCATACAGTATTTCCAATGGTTTGTGGTCTGTCACCAGCTCAAAATCAATGCCATACAGGTATATGTGGAACTTTCCACATGCCCAAACCACTGCTAAGGCCTCCTTTTCTGTGGTTGAGTACCTTCTTTCAACATCAGTCAGTGTACGACTAGCATAGCTGATAACTTTGGTCTCGCCTTCAGATTCCTGAACGAGTACAGCCCCTAAACCTACATCACTCGCGTCAGTCACAAGTTGTGTTTTTGTTGCGTCTAATCGGAAATGTCCCAATGTATCTGCGTTCACAAGGCTTTCCTTTAATGCTCGAAAACAATCCTCCTGTTCCTGTCCCCACAAAAACTTTACACTGGACTTGGTAAGTCGTCTCAAGGGTTCAGACAATGTAGCCAAGTTTGGAATATAGCGAGCACTAAAGTTGACAATGCCTAAAAAGCTTCTCACCTCAGATGCACTTTGTGGCCTCTGAGCCTCAATAATGGCCTTTGAACGATCGGATGTCGGCGCGATTCCATTTTTTGACAATACATGACCCATAAATGTGATCTTGTCCATTCCCCACTCGCATTTCTCCTTGTTCAGAGTTAAGTTCTTTTCCTGCAGTCTACACAATGCTTTCTCTAGCCTTTGATCATGTTCATGTTTATCCCTGCCATGAACCACAATATCATCGGATATATTCTGAACCCCTTCACAATCATGAAATGTCTGTGATATGATTTGTTGATACTTCTCTGGTGCTGAACTGATACCAAACATCAGCCGCTTATACCTGTATAATCCTTGATGCGTCACAAATGTAGTTATCTCCCTTGATGAATCTTCTAATTCTATCTGGTGATATCCATACTTCATATCTAATTTGCTGAACACTGTACTCCCATTCATATTGTACAGTATCTCGTCCACAGTGGGTATTGGGTGTCTCTCACGGACTATAGCTTGATTAGCCTGTCTCATATCCACACATATCCTGATATCGCCATTAGGTTTTGGGACAACTATTACCGGGCTAACCCACGGGGTTGGGTCATTCACCTTCTCGATAATGTCCTGATCCTCAAGTTCATCAAGTTTAGCACCGACTTTCTCTCGTAGACTGTAAGGAATCCTATACATAGGTTGTGCCACCGGTTTTACAGATGGATCAATATGAAGCTTCAATTTGAAGTCATTCAGCTTCCCAATTCCTCCAAAACATGACTTGTACTTATCCAATATATCATCATGGACTGAGTAGACTCCAATTTTCAGCACTCCGAGATCTACTGCCGTAGCCCTCCCTAATAAAGCCGAACCTGTGCCATCAAGTACATAAAAGGCAGCCTCAATTTCATCATCACTTCCGTCAACAGACACCGTAGTAATAAATTTGCCAAGTAACGATAAAGGTTTATCTGCTCCATATGAATACAGCCGTTTGTCAGTTTTCTCTGAACGACACACAATCTTTCTTTTCTTTAAGTCCTCCCATGTAGGCTTGTCAATGATATTGACTGTCGCTCCACTATCCACAACCATATCAACTTTGTGACCACCAACCATGAACGAAAGTCTGTCTGCATCTGTGTGTTGTACACTAAATGCATACTCTGCCTCTGACTCTACACAGTTCACTTTACCTTTGACCTTTGACAATGTTGACCTCTCTGCCTTTAGGCAACGTGGTTCCTTTGTTTTACAGCATGCACGAAAATGCCCCATCTTACCACACTTATTGCACTTTTTGTTTTTCGCTGGACAGCCTGAATCTTTCGCGAAATGACCTTCACGTCCACATCGAAAACATAAAGCCTTTGTGCTACTACTTGTTGACCGTTTTGTGTCCTTTTGTTTCACAAAGTTTATCTGATTGACTGAGCTTAGAGGAGACTCCATTTTCTTAGCCTGGACATCTGCCATTTCCATTGTAGCCGCGATTGTGCGTAATTGATCAAGTGTCAATTCCTTCCCCTTTTCCAGACATTTGGTTCTAAGTTTATGAGATTTACATTTTTCTATTATTTGATCCCTTATTTGTTCCTCAATGTTCCCAAATTCACAAAGAACTGCTTGTCTTCTGAGTCTGGTGATGAATTGTTCGATAGACTCGTCTTCCTGACACATTGACCGAAATACATACCGTTCGTATGGCACGTTTATTTTTGTTTCAAAATGTTTACTCAGTGTGGCTACCGCTACAGCATACTCATCACCTCCCTCCGCCTCTGTTAGCGTGAAATAGATGTCTTGAACTGGTACACCTGCACAGTGTAGTAATAACGCTTTCAACTGTTTCTTGTCTGTTACACCCTTGCCAGTGGCAAATAAATCGAAACTACGAAGCCATCGCTTCCATTCCTGCTGTAAATGACCTGGGTCACCATGTGCGTTGAACGGCTCAATACCATTCAGGTCGATCGAAGACATTTTCACAAATGACAGTTCGTATTTCTTACATACACCAGTTCTTGATACATTTACTAACGTATTCGCAATATCCTCGTCGCCAGATTGTCGTGTCGAATTGAATCAGAGCCCGAATTGAATCATAACACACAAAACTGGTCTCGTTCAAATGGCCGCCTGTTTTAATAATAATGCCCGGATGTTTCACAAGAACGATAACTCCACACATAAGACAATCAGAGTTATTTCCCATTACTCTACATCTAAACACCAGTAATGTGCACTATCACGTTAAAGAAAAAATAATAACCCTTGAATATACAGCAATGACAAGAAAAAAATGAAAATACTTGATATTTCATTTAAGAAATATTATATAGCGAAAATTGAGTCGCTGATCAGAGAATGCTTCTTCATTGTCCTTTCGAATTTGTCTGCGTTTTTCCGGCTTAGTTGTATCATTGTAAACGGTCTTTGCAACTGCTTGACAAAACAACAGGAAAAATGGTAAGCAAGGATGATCCTAAAACTGGAATCATTTAGTAGATGATGTGAATTTTACACAAGGACCGTTGTGAAAATATAAACAAAATGTCTACTTTAAGGCATAAGACTTTATTTGTTCACACTTCTGCATGACAAAAATATCGGACATTGAATTATATATATATATCTTACTCTCATAACATGAATGTAAAGTATGTTCCTAAAATATATAAAACTCTCTTGCAACTCTTATACATCTTTCTATGATACGTTGACATTGAAAATTGATCATGAAACAAGCAAATGATATTTAGAAAGATACATACATAACAAAAAATGTCTTTGTGAAATATGATTTACTCATTTAAAATGTATGCGTCCGGTGAGGAAAGCACTGTACAGTGTTCATACACGCATTTAAGCATATACCTGTTTAAATGGCGATACCTTGGGACATACCCTAAAACCATTCTCCTTGGAGAAATCCCGTTTTAATTTGTCCTTTTTTGGTAAAAGACAACACATAACGGGCAATATTGCGACAATCCCTGATCATCCATTTTATTTTTAAACATTTTTTCTATTGTTTTCAGATGAGAGAAAACGAGCACGTTAGCTTCATTATAACAAGTAGCTCTCATTAAAGTACGATGACCTTGATTTATGCATGTATCAAAGATAATGTTCATCGATAAGACATTGCCTCTATGAAAAATACATATCTATATAACTCTACATGTATGAGTGTCGGGTAATCGAAAATACAGTTGTTTCTCTATCAGTCATTCTTGTTTACACGCTCCAGAATGTACATTACTTTAAGCACCTTTCC
The DNA here is from genome assembly GCF_031769215.1 of Ylistrum balloti. Classification (NCBI taxonomy): domain Eukaryota; kingdom Metazoa; phylum Mollusca; class Bivalvia; order Pectinida; family Pectinidae; genus Ylistrum; species Ylistrum balloti. The sequence goes on along the minus strand of NW_026782057.1, from coordinate 1,017,607 downwards.
ATCTTACAATCCATTCTTTTTACAAAGAAATAAAAAGTCATCTGAAACGGTAAATAGGACAACTTACTTTTACTTAGGTAAGGTTGTAAGTAACGACGGATACCGTTACACAAACACAGTAAGACACCATTTATGTTTACACAGAATAAAATTTCCACGGACAAAAATACTTCACCATTGCAGTAGACACAGATAGTAACTTTGAACTGTTATCAGGTAAATCACTAAAGCATACACTAACATAAGTACAGCAACGTTTGTATTTACACATGTCAATAGGTACGCAGAGAAATCACAGTCCATTTCCATGTCTACGTAAGCAATAACCATACTTAAAACAAAAGAAACCTTGTCACACAATGTTCATTGTTAGTAGTAGCGTTAAGGATATTGGCATGACCCAATAATCTGTTTATTCTTTTGAATGTCCTCACAAACAGAAAATCGATTTCATAAAACTAAATATAGAGAGCATACAGAAAATAATATTTGTTGATATAAAAGGTTGGGTTGGTTGGTTTGCTTTTGACAACGAATCCATATTAAATTTTCATGAATATAATTATTGAAATATTGAACACATATTGGTTACAGAACACCGTAAACCGATAAGGTTGATAGTGAAGAAACACACAAAAAACCGGAACATGTTGATATGGTGATATTCACAAAGTACAACTGATAAAATGATGTTGTGAGATTCATAAAATACCACCTATGTCAATGTAACTATGAAAATTACAAAAATAAATTTCAAAACAGCTGGATAGTATTTAATGATATGCTGAGTATTATAATTGTATTTTACCAATGTTGTTTTTACACATCATTATTTAGGATTAATATGCTAGCTAATGAAATTGTTTCTACATTTGAAAGGAGACAGTGAGAGAGGGAGAAAAATAAACTTGATAAGAATTTGCGTAAGATTTGTTTGTGAAGCATCAGTTTGTTGCTTTTACTAAATCAAACAACTAAAATGGAAATAAGCTAAATAACAAGCAACGTAATGTTAATACAAACATACTTAAACATCTAAAGATGTAACTAACATCATAGAGCATCATATGCAACATATACGCGTCGGATTTTGTATCCATGTTTGTATTAAATGAAACTTTTCTTATATTAAATGTTCTTAACGTATTTATACGATGATTGGAGTTCAACTACGAGCGAACTTCATCCAGGATTCCAAAGCCACCTTCCAGAAACTTCATCACATTTATTCGACTATATATATCTATATACTGTACACATCACTGTAGAAATATTTATTTGAGATTCAATACTCTTCCGTGTTGGCCTAAAACTGTTCGAAAAACCCTCTCAGCCAGATGAGTGCGTGACACAGGATATGTAATTATATCCCGTATTCTTGTAGTCCATTCTGTGGCTCCATTCTAGATAACTTTACCTGAATAAATGAAATGTTAAATTATGACCAGTTCACATAAAGGAATATTGTATTTTCGTTGAAAATATTCACATTAAAAAGTAAAAAGCACAATGAAAATTCCACATCTGCAAGAGGATAATTTTAAACGTCTACAGATTCAACAATGTAGAATGGTTTAGTATTTTTTTGAAACAGCAAGGTTTCCGTTTGTTCCATTCAAATTCGTGTTATCTCAAAGAAAAAGATAGAATTAGAATTATCCATATTAAAACGTAAAAATAAAATGTAAATGCTGTTTTTTATGTGATCGATAAAGTAGTAAGTGCTGCTTTATAATCCAAACGTTTACAATATCACATTTAATAGAAGTACTGGGTGTATTATATTAGATTCTAACATCAAATTACCTGTACATCATACGTGCGTAATGTAAAATGGAAAAGGACTAGTTATGTGATAACGAATATTACACATGTAGAAAAACATTGCTTTGATCTGATGTTCCAGATCTGTTAGTTACACATCATACTACATTCAGCATGCATACACATTTTCATGTTTTCTTCTGATGCATATTTTCAGTAAATATTTTCTCAATTTTGATATTGAAATAAGTTAACTGATCACTCTCCATGAAGACTTTCATATAAATGTACAAACTATTATTCGTTCTCTTTAACTTCATATTAGTTGTTCCATATTTATTAGGTAAAAATCACGAAGTGTGAAACAGGTCGCGGGTAAGTGATTTACTTATCATATCACTTGTTTTAAAATGGCTTCGTCATGTCCTTCTCTAGTGTACAGTGATACCTGATGTATGGTCAGGTGTCTATTGTTTTATGATATGGCATTGTAGTTTGTTCGGAGTGGAGTGGAAAATACCATCGCTGGATTCATAAGGAAGGGATGGAGTGGGTTATACCATCACTGGATTACCCAGAAAGGGATGGAGTGGGTTATACCATCACTGGATTACCCAGAAAGGGATGGAGTGGGTTATACCATCACTGAATTACCCAGGAAGGGATGGAGTGGGTTATACCATCACTGGATTACCCAGAAAGGGATGGAGTGGGTTATACCATCACTGGATTATCCAGGAAGGGATGGAGTGGGTTATACCACCACTGGATTACTAATGAAGGGATAGAGTGGGATATACCATCACTGGATTGCCCAGGAAAGGATGGAATGGGATATACCATTACTGGATTACTAAGGAAGGGATGGAGTTGGTTATACCATCGCTAGATTCCTCAGGAATGTATAGAATGAGTAAGAATATCGCCAGATAATTGAAGGAAGGGGAGGGAATGGTGTTAGAATATATGTAAACCTTTTCATTGAAACGTTTTCATTCATGGATTTTATCATAAGACCATGCGTCAAATTGGCAATTCCATATATTTACTTATTGAGAGATCTGGTAGACGTTAACATATGGACAGTATACGTGGTCGTGTTTCTACGACAGACATTTACGATATTCAATCGCATTGCTACTATACATACATATAAATACATGCAAAACACGTGATGATATGTGTTACTAATGACTACGGTGATCTACCAAATGGTCACAGGTAATGTCAGTGCAATAATGTTAACTACTGTGAACAGAGAGAAAAGTGTCTTACACTCGCAGATGGATCTATATTTACACAAGCGATGAACAATATGATAAAATGATAACTTTAAGTTAAGTCTAAACACACAAAAATAATATTTATTCAAAAACCTTAAACACATGAAAGGGTTGACTAAGTAGCGTAATCGATCACCTATTTTTGTATTTTTTTTAAATTCTACTCAATTTGTTAATTTTGTTGGATTTCATCGGCCAATAGAATTGACCAGATGGATATGTGTACCAATCCTTCCAATATTTCCAAATTACGAAAATGTCGTATTCAAATATTTTTATATTCGGAAACATTCGAAAGAGCTCATTAGAAGCATGATCCGATTTTTAACGAACATGTTTCATTTATTGGTATGAAAAGGTTTAAGAGTGATTCGTTCTTATCTCAAGAGATGACTTTAAGTTGATTTCAAGACAATGTTAACATGAAAAGCATTCACAATAAAAAGAACAGTAGAATAGCATTAAGATACAATATTAAAGGAAGCATCAACATATTTACAAATCTGGCCTCGGCAATCAAAAGGACATTTTCAATAAATTTAGATAGCGACTGATTAAAAAAGCAAACATTAAAATGATTCTAAATAATAATTACCTTTCCACTTGAAATGCCGTCAATGAGATTTACTATTTCATCACATTTCTTTTCAGAAGCTCTCTCTTTCAGTGACGTCATAGAGTGACCACATTCCATCATAGCGCACATCGGATCGTTAGGATCGCAGGCAGTGTACTGAAATGAAAAACAATCGTTAAAGTATATATATATGTGTGTGTAACGAGTTTACAAATATCCATTTAATATCCATACTTTCATAAAATGTCCAGTAATGTTCATAAAAATGTATTTATCTTAATGTGGAAGAGATTAATTGATTTCCTATTCGACAGTCAATCTTATATCATATGTGAGTTATTTCCCTTGGTATTGCGTACTTTGAGCTTTGCTCTTTTCCTTCCCCATTTTTTCGTATATCAAATATTTTTAAAAAAAATACAAATACAAATAAACTAGTTGATATGGACACTCTGTGTTTATTTCGTGAAAATATTTCACCATTATATTTCATAGTATGTTACATTAGAATAAAACAAAAATCACATTTGCCACATACCTGTTTATAGATGTCTGTCTTGAAGCCAGCCTGGATAAGAAACTTGGCGATTTCTGTTTGGTTTTGGTCAATGCATTCAAACAGAGACTTGCTGAATTGTGACATATCTCCGAATGCACGGAGACCAGACACGAGACTTTTGACTGTCTCCAAATCGCCATTCTGATGATCAAAAACGTAATATCAATAAAAGGTACACGTGACACATTTCGAAATAGGGTATATAATGTTTTCTTTTTAAATTATTATTTTGGGGAAAGTGCATATAATTATTTTAGATTCATTGAAAGAAACTGTTTAAAAAAACTACTAAAATGCAAACAGTACCAAATTGGAAATCCAAATAAAACACATTATCAGCCTTAATCTCCTATTTCCTCTCAGCTAAATTAAAACATCAATTATGTAGGAATTGCCATACTATAAATAATGTGAAATTGATTTTTTGATAACGTTGTTGTGATGGAATCGCAGTAACGAAACCTGATAAGATTTATCACCGTGAACACAATTACAAACATATATTGCAGGGTAATATTGAAGTATACGTGCCTGGATAGCAGAGGAAAATGACGATATGAAGTCTTTTTCTGACAGGTAGATATTGAAGTCAAGATCTGTAACATCCTTCTGTATCTGACCTAGTTTTTGACTACCACACTTGGCACCTGTCATATCGGCTGGCCGCATCCCGAACTACAAATGACCAAAACAACAAACAAAATCTTATACCAATCTTTAAAGCATACTTGGTGGCATTTGTATTATGGTTTTAACTGTAAAAACAAAAAATCTAAATCAAATATTGCAAACATAACAATTCTGATTATAAAAAAATTATCTTTCGCGTTGACTTCATATATGGGGTCAGTATATGCCAAAATCAAACTTGCAGAATTAGGAAGGCACTAGATATATTCTCTAGGCGTGTTCTTCAATTCCAAAGCAATTCAATTTTACATTTTATTTTTAATTGTTGAATTATTGAATAAATATTACATAAATGATCTTACAGCATCACAGAAATTGACGTTGGCACCATTGTTGACCATCACTGTGACGATGTCTTCGTCTGCAAACAAGTAGGCGTAGTGGAGAGGTGTGCGGTCCATCTGTTAACAGATAAATACACATCTCTAAAAAACTGAATTAGATATTGTGACATATGATGGTGCTATAACCTCACACATCTATGCGTTTGTAATATCATTTGTTCTGTTTTTATTTGGTTAATTTTATAGCTCTCCTTTCATTGTTCCAAGGAAGTACTCTAAACACACTTCATTTTGATAGCATTTACAAATAGCAATATATTACTGTTTAAGTAGGAATTATAAAAAGTATCAAAATGTTGAAATATTAATATTCAAAAGGTGCCTTACCTATCAACTTTCCGTTCCGAATAATAAGTCCAGAAACATGTAATATGCTTAGGTATCTAACTGGCCTTATAAAACTTATTATCTTTTATATCACATTTAGGCAATGATTTTAAAAATTCTTTATGATTATATAGTTTCATAATTTTCTCTTACCGTGTCACCAATATTGAGATTTTGAGGGTATTCCTCAATGAGGAACCTGGCCATAGCTGTCCTCTTCTTCATAACTGCCTTATGCAGTAGCGTCCGACCACACTTATCACGGACATTGTGGTACTTTTTACATGAGAGCAATCTCTTCAGGTCGTCTATTTTGTCATCTGTGACTGCCTGGAATACTCGTCTAACGTAAGCCTAAAACAGACGGTGTCCATGCAAATCAAGAATAAGTATCTCTTATCATGTTGATAAGCTACCTGAATAAGGTGACAAAAATTAACGGAATGAGGTGACAAAAAACACTGTTATACAGTAATCGGTACACATCCGATATTGTTTTTCTATAGAACGGGTGATGTTTTGGCACCATGTTTGTATTATATTTTTTCTGATTGTTCGAATGCATCGCGTGTGGGAGCATACGAAAACTAACCGAAAGTTATCTTAGCAATGTATTATCTTTATCGGTTCTATGTAAGTTTGATCTGTTCCATTCCTTACTCTTATTTCCTCTTATTTAAGCACAAAAACTGCCATACGAAATTTGAGAATGATTCTTCAAGTACTCTCTAAGATAAAACGATGATAAAACTTGATATAGCCAAAATGTAAGATGGTCAAATGTCGCACTAAAATGTAACCTGAATATGAAATAAAATTTAATGTTCAATTTGCAATTTGCAAGAAATAAATATAAACAAATTGTAACTGTCAAATTCAAGATGGCCTTCTGTCGGCAGCAAACGGCCAGCCTACATATATAGTTTGAGAACAATCTATCTTGTACAATAGAAAATAAAAAATCCAATTATTAAAATCCAAAATAATGTCATACGGAAATCTACGCGAATTTGAGAAAGGTTTAGCCTTTACTACTCAAGAAATGGTGATCTAAACATTTTCAGAGTCCACGATAGGCTCTCATCAAGCGGATTGTTTTTGTTTTTTTTCTGGTCTGTTCCAAGTTTAAATGTTTGAAAGATCCATCTAGTACCTCTCAAGACATAGTGACAACAAACATACACAGTCAAAATATATGTTGGCCTTCTATCGACAAGTTATGAGTTTCAAAATTAATCGGGAATTACAGGGGAGTTTTCATATCGATTTTGTTAAAAATTCAACCAGCATCTCTCAGGAAACAGTAGTACGAATAGTGCATGCCAACATACCTCAATATCAATATCAATTTTGCAAGAGATAATTTAATTCACAATTTCGAACAAGAATTTAAAAAATTTTAACAATCCAGTATATCTGACAAAACAATGACTCACCTGAATGGCAGCTGACAATTTGACGACTTCATAGATGTGCCGATTGCCATATTTCTTGGCGATATCTACCATTGTTCGTTTTGAGCTATCTGTGACATTCAAAAGATGGTCATAACTCTGGAGTATAAGCCTTTCGATATCATCAAATTTTTTGTCTTTGACAAGTTTAATGACAAACTCATCCACACATGTGCAATACTCATGTCGGTTCAATTTCAAGGCTAAATCACGAGCCGTACGACCTTGTCGATCACGTGCTGCAATATCAGCACCATATGTCATTAAAATGCGGAAGGTATTTTCTGGTTTTTGATGTTCAATTACTTTGTGTAGAATCGTCTGTCCATCCCTATCTCTTGCTTGAAGATCAGATCCTCGGAATATCCGCAGCAGGATTCGATCATCTGCTGGAATCGAATTCCCACACACAAGCTGAAACAAAACGTAAATATCTTAATCAATTACCAATAAACAGGCATGCCTACAGATCACTTTGCTATATTCTTCACAATGCAAGTAATTGTGAGATTTTAACTTAAACATTTATTTATATCTCTGACGAAACTACAATATTAGACTCTGTTTCTACTTTAAAATCGTTGCCAGTGCAAGTTTTGTCTTTAGTCTTTATTTGAATAACTTATTTGCTTTTCTCACCTGAAAAAATAGCGGTTTTGGTGCATTCAAGGATTCCGGTTCATTCGAGTAAAGAGCCCTTGTGTTGGGCTTCATGTCCATAAGGACGTCGACAGTGTCATAACTGTTTGTCTCCCATGCAGCCGCCAACAGAGGGCGTGGTACTTCCGGTGAATCTGGATAGTTGTATTGATATGAGTAGTCCGCGGTGTTTGGGTCGACCGACTTCATCAGTTCCGTGCCTGTCCAATACAATTAATCAGTACTGTTATACTGCATGATTTAATACTTTACAATAGACTGAATGGATTATTATGCAAAAGGTCATGTAGCTTTGGAAATATATGTCGACCAATTTAGATTTTAAAAACTCCCAGATTTCAACAATTTAAGTACTAGGCATCAACTGGATTATGCAGTTCATTTCACAATACTGTTTCTTATTTAAACTTAGTATTTGAAGACACAATTCACTTGTGTGTATTTCGTAAAATTCTACAAGAATGCCAACGTTTCAATTCGTGGCATTACACCGATAAATATTCAAAGTTTAGTGGCAGAACTGTTATCTTATAATAATGATAATACATTATTTTCTATACATTTTCTATACAATTAACTGCTAATGTTTACCTATAGCTGCACTATTATGATATTATCAGTTATTTGGTGTGACTAACAACCATTTTTGATAAACAATGGTATTGGATGCAATTAGTTTCTTCATATATTCTCTACACCTTAAAATTATTGACATTTATTTTCATATTGTGAAGTTAATTCTTATGAAATTATATAAGGTGCTAATTAATAGCATCTTGAAATATGCATAGCCACCTTTAACAAATCCAATCATACAGAACTCATACCTTGCTTCATCCATGATTTAACGATGAATCCAAATCCAGCGTTCAAAGCCAATGCCATCTCATTTGCGTTCTCGTAATCCTCAATCATATGCAGTAGGTCAATTTTTCGCACGTCATCCTTAACCAATGACTTCATACTGGTGACTTTACCACCTTTTATACAGGTGAGTCGACACCAATTTTTTAGCAACTTTTCCACCAGCTTTCGGTCTGGCTCCTCTACTGATAAAGCTCGCCAAAGACCTAAAATCCAAAGGAACATATCAAAACGTGATATTATTCTATAAATATTGGATCTGACTGAGATTTCAAGAAAAGGTCAAGTTGCCTACAACAAAGTTAACGAGGGTTACCTGTTCTTGTAAATTTATCAAATGTTCCAGTAAAACACCGCTCGGTCATTCACATCATTTTATTATAAATAAGAAAAAGTCAATTGCAATCCTCTCACGGTAAATCAATATACTAAGAATGGGCGAGATATAAAGATTGTGTTCAGAGTGGATGACTAGAAGTGAGTGTTGGTATTGCAGGGGTGTGTGTAGAACTAAACAGGACAATGACATTAAGCAGTGATTCAGGCGAATAGCCAAACATAAAGGAGTGAAGATGCAGTTTATTTTATTTATAAGTTATCATGATTTTTATTGAAGGGTGTCTTTCACTTGCTACTCGTTTGTAGAATTCTAAACAACACATTTCGAACAAATGACGTCACCAATATAAACTAATACGCCTGTTACAAATTCAAATATATGTGTATTTCGTTATGTTTTTTAAATAAGTTATTTTCAGTCCGACGATTCAGTCTGCACTTTTCATGCAGTAGCCATGATACACAATGGGTTGTTTATGTTTCCGACTAGCAGGGTGGATTGAGGGGCGTGGCCAGCTCAACAGATAAACATCCCATGTCATATTACCAGATAAAATCGAGTAATTTGAACACGACATTTATAGCAAAAAACGACTAATGGATAGCGAACAAATTAGCCAGCGACGTATACTGCCGTTGCCGTCTGGGCCTCTCGTCTGGCCACGACAAAGAAGTCTTTCATCTAAACCGTCTTCCTAATCGACCTTTCAGTAGTCAGAACTCATTTCGATCTTTTTCTTGAATGTTTTTCCTGGTGTTTACTATGCAAATAAATATATTTGATGAAGAAATCGTCAAAATGAGCATGCAGCAACAGGTCATGTGTGGCTGAAATAGATATTGCTTACCACATTCAGAATTTGTAACAATACAGACATCCGAACATATTTCACTATTGACATATATGTTATTTAAGGGTATAAGGGTATGGCAACCTTGGAGAGAAAAGTCATGATTTAATCAAATCAGATAACCAATGCACAGACTTGTGTATATTTCAGGTCCCTTATGTCAATAATGATTATATATTAAACAACAAGGTAGGGAACCAAGAAACATTACTCCTATTCATGAATAAAGGAGAAGGCGGGAGTCAATGTGATATTATATTCAAAAAGGGTGTGGTTAAGAGGAAGATCAACGATAACCGGATCTGGAGGCTACAGTAAAAAACACAAAGAAGGAAATAATATGTAAATGGTTATTTGTCAGATAAAAAACAAAACATTATGGAGTCAGATATACATGAAGGTTTGTTTTTTTCATAATCATACAGGAAATCAGAAACAAAGAGATGTTTAAATGGTCAAGGATTATAGAAGAGTATGAAAGGATTTCAAGGACAAAAGGCCAGGAAAATGAAATTTGTCGATTGAACAGATTTGAAGATGTGAAAGATGAGCATAACAACCACACACAATATGACAGCTAAAATGGAACCAAAATTTCGACAAAAGAAAGTTTTACAAGGGGACTTATTAAAAAATAAATGCAGAATCAGACCAGGACGAATAAGCGTTTTCTATTTCAACACCCGCTTCGTAAATCTATGTTGATCAAAGTAAAAAAAATGCAATGTTCCCAAATGAGAACAAGGTAAACAACGGGTACAACAGGTATACTAACGAACATTAAACATTTCGAACCTCGTACCAATAATGAAATGTGTCTCAAAGGAAGATCCTTATGATGACAATATCACATCGCAATCAGCAAATCAGTAAATAGTATACAGAATATTGATATATGTATATATAGACATGTGGGTATGAGTCACTCCCTCAAGTATGTAGAATCTAAGCAAGTTACTCGAATGATATAGTATGATGTAATATGATGAAAAACATCAATGAGTTTAACTTGACTGAGCAATAACAAAAATTCATTGCGATGCATCCAAACTATTTTTTGATAGAATCAGTACACCTTTCAACGCCATCGCATTCAGTAGTGTTGACTGACTTCATTTCTTTGTCTACTTAAGAAAACTCCGATCCAGTGAACAAGTGAAAAAATACATTTTGATTGCAAGCAGATACATAAAATACACATGATTTAACTTGGAAATAATAAGTGATGTTTTATCATTATATGAAATATTTGTGTAGTATTATTTTGTAAATATTCACTCCATTTTCATAATCTGTGTTTGTGATATCTACGATCGTAATATCATCATTCACAACTTCAAATGAAAGAGTAAGAAATATGCCAGATTAAGCAAAAGGGATATAGAAAAAAAACTGCTATTTATCATTTCTTAAATCCAGTGATTTCCATGGTAAGTGAAAAGATTTACCTTCTGACAATGGGACAAAATAAATAAATATTTACGCGATCTTCTTAAAAAGAGTATCTTACCCATTTTTATATGTAGAAACCAACATCTGGTCTATAATTTGTCTATGTCGAAAAATTTTCCAGCTTGTGTTTTACCCTTTTTCTCGGCTAGTTGTTGACATGTGTTTCGCGATAATTTGACATTATGAATTCCATGTATCGCGTTTTTGGGACGATAACACGATGCTTTAACCTACTAACTGTTTTTGTGCTGTGTATAACGATTTTTTACCTACAATTCTGGTTTGAATTATACCTGAATAGGCCGATGATTTGAACAATTATCACAGTATATGTATTTGACATATACAGGGTTATGATTTGACCTACTGACCTGGTTTGTATTTGTTGTACCAATGCTGCATCTCCTGCCAGCCTTCCGGTTTTTCCGTGAGAAGCACATCCTCAGCTGTTTTTCCGTCATTGTTTTTGACGGCTGTGTCTATTCCGCACCTACAATAAAGACAGTTAATTAACTTAATGTTACAATAGAATACGGTATTGATTAACCAAATGTCCATAAAGCCATACTCGGTATTGTGTATTGGTTGTAAATAATAAAGAATATAATCAGCAGGGACACCATGCAACAAACATACTGCGATGGATTGTCCCTGATATGAACATACTGCAATGGCTTGTCCCTGAAATAAAAATATTGAAATTGCTTGTCGATGATACAAACATACTGAAATTGCGTGTCCCTGTAACAAACTTGCTGAAATGGCCTGTCCATGTTACAAACATACTGAAATGGCTTGTTCATATTACAAACATACTTAAATGGCTTGACCATGTTACAAACATACTGAAATGGCTTGTCCATGTTACAAAAATAGTGAAATGGCTTCTCCATGTTACAAACATAGTGAAATTGCTTGTCAATGTTACAAACATACTGAAATGGCTTGTCCACATTACAAACATACTGAAATGGCATGTCCATGTTACAAAAATATTGAAATGGCTTCTCCATGTTACAAACATAGTGAAATTGCTTGTCAATGTTACAAACATACTGAAATGGCTTGTCCACATTACAAACATACTGAAATGGCTTGTCCATGTTACAAAAATAGTGAAATGACTTCCTGAAACTTGATGATGTTCATGTTCTACGTGTTCCCTTGTTATACCCATTTAATTTTGAGTATGATCAGGAAAACAACATGGTCGATAGGCGGCCATCTTTAATTTTGACGATGGAAGTTCGTTATTGCTATTTCCGGAGAAACCCAAGGCGCCCTTGTGTTAGATATTTTATCTTCAGAACAATTTTCAATCATTTTAAAAAGGAGCAAGAAAGGGTAAATATGCATCTTATAAGAAAGAAATAAAGAATAAATGTTGGTGAGCGCCAAGATCCCTCGGTTATCTCTTGTATTTGAAAATATTTCAAGTTGATGATATATTCCATTAATTGGAATAGATAAGTTAGATCTTACAACTTAACCACTTTTTTCAGAGTGCATATCAAACACATTTTGAACAAAATTATAGTTGTAAAATTGAATCATAACCGTTGTGTACTTTTTAAACTTTATATTAAGGTATTTTAGACCATATAGGTGTTATGTTTTTGATGATGAGACTGACTCGTTTTGTTGAAAAGGGCAGGGTTATACCTCGCCCATAGTTTTTCATACTGGTTTTTATTCCACACGATCTGGGGTGAACGTCTCGGTCAAGGCCATACATGATCAACTGACCGTGTAATAATCATGTGAAATGCTGCGATTAAGGATATCCTTTTTCATGTATACAAAAACTTCACTATCAATGGACACGTGTGCAAATTGTACCATACGTGTAACTCGATAATACATTTGTAAAATTTAGTTGTGATAATAACCGGGAATATGAACTGCTGAATTATATACTTAAAGATACCAATATTAGGTGCACCCCTTTTATACGACTTTTAACGTTTTAATTCCGTAGTAACATCCCCTGTTACAGTAAACGCTCAACAGATATCATGTAAAATGATTCAAAATAAATATTCTTTCATTCATGATACAATCTTTTCGTAAGAAATCTCAATTTATGTTATATAGAACGTTGAATCATCCATTCACACGAAGTGTCGCGACCGCTGATGGACTTTGGACCCTGTCTTTACCTGTCGAGACGTTGAAATTTATCAAGTTCAGTAAATGTCACGATGTTTAATACTGTTTTATCGGCAGTTACACAGGTACAATACAAATGAGAAATGTTTCTACCTATTTTCTCGTAACTCTGTGATTAGTAGTTCCTGGTTAAGTCTGCTCCAATGGAATTCTCAGATTTTTGATATCGTGTATCTTCTGTGTGGTTTGAAATGATAATATCAAAAGGAAAAAATATTGACTCCCGTCTGTCTGCAAACTATGTTTTGTAGTTCATTCGAATTTTCATCATATCTGTTTCAAATAAAAACCTGTTGCTTTTGAATTTTCAAGGAGAACATTGGACACATTTTTAAACGTTTTTTAGTGTTATTTCTATCACTGCCGGTAATTCTATAAGTGTTAAAATACCAAGATATCATCATCCGGATGCAGCAACATAACGCAGTCACATGGGTCGGTAAGGTTACAAAGAAGGACACTAAGGATAACAAAACAACAATGTATTAGTTGCACTTCATTTAAGTTTTGCGTTTAAATTCCAGCCTCCGCAATGAAATGGACTTAATGGCAATTGAAAACGAAACTTTAAATATTCCGATGATCATGAGCAACTGCCATGTTAAGTTCATGATACAATCAGATTACATAACATCCCTGATTAAATAGTCTCCTTCACATAATATATGGATTTCAAGGAGCGGTTTTACATGTATAGTAGTCATCAAAATAACAGTGGGAATGTTGATTATTACTGAATTTCCAGTTTACTGGTGAAACACTGCAGCAAGGATTTAGCTCCATGTCATGTAGTGGCACAGTTCAAAACATATATATATATATGTTTAGTGAAATATGCCGCCATTATAAGCAAACTATAGTGTGCTTGCCTGTGAAACTGAATTTTAACGTCATCAGATTCGACATCAGGATACCTTAAAAGTTAAATCTATATTTCTTAAAAATCATTAACTACAAAGCTCGTAAAACCCAGAGTGCATTCGATTGAAGGTGGTGCGTGTTTGACTTGTGTACAGGCATTTCTACACGTGACTACATTGTTTATAACGGTTTATATTTTTACTTCCTGAAAACTTTTTTACCTCAGCTTGGTGTTATTGATTACTTATTGTTTACCTTAATATATATCTATGTTAAAGTTTACTTATGTCTGCTACAAAACCTCACTAAACAGTCTATTCCTTTTATTGTCTACCTTTATCAATATCCATGTTAAAGTTTACTTATGTCTGCTACAAAATTATTTCTATAGGTACATACAACTGATTTTATCCCCGGAACAGTCTATTTCTATAGGTGTCTACAGTTGTTTCTATCCCTGGAACAGTCTATTTCTATAGGTGTCTACAGTTGTTTCTGTCCCCGGAACAGTCTATTTCTATAGGTGTCTACAGTTGTTTCTGTCCCCGGAACAGTCTATTTCTATATGTGTCTACAGTTGTTTCTGTCCCCGGAACAGTCTATTTCTATAGGTGTCTACAGTTGTTTCTGTCCCCGGAACAGTCTATTTCTACATGTGTCTACAATTGTTTCTGTCCCCGGAACAGTCTATTTCTACATGTGTCTACAGTTGTTTCTGTCCCTGGAACAATCTATTTCTATAGGTGTCTACAGTTGTTTCTGTCCCCGGAACAGTCTATTTCTATAGGTGTCTACAGTTGTTTCTGTCCCCGGAACAGTCTATTTCTATATGTGTCTACAGTTGTTTCTATCCCCGGAACAGTCTATTTCTATATGTGTCTACAGTTGTTTCTGTCCCCGGAACAGTCTATTTCTACATGTGTCTACAATTGTTTCTGTCCCCGGAACAGTCTATTTCTACATGTGTCTACAGTTGTTTCTGTCCCCGGAACAGTCTATTTCTATAGGTGTCTACAGTTGTTTCTGTCCCCGGAACAGTCTATTTCTATATGTGTCTACAATTGTTTCTGTCCCCGGAACAGTCTATTTCTATAGGTGTCTACAATTGTTTCTGTCCCCGGAACAGTCTATTTCTATAGGTGTCTACAGTTGTTTCTGTCCCCGGAACAGTCTATTTCTATAGGTGTCTACAGTTGTTTCTATCCCCGGAACAGTCTATTTCTATAGGTGTCTACAGTTGTTTCTATCCCCGGAACAGTCTATTTCTATAGGTGCCTACAGTTGTTTCTGTCCCCGGAACAGTCTATTTCTATATGTGTCTACAATTGTTTCTGTCCCCGGAACAGTCTATTTCTATATGTGTCTACAGTTGTTTCTGTCCCCGGAACAGTCTATTTCTATATGTGTCTACAGTTGTTTCTGTCCCCGGAACAGTCTATTTCTATAGGTGTCTACAGTTGTTTCTGTCCCCGGAACTGTCTATTTCTATAGGTGAATACAGTTGTTTCTGTCCCCGGAACAGTCTATTTCTATAGGTGTCTACAGTTGTTTCTGTCACTGGAACAGTCTGTTTCTACATGTGTCTACAGTTGTTTCTGTCCCCGGAACAGTCTATTTCTATAGGTGTCTACAGTTGTTTCTGTCCCCGGAACAGTCTATTTCTACATGTGTCTACAGTTGTTTCTGTCCCTGGAACAGTCTATTTCTATATGTGTCTACACTTGTTTCTATCCCCGGAACAGTCTATTTCTATATGTGTATACAGTTGTTTCTATCCTCGGAACAGTCTTGTTATTCTACATGTATTAAGGTGTATATCGTTCCTTTAACAAATGACTACATGGTTATACCCCGCAATAGTAACTTCTACACACCATCACATATATTATTTCATTCTTCTATTACAATTGCCAAAAGGTGAACCTTAACATCCTCAAACACCTGTATGGTTTATTCTACCACCAGTGAGTTCTTCCCCGAGTTAATGTATGCAGTTGTTTTTTCCTCAGATACAGTACAGTCTCATCTACAAGGCACCAGTGAGTCACAGGCAACATGGCCGACATATTGGCAATTTAAGATGTGTTTTGGCTTGTCCAAGAAGGAAGACATAGCTGCACGATGCGGTTTAATTCATTAGTTTGTTTTATTGTATCTAATTCAGTCTTTCTAATAAAAGGTGATATTCACCTGTGTGTATTTTATACAAGTTTTGAGAAGTGTTTCATAACTTCCGGTTTGTGTTTTGTTACCTATGCACAAATGTCGTTGTTTGTTATCGTTAAATCCCAACAGCCACAACAATCAATGTACCAGCATAGGTAATGATTTAGTCCTACCTTCTAACCCTGGTCACGGCTTACCGAGCACGTGTAAATGAAGGTTTAATTGTGTGTGATGGTAGGTTGCCTGCTGGTACGTATAAAACGAATGTATTCCAGCTTTTCTATGTTACAGGGAAACTGTTAAATATTTTACCTCGACAGATGATTACATCGGCGATATATTACATACGTACATTTTAATTGCCTTCTTGTTATCTAACAAACATGACATGCCTTTCTTTATTCAGTCTGTAGCCAAAATAACAACAAGCGTTTCAGTGTTAATATATGTGAAATAAAATGTGAGAATAAAACGCATTTAGAAATGTTCTCATTCTCATTTCTGATAACGTGAAGATCCTCAAACCCCCCAGTGTCACTCCATCATCCCACATTTGATTTATTGACACAAAAATTTACTTTCTTGATTTTCACCTGATTTGTAGATTTTAAATTTTGATTTGCTGATACAAAAAGCAATGCAGTTAATAAAATATTCTGTACATGGCTTTTAAATCGCCAAGTTTTGACAATCACATCCTGTCTGTAGAGTGAATAAGCGGTGCATTTTACGACCACAAATAGTAGACTTCCAATTCCAATCTGATAAGGAATGAAAGAGAGGCTGTGTATATTGCCTTCGCGACAAGTTTTCTTTGGAAATTACTGATCGTTATCCGTCTTTTAAGCGAGCAACACAATCTAACGTACGATATCGGAAATCGTGTTACTAACGGTTAGGTTCCATTGCCGCTGAATTTGCATAAAAAAATATTTTAATAAATCATACGATAACGACATCAGGAAATTTAACTGTTTTCTTTTCGATTTTTGTTCAAAAAATCGAAAGGTCTTTTGAGATGTATCTATTTCACACAATCTTTCAAAGACTGTAAATTCAGTATAAATTTCTGATACACAACAATCCAATGGAAGTATGCTAAAAAATTCAACATAATCGACAGAAGATCTCTTTCAGTTCATTTTACGTATACAGTTCAGCTTAAAATGTGTTTTTATTTTTTTAAAAAGCAATATTTTCATTTTTTCCGCGTCCGTTCATTTTCACTGGCCTGCAGTTGATACTAACATGTATGTTACCTTTCCACTGCAAATCCCAATACTATCAGAAAACAAGATTGTGAATCGATTAGAAAACGATATAGAATTTTATGCTAAGTTTCTGTGACAGAAGTAGAAACAGCTAACTGGGACCCGGAGAGATCAGTGTCATATTACATTAATTATGAAAAACGAAATCAATCATCTTACAATTTTTATATTTGACGCCATCGCACAAAACCGGTAATGTTTACTAATGACGTTTCTTTCTGTTTGAAGGAATTACTCAGGGATATTTTTATAGTGCCGTCACACTGAAATTTCATAACCTAGATATGGTATCATAGTAACCCACATGTCAATGGGGTCCTTACCAATTTTGAATATTTTGGTTGTCTCGGTGTGGGGAGAGGACACGTAGCATTTCTATTTTAGGCGTTTTTTGTCCAATATGATATAGATTAAAGTATACGATGTTAATGCAGGTATTGGGTATCTGTGTTAGGAAAGGTACGATATGTCCTTGTAAGTCTCCCTATAGAAACGATGAGAACCATTCGTATGCTGCCGAAGGCAACCAGCAAGACACCTCAACCTGTTTCATTAGACAGACACTTAATATCATGTCTGAAAAAATATGAGATAAATTCCTATATCTTCTAAATAAAGCGAACATAAAAATCACAAATTTGGTCAAATCGTTGCTTGCAAGCATGGGTAAAATATTATAATTTTGAACATTTTCTTGAGACTTCATTACTGATACTGCATGTTATTATTAATAAAGCCGACCACTAAATAGTTTTTAAGAGATGCTTTTACAGTCAACAACGAAATATGTTAAACCCGGCTGTTTGAAAAAGCCGTAACAGAGATCCATGTGTTCATAGATTAGCATTCACAGCAGAAAATCTTAAACTGCCATGAAAACATTACTCGTTCAACAATAACTTAAGTTGTTGGCCATAGCATGTATTTAAATTCTTCACACGATACTTTTTTGTGCTGAAAGTATCGTGTGGCATTTAAATCTAGTATGTCCTGTAAAATTATTAATATTCGTGGGTTTTTGTTTTCGTTCGTTTTGAGATTATTCTTGATTCCACGATTTTCTATGTCCACGAAATGGTAATCAATAAAACATTTAATGAAATGTTGTGCTAGTGAATTTCGCGAGAAAATTTGTCCTTGAAATAAGATTCACACCAAAATATACAATTTTGAAATTTGAGCCCAACGACAACATTTAATTTCTCAATACACATATACATGTATGTGTAGCTCCTTCAAAGACATGCTTATTACTGACTTTATTGAGTCACTACTTCATGATGAAATCGTTACTTTTAAGATAAAAATTCAATTCACTTTCCTTCTCAAGTCATCCCTTCCCCTCACACACACAAAACAACTATGTTTTGTCATGGTATTCTAGATAACAAAATGGAAATTCTGTTTCATTTTACTCTGACTTAGAGTCGATTACAAACAGCTAATAATGTGATGTTTTGTTTGACTAAGTATAACTAAATGTTGATGAGAAAAGCACGTTGTTGTTGGTTTCTTTTCGGTTAGCATAAAATTGTAAAACAACTAGATTTGGATTAAGAGAGTAGACTGACAATGAGCGGTAACATAATTTAGCGATAGACAAGCTAAATTAACAGGAAGTTAGAAGCTTGTAGAACTGCTAAACTGTCAGCGCTGTAGAGAGAGAGGTTAAAAGTCAAAAAGAACATTTAAAAAAAATCAAAATTAAAATGTGTTTAATGTATACGCCAACTGAGAATCCTGGTGTATACCCCATTTTAACGAGAATGCAAATTTTATGGCAGACCAACACTAGATTTTCTTGAAGGGAAATAAACACTTAATACAAAGTAATTACTATGGCGCATATAGACCTCAGAGGTGTAACTCTATACGTACTGTACAGCACATGCACCGGTATACCTGTACAGGTGAGACACTACAGGTATAACCACAGTCATGTCAAGTGTTATCATCCTGGGATCAACGCAACGCACAGATACCCCAACTGGAAAGGTCTTTTCGTCCAAAGTCACACCACAGTGCAAGTGTAAACAGAGTGTGGAGTTCACCTACTTTTTTAGTGTACAAAGTCCCTCTTTAATCTTTTGAACAGATGTGAAGTAAGGCACGTCTTAGATCATTGTATATTTGTATACATTTTCCGTATCTAAGGACCCCAAACCAATTACAAAAACTATAACAATGTTTTATCGGGCTTTATAACGCAGCTGCTTACATAGAGTAGTTTTGAAACAGAAATTTGATCAAACATTATGCTGAAGAAGACATTTAAAAGGAGTAAATAGGAACGTGACTTTTCTTATCTAATAGGAAAATATTTCTTTAACATTGATTCAGTTTCTCTTTTATTGCTGTCAATGGAATAAGAAGGATGAGAATGTCTTCAAATTCTCGGGCTACATTATTCAATATTAAGGAAAGAGACATTAAACTTCCTTAAATCTAACAAAACCTTGTTTCTAGGCAGAAGTATTCTTTTCTCGTTTTCGAATGTAATAA
This sequence comes from Ylistrum balloti, assembly GCF_031769215.1. Classification (NCBI taxonomy): domain Eukaryota; kingdom Metazoa; phylum Mollusca; class Bivalvia; order Pectinida; family Pectinidae; genus Ylistrum; species Ylistrum balloti. Next base: position 997,474 of record NW_026782057.1, on the reverse strand, counting down.
ACTATTATCTGATAGCATTCTATTTCTAAAATAAACAAAAGTTAACCAACATCCATAAAGAAACAAAATACTTCCTTTTTAAAAACGGTTACCAAACAAGCAACGACGGTGCCACCCGGTACACGTCAACAGCCTAATGAAACCCGATATTGGGTTTTACAACTATTAAGAAGTGAGTGAATAAGTAAATAGTCAGGGTGGGATCTACATTAGATATCTATTATCTCTCTATACATGTTCCAAGCACAGTAAAAGGTATGCTTTATTAACCCCAATGTATATTTCACCACTCCCATAATGTAACTATTGAAATACTTTGAAATATACTAAGAACAGTTGCAATATTTGTTCGAGTCTGATGAATTATCATGAAATAATATTCACGTCTTTTATATTTGTCGAATGTTTCTTCCATATATGTAATAATATACAAAATGTCAGCATTGTTAATTTAAAGGCAAAGATTTAATTTCGTTTTCCTGCACCATGAAGTACAAATGAAAGTAAAACAGGCATGTTATCTGTTCAACTCCTTGGCGAAAAAATTGAAAAGAAATGCTAGCTTTTGGTAAAATTTGTTAGGAAATAGGTTTTATTCTTTTCTGGTTAAGAGTTAATAATTTGAAATTTGGATTGAATAGCAATAGTATGTTATATCCATACTTTGAGAAGACGATCAACAATATTGTGTGTACTTCTTTGTTCTGATTACGTCATGCTTTCAGAAGCATGCCTTTCCGTGCCTTTTATACGACGATGCAAATTGTAAATAGATATTAATCTTTTAACCAACTTGAAATATTGAAATCTCGATAACTGGCAGTTCTATTGGGAATGCGTACACATAAGTCCATTCATGTATAATATCTACACAAAATAAAGATTCCTGTTGGTTCTAAATCAGCGGCTCTGCCATTTATGACATTTTAGTCGAAACTGAAGGAGACAAGGCTTCTGTCTCATGATTTCACTCTTAAAAGATATATTAACTTAATAATTAAGAGAGTAATATACAGAAAATAAATTGATATTTAGAAAAAACTAAGCTTTGAGCATAGTGGGTATTTTTATATTTTATAAAGCTGTTACTAGTATTAAACAATCAGAGTGTTACGATTTAGATGCAATGTTTCTGCATGTTTGTATCGTAAACGTACAACAACATTCCTAACCAATATAGATAGAAGGAAAGTAAACGGTGTATCATTGTGTTATGTTCAGAAACAAGAGAGATTGGTTGTCAGTGCATTTTGATCCTAAAGGGGGTAAGATAGAGTTTTCATTACAAAGTTGGTTTCTGCATCATTTTCCTCTGATACAAAACAAAACACGCGAATATCAATCAATTTGTGTGGAAACCCTAAAGATATCAATTGTTTTCCAAATAATCTTAGGAGAGTTTGTATGTACTATAAGGTCAACACTTGGAGTCTTTATGTTACACTCTGTCGGAAGGGTAACCTGAGGAGGGGGTAAGGGAAATCACAGTGGGGTGCAGATTGGCTGGTGGTGATGACGAGATTTGGGATGATATGGTGACAGGCACAACGGGGGATTATATGTCATCCTTGACCGGTAAGCCTAACGCGGGTGGGACAGGTCGTCAGTGATGCATGCAGAGAATACCAATAAAAGACACCTGCATATTCTTCAGATATTGATATGTATCCCAGTATTATCAAATGAATACAAAATGTCAGATACCAACCACTGCGATCTAATTGATTTAACTTAAATTTATTTTGAAATAACCATTAAAGTATTTCATATGGACTATACATTGTTTATATTTTAGCCATTATAAACATAGTGTGTTGTATTGAAAGCATATTAAACATGTTAATGGGTGTCGTGGATGAAACAATCGAATTTCAGTTTTAATTAAGATTACATAAAGATGTTTCGTGGATTAAGTTAAAAGTAAATTCAACGTTTTGTATAATAGTGGTGGACAATTCACCAGCTGTTGTTATTACAAGTGCCAATCACTTTATACGTAGATAATGTAACATTCCAGGTTTCAGATATTTTATCTAATTATACATAACGAGACAAGTGATGAATATTTCGTTATAATTTATGTATTGAATAATTATGCGTATTTCTTTATAATTTATGAACTGTATAATTATTCGTTTCATAATTGATGTGTATATCTTAGTCTAACACTACCAGGTTTTTGTAACTAAGTACAAGTTATGGGTAGATGTTATATTTGATGTGTCTTTCTTAGTCTAACACTACCAGGGTTTTGTGACTAAGTACAAGTTATGGGTAGATGTTATATTTGATGTGTCTATCTTAGTCTAACACTACCAGGTTTTTGTGACTCATTACAAGTTATGAGTAGATGTTATAATTAATGTGTCTTTCTTAGTCTTAAACAACCAGTTTTTGTGACTAAGTACAGGTTATGGGTAGATGTTATAATTAATGTGTCTTTCTTAGTCTAACACAGCCAGTTTTTGTGACTAAGTACAAGTTATGGGTAGATGTTATAATTAATGTGTCTTTCTTAGTCTTAAACAACCAGTTTTTGTGACTTAGTACAAGTTATGGGTGGATGCTATAATTAATGTGTCTTTCTTTGTCTTAAACAACCAGGTTTTTGTGACTAAGTACAAGTTATGTGTGGATGTTATAATTAATTTGTCTTTCTTAGTCTTAAACAACCAGTTTTTGTGACTTAGTACAAGTTATGGGTGGATGTTATAATTAATGTGTCTTTCTTAGTCTTAAACAACCAGGTTTTTGTGACTAAGTACAAGTTATGTGTGTTTAGTAACAATGTTATAATTAATTTGTCTTTCTTAGTCTTAAACAACCAGTTTTTGTGACTAAGTACAAGTTATGGGTAGATGTTATAATTAATGTCTTTCTTAGTCTTAAACAACCAGTTTTTGTGACTAAGTACAAGTTATGGGTAGATGCTATAATTAATGTGTCTTACTTAGTCTTAAACAACCAGGTTTTTGTGACTAAGTACAAGTTATGGGTGGATGTTATAATTAATGTGTCTTTCTTAGTCTTAAACAACCAGTTTTTGTGACTAAGTACAAGTTATGGGTAGATGTTATAATTAATGTGTCTTTCTTAGTCTTAAACAACCAGTTTTTGTGACTAAGTACAAGTTATGGGTAGATGCTATAATTAATGTGTCTTTCTTAGTCTAACACAGTCAAGTTTCGTTACTAAGTAAAAGATAGTTTTTATAACGCCTTGTATTGTATACCTTGGACAAATAATAGCTCCAAGCCAGGAGAAATAGTACTCAATGGAGATAGGGTTACCATGCCGAGAGGTTGTATCGCTCTCTTAGGTAGATAGCGGATCTAAAGAACTCCAATACTCGCTAATTAGGGCGCTGTTGGCAGACTGATGTCCCTGTAGAGGTAGTATCGGCTTAAACAGATACATATGTTACAGTTGACAACGTCTTCGTGCCCGTTATGAGACCATTGAAGCATGAAGGAAGATATTTTAGATATTTCATTAATAAGTGCAGTTTCCATCTTCGGAATGTGTCATAAAATCTGTATCCAAATCAGTGTTGAATCATTTTTTTCCCTTACTATATTTATCTTAATGTATTGCGTGCCACACGCTGGTCGTGTTATGTTTCCGACAACAACGGCATACCTAGACACACCTAGACACCACATATATCGGTACCAATCGTATGGTACATTTCCTACTGTATAAACAAAGTTACAACTATTATCACCAGTTGTCATGTCAACTCGTCCAGGTGATAGGAAACGACTATGTCTGTTGTGTCCACTACATGTCCAGAGAGATAACTATCTGAGGAGCAGCTCCTGCAGATCGGGAATTATTTGTTTGATGCCTTTAAAATAGGGTCTGCTTCATTCCACTGCATGTTCGTAAGAGACGACTAACAGTTGTCCCTTCGAGGATAGGGCATTTCCCCCCGTTTCTTCTACTTAGGCAAGAAAACCTAATAAAATTAGATATACTGTTCAGTTGCAACACTAATGATAATTTCCTTTCTTTTCTATCTTTCATTTTCCTTCCGTGTTTTGTTTTCCGTTCCATATGATAGCCGTCCTCCTATGCCTTTGGCTGTTTCAAAAATGTTAAACTCCGAGAAAAACATGAAACCATTACTTTATACATAAACAACTGTAAACATATTAACATCACATCTGTGCTATATTTCCTTCCGTGCTAATGTTCACTTGTCGTAGACACTGATCATGATGTACAGTTTGGTAGCTCCCCTTATAATACACAAGCATTGGTCTTCACAACAAGTCAGAAAAGCCTCTCATTTATCAGTGGCGAAATATTTGAAAAGTGTTGTTACGTATTAGGAGACCACAAAGCGTACAAATCAGAATCGGAAAGGACGAAACAGCTGTATGATGTAGCATCACTGACGAGTCCTAGAAGGACGAAACAGCTGTATGATGTAGCATCACTGACGAGTCCAAGAAGGACGAAACTGCTGTATGATGTAGCATCACTGACGAGTCCTAGAAAGACTAAACTGCTGTATGATGCAGTTTAATTTACTCTTGGGTTTTACTGTATCTGATTTAATCTTGTATTAAAAGGTGTTATTCACTTGTGTGTCTTTTATTCAATCTGGAAGCTGAAATGCAGCACTGAAGAGCAGGTACTCTATTGTGTGCAATATAATAATGAGCGAAACTGAAAACAGGCAGTTATACGTTCTGTCGTCCTGATAGACGTTGAAATGAATGAGGTACAGAGAGCTTAAACGTGCAGCTGATTAGAAGTTTCCGTCCTTCACTCGACCATAATAATACCATTCTATACACTAAATACTAGGCAAAAGGTTTCAAGTTAAAAACCGGTTAACAAATGTTGTTCAATTCATATTTGATAAATATTTCAAGCGATTATTAAATGGCCTTTTGAAAGCAATATTACATGACACTGTACAGTAATACTGACCTGTTCTCCACAGTGAAACTATGCAGGTACGACAGGTGTGTGACTTGCATTTTCTGTTTACAGTTTGCTACATCACCACCCAAGTTTTGTATTCTAAAGGCTTCGTACTAGGGTCTGTATTAAGTTTACTTCACAATCCTATAATGTTACATATCATGAGAAATGTCTTTTACATTAATGATATAATATAAAATATATTCACACTAGACGTTGGACTACCCGGCCATGATCACGTGATGATTGATCGGGTTTAAGGAGAGTTGTAGTGATACGTAGCGAATTTAGCATGTTGTAATTATTTTCTGTTAAATATTAGCAAGGTGTCTGAGTAGTAATACCAGGAAATGAATACCTGATTATGATCACATGACGATTGACCGAGTTTATGATACAATGCTAATTTAGCTTGTTTAAATTGTTTTCAGTTGTGTCTGAGTAGTGTTTACGATGAAATGAATACCTGATCATGATCACGTGATGATTGATCGAGTTTATGATACAATGCTAATTTAGCATGTTAAACTTTTTTTCAGTTGTGTCTGAGTAATCTTTACCATGAAATGAATACCTGATAATGAGCACGTGATGATTGATCGGGTTTAATGAGAGTTGTAATGATACAAAGCTAATTTACCATATTTTAATTATTGTCTGATAAATATTGACAAGTGTGTCTGAGTAGTGTATACCATAAAATGAATACCTGATTATGGTCACGTGATGGTTGATCGGATTTATGATTAAATGCTAATTTAGCATGTTTTAATTATTTTAACTCGTGTCTGAGTAGTGTATACCATAAAATGAAATATTTGTAGTTGCTAACCCTGCAGACAGAATAAAGAATAATGAGTATGAATCCAAGACATATTTGTATATATCTGCAGATGGAAAAACAAAGAATGGTTACATAGTTATCAAGTCAATACAAGAAATACCATTAAAAATCTGTATAAATCATCAAAATCTGCAAAAGCCAGAAAAAATATTTGCAGCAGAAAAAAGAAAAGAAAACAACTCGGTATATAGTTATGAATTAAATATCAGTGAACAGAATGCAAACCCGGGGTTAATACAAAGCCATTAAACATATACCTTCAGACAGAGAAAACCCACGTAGAATCGGTACAAACACCAAATATCTGAAGACCATAAAAAGGGGATGGGTTGATACAAAGTTATCAATACAAAATAAATCATAATCCGTATTTCCTACCTTTCCGTCAAGTATATATCTTCCATTAAACAAATAGAAAAATTATTTCGCAGAATTCATCCAGTCGTCAATAAATACAAACACCCACGAGTTGTATACATTTAGCCGAAGAAATGAATCATTTCAACCTTGAAATAAGTTAACGACCTCAACCACACATTGTGACCACGAAACAAGACGGCACCAACAGGTGGTGTAGGCGTTCATTATTAATGTAAACAGTTATCAAGTGCTGTGCCTTGATCCATCGAAAACGGAAGTTACTTATATGTTTACAGTTCTTGTTTGGACTAGGTAATTATGATATCCTTGTTTGAATGGGAGATAAAACTGAATCGTTCTCACTTAAGGGGAGTGCTCAATCCTACACATATATATGTAGTACCAAATGTAAAAAGAAATGAGATAATATGATGTTTGTCAAAACTTGAGATATCGAGTTTGTACAAAAGATACACTAGTGAATAATATCTCTCATTTCAACAATTTACCGAAAACTTCACCGTTCAACTGTAGGACTCGTCAAAGATGGGTATAAATTGTTAAAACCTAATATGTGACTATTGATTGCTGAACTAGATATCAATCACTTTTGGTATCAAAAAAGTATACTTTAACTTTAAGAATGGAGTAGGACGATGCAACTTTGATACTGGATACGATCAGAAACAGAAATACCCGGAGAGAAATAAAAATCTGCTGAAATACAGAATGATCAATTTCTAGGGGCCTGCTCTATTAATAACATCACAAAATATATATAAATGTTTATCCCTTTCACTGTTGAAAGAGAAGACAAAGTTTTCTGACAGAAAAGAGAAAAATGTATGTTAAGTTTAAATCTTACATGTCTTATGGCTCAGTTTTACATCTCACTTAAAGTTGTCAACCTCTTCGTTTTATTAGGATAGTAATTTCAATATTTAATTCATTGGTGTTGAAGAAGAAGCAAACCTTTCCGTTACATCTGAGGGTTTATAATTGTTCTGATGAATGTTCACATTGCATGAAAACAATGTATTTATTCAGTCATTAAAGTGGAACGTTTACCAGATCTGATGTAAATCAGGGAAATCGATGAACACCTAACATTCATTAATCCACCACACAGCGTAAACAACGTGGCGCATGTTATACAAGAACGGAATTCAAATTCACATCAGGGCTATGATATAAAATGCCAGATTATGGGACAGTCTTAGTTAATCTGACCCAGTAGGGGCGATAGGACCACATCATCCTCCATTTACCGGGGAATTAGTCGCTTGGAGCTGGTCAAGCAGAGAAATCGGAAGACCTGTAATAACAATAAGCATTTCGCTTCAATTGTCATTACCTATAGGAGAGAAACGAATGAAAAAGAATTTCAATCAAAGAATCGAAGCTGAAGTAGAAGACGGTATAGATGTTCAGCCATGCATGTAATGCTCCTACCCCGGTGGGGCGGACATATCGTATTCAGCTGAGATCAAAGCTAGGGACATTCTGATGACAAACAACGTATGTGTGGAACAACAATACAGACTACTCTGTAGTGTTTATTGCATTCCAGAACTAAAGTGTCGTCTTGATAAAATAGTTTGTCAACAATACATGTTACTTAAAACAATATTAGAAATATTGAAATTTCACCCATTAAATTTGGAATTTCAATATCAAAATAGTAAAACAATAAAAATTAAACCGAACGAAGGAGTTCCATCAATTCAAACTTTACGTACAATGTTTATGTGTTTCAACAGGGCAGTTATGATATAAAGGTCAGCAAAACACGAAAAGATTAGATATTGATAATAAAATCCTGAATATACCTGTTTCAGTGATATTCAATTTCTTTCTTTCTTTCTTTGATCTATGTTCCAGTTGATGCGTTTTATCATGCTATTTTCCTTAGAGGAATTAATACGATTTAATTCCATCACAAACACCCTGTTGAAACTTCCTATAGACATTTCGGCTATGGTTGCAGTTAGGATAAAATGATATCTTAGTTTTAACTTTTTCCTATCTCATTTTGATTAAACCGAATCTGTGAGACTTGGTAAGTACGAACACAAGTTGTCTCTATTAATTAATCAGTTAAATGCAAGACTAGAAATTTTGATTCTAGTTCTCTGTTGCCATTTTAAAATTTCAGACCACTTTTAGGTAATTCAGTTTATTGACAGTATATCTGACACCAGGTACTGAGCTTACTTATTAATTTGTTGATTTATTTAACGAACGGGTTCTACATCCACTATTATGACCTTTCAGCCTTTCAGTGGACGAGCTGAACTTACTGTACTGTAGGCTAATACTATCCTACAGATTCAGATTTCAACACATTAACTTGCGGTAACATTATATCATCAAAACTATGACCAATCAGAAACGCAGTAAACAGATTAGACCATAACAAATCGGATGATACAAAATCATCGGATTAACAAAAATCTATATATTACCTGTTGATTTTGTTTCTAATGTATTGGATGGTTGTGCAAGATATAATTCCTTTCGTGACTGCCTGTTTGAGGACAAAAACACTAACACATTGATACCGAAAGAGTAATAAGTTGACTCGAATTTAGCTGGGATATGTTTTAATTGCATGATACACGAGAGCTTTATCGCAACAGCTACCTGGTTTTAGGATTAATTTGTCTGGATTTTCTACTCAGTCTTCTAACTCTATTAAAATAAAACTGCCTTGAAATTCAGTTTCCCGCCTTATATTTACTGATGTCACAAAAATTCATATTTCATTTGCGCTTTAATCAATTCAAAGCTTAATTTACGATCTGTATTTTAGTACAATTTGCTGTATTATTTTTTCACCACTTTATCGAAGCAGCTAATAAATCTTTATCGAGGAAAATTGATTTTCCTTGATGTGCTTGTATGGTTGGAAGTATTGACCATTAAATCAATATGTGCCTAATAAATCCTTTTATGTATGTGACTCCTCTTAAAAACAATATTCAGTTTTACAATTAGCTTATTATATATGAATATGCTTTGATGAAGATATGTTTTCCATAAATTTCCATTTCAAAAACCATATATCAAATCAGGACATTATCTAGATCTTCCAAATACATAAATTAGTATAAGCTGTAACTTTGTATAAGCATGTACTGGCGGTTTTCATCTTTCCACTTATCAAAGGCAGTTGAAGACTGATATGTTATTTGCGTATGTTTAATATTATAAAAAAAATCTCATGAAGGCTGATTGCTAGACGCACAGTTCCGTAATGATATTGCAGGGCGTGTTATGAGAAAAACTACGCCACCTCGTGATCGTATATTATTACATGATCCACATTCTTTGTAATCGCACCTGTCAACGGTTATACATCCTCACATGCATTATGCGATCGCTCAACCGTCTTAAATCAATTCACAATCCATTGTGTAAAAAAAAGGAATGCTAATTTGAATGTCTCAGACTTACGGTGTTTAACGAATACTTAATTGTTGAGTTTCCAACATGGACGTGAAACATATCAGTCCACGTTATCATGATTTATAATCATCAAGTTATTTGCCTACATCGACATGCCTTTTTAGGTGGTAGAATAACTTGTTATTTCTAACTTATATTGTCGTCAGGTTAATAGCAAACTTGCTTCCAAGTGAATTTTAGCAAATGAAAACACATGTTAGAGATACAATTTCAGATTTAATACAAAATTAAGACCAAAAGATTTTTAAAAAAGGAAAATGGAGAGACTCTGGTGTTAAACTAAACGCCATACAAGTCTTTATTAAAGGCATTTTAGTACAAATGGCAAAATGCTGATGGACGATAATTTTCGTAATGATGATAGCCTAATGTTTTCTGTAAAACAATTTTGCACTACTGGGAGAGATTACATAACATAACAGAATCAACGAGATGTGTTTACGATACTCAATTCCTCTGATTCTAAATCTGTATAGTGTAAGGCATGTGATAACTGCATGTACACTTTGTGAAACACTGATATCTTCAGTGTGGTAAAAATTTGTTTTTCTATTTCATTACAAATAAATATCACTTAAAACTTGAGTCTCCAATAGCCCTCCCCCTTATGGTGCAATAGTTATGGTCAATGCTATTTTTTTCGCATGTAGGTCAAAGATCACGGTCAAGGTCACATGATCAAAGTTTTGGTACCACCGGAAAGGTCGTATCACGAGGAACAAACATGCCTGATCTAAAAAGCTTTACCTCTTACAGTACAATAGTTATAGGCAAGGTTAAATTTGACAAACAAACAACAAAACAGACAGCACAATAACAATATGCCCCCGATTTTTCGATAAGGGATATAAAAGGGAAAAAGGTGTCATAGCAGCAAAATTTGCTCGTGTAACCAAACTTCATACTAATATGTCGAAATGTCTAAGTAATGGTCAAAACAAACAAGGAAGTTGGGATTTGGGGTGCACACTTTATATATAATATTCTGATCTGAGGTGAAAAATATGAAAAGAAATGTTTACACATAGACTACTGAAAATGTACATGTAGAATAAGACCAAGTGTTCCGAAAGAGTAAGCAACTTCAGTTTCATCGAAGACGCCAGTCATCATAATCTTGGCCATGAAAATCTTGGCCATTCAAAGTAAATAATGCCACGTTCCATATGAGAACAACGTATACAACAACGGAACCAACAGGCAAGCAAACGAGCATCAAACACGTCCAGCTTCATATCGTACAACAGAACCAACAGGCAAGCAAACGAGCATCAAACACGTCCAGCTTCATATTGAACATAATGAATATTTCTCCATGAGATCAGTAACACAACCATAAAACTTCATAACAAGAGAAAAAAGACGTTCTTTCAGTTTACAATGGGATATATTGCTGCACAGAGTTGAAATATCAAATGTTTTCAGAAGAAAAGCTGTATTTGATAGGTGGAATTATTTCAGTGTGACTACATGTTGTACACTGAATATAAACTCCTATTTGTGAGGTGATATTTATAGCACGTGTCTTCGTTGTGTATACTGCAAATAGTTATAATTCAAGATGATATTTTTGTGTATCTTCCTGATATTTATGGTATACAACATTCCATGTTTGGATTTCAGGTGATAAATGTAATGTGTGATTTCATGGTACACAATGCATATAGCAGTTCCTATTTCAGGTGCTATTTTTGATGTACGACTTTGTGAAATGTAGATTATAATTGCGGTTTGAATGATGTTTATAGAAGTTACACAACGAATGGTTGAGGTATATGGTAATTCTTTCATTTAAGTGATTTTTTAAAAGCTACAAATTAAAATAAACATATTAACTTTTTATTGCGCAGTCATATTTCCTTGAACTCCTGATTCATCTTGTCAGTCAAAGTTAATCCTGTCAGCCAATCAAAAATTGCTAAAGTGTTATACCAAATATTGTGTAAATGTAATTTTTCCAACAGTTGTAATGATTTATTAATTGCTTGGGAGGTGAATAGCACCCATTTATTGTGACAGTAATGTCATTTAACACTTAAAGAGCAATAGGTGTCATTTTTACCGTTATACAAACTGTATTATTTCATTGATACTTTCATTAATACACGTAAACAAGTCTTTTACGAAGTAAATAACGCGCAGCGGACATCACAACAGGTAGGATTGACACTATCCAATGACGCCGTGTAAATATAGATTAAAAGCTCAATGACTCTGCTTGGCTACTGTTGCTGTTGGAACAAATAATGCTGTATAATCCAATATACGGGAATATCACAGTTTCATTATTTCGACATTCGCAGAAAACAAATGTATTTACGGCTCAAATTTCATGCTGGTATTATGATAATTATATCGCAAAAATCTGTACACAGAAAAAGCGGAAAGTGTCATTTTAAATCTATAAACTGTTTGAAAATAAGTTAAAGGGTAAGAAATTTAAGTGTGATTTTACAACCCGTATTTAATTTTCAAGTTGAGGTGATCATCAAACGTCGTATAGCAATACTGAGTATTCACTGATTTATGCGGGGAAGGTGTCATGCTTGACTTGCGTCACTGTCAGAAATATTATCGTCTGCTGAGAGTCTTTTAAAGAAGAGAGAAATATATAAAACGAATGTAGTTCTAATGTCATGTGTATGTCTGATCACTCAATCAATCGCTCGTAAATGCCATTGTTTTATCCATATAGGACACATAATGCTATCGTTTCCTGTTTTCAAGGTATTCACTAGGTTATCTGTCGATCCAGCTTTTCACCTACGTCTACCTTACCTGAGCATGTGTGTACACTACCACATGCCACAGACACAGAACACAACCAGAGAAAACACTCGTTATTTCTGGTCCGCCATATTTGATGTTGATAAATAAATAAAAAATAAGGCTTCTGGTTAACAAAGATCGTCTGTTGATTTGACTTACCTGACAATGGCCATCATTATCCTATAGGTGCCTTTTTTCCTCATGACTATGTGGAGGGCAGTTTCCCCTGCTTGATCCTGGGCATCGATATCTACATCTTTACATACCAACATATATATGGCCTGGATTGTCTCTGGGGTACAAAACCTCTCCCCATGCCGGACAAGAAGATGAAGCAAAGATTCCCCTGTAGATTCATCTTTCAGGTTGACATCTTTTCCACTTTTCAAATAGTCCCAGAGAGTCTTCATCACAGCGTCTGGTGTGCCATTTATGATGGTTTTGTACAATTTCGACTTTTTGAAATTCATGATGGCAGTGAATTTCCTTTACACCTATAGGAAATTGACGCTGAAAGCGATGAAAAAGTCACCATACGACAGATTAAGCAACTGTCGCTATCGGCTGAGGAAGAGAATGATTGTATGTGAGCGCTGTCCTATTTTGTTATGTTGTGAGCAGACGACATCTGATTCAGTCTGTTGTAGTATGACAAACTCTCTCCTGTGTCGATCAATGCCTATACACACACATTTGTTTTGATATACTGGCAGTCTTACAGGTGACACGGGCTTTAATAACATTCGTTGCGAGATTGACTGACTGTAGGTAAAATCCTGACCATCCAACCGTGGCCTCGGTAAATGCCTGATGGCCTTGGCCACATTCGTTACGTTGAGAGTGGGAGCTCAAATCCTGTTCCTTTGTTCCGCGTAAGGCGTTTCATTATACACTTTTATAAGCCCAACCCTAGACGGGAACACAGCATGTATTGTATTCGAGGTTGTCTATGTGAAGATATAACGGGACAGGGGTTCAATATCACTGGTCTGCGTTCAGCTTTAATTATATACGGGAGTTTAATTTTATGGGTGTTATAAATATTACTGTCGATTAAACAAAGGTTATGTTTTGTAACTTGTATAAACATTTTTAATTTGTTTATTCACCGCTGTATTGCAACTTCTGGATTTACCTGGATGCATTTTTTTTAAACTTCACGTGTACCTAAAGCGGTTTACATATTACTTGCGAAAGGGGATTCGTACATTATCTTACCCTTGTCTTTAGCACTATGGAACTGAAAATGACAAAACATTTCTAGAGAGTTTTTATTCTGTTTTATTTAATTTCTTCGCAAAATATTTTATAGCTAATCTTGAGAAAACGGATTTATACATTATTTCTCCCTTGCCTTTTGCATCATAGAAATAAAAATAACAAAACATTTCTAGATTTTTTTGTTTGCAATATTTGTAGCTAAGCTTGAAAAACGGGGTTTTATACATCATCTTCCCCGTTCGTTTTTGCATCAGGAAACTGAAAATGAAAACACATTTCTAGATTGAATTTGACTCAATTTTGTGAAATTCAATTCATGCTAAAACTGATGTTAATGATTATATCTAGCTCAAACACAACTACATTTTTTGACAGAATCTGTCCTTTGAGGAAGTCTTACGAAATACTCGTAATTGTAGCTAATAAAAATAACATCATTAACAATGACGTCATTTTCTCCGAAATGAAGATAGCATAGAACAGCCAATAAAAACGCTTGTTTCGGGGCCATTTGACAGTCGTATTATCATTTGTCAAACAATATCTTTTGAAGAACAATCATTATCTGTCATGTCATGTATACATAATGAGTCGTATAAAAAAAGAAAAAATAGTGTATTATTTCCAAATCATCATTCGATACAATGACGCTTGTGTCTGATCCATATTAAACCTTAGCAACATAGATATACATATACCTAAATATTCTAGTGAAAGTCTTCTAAATTTAAAAACATATATCCCCCTTTCAAAATGTCATTTCCGTTCTGAAATTTACATTTACCCTGTAACTGCAATTGATTATTAAGTACGTTTTCCTAACCATTTTGCGGTTTTATCTTGTCAACATATGTGAGTTTGGATGCTATCTTTCCTGGCTGACCTTAAAGAACATCTCAAAACAAATATAACACATTTGATGCAGTGTGAAAGTAGTTGCAGCTTTAAAACTTCTTACCTTGTTTTTTTGATGGTAAAAATATTTAACAACTTTAAAAAGCTTTTAAAAACACACAGATTTCTTTGTGATACAGATATGTATTTTTGTAACGTAAAGCGCCAGGGACTGGGTCAATACTGAAATAAAAGAAACAACAAAACGTGGCCAACAAAAATTAAAAGGCGTGACCGAACCTTTATCTTTCACGTTGATGATAGATAATATAGGATTTCTTAATGTTTGTGACTTCCAAGTTTACAGGTTGATCTATCACCTTAGTGCGATATGTGTTACTAGGATTGGCAGTCAAGCGTTTTCTTTCCAATGCATTGTACAACATGTCGGTTATAATGACGTCATTGCCGTGTTGTAATAGAAAGATCCCCACAGATTAAATTTTCTTCTTGTCGTATTTCTGTTATAATGTGTCACCGTCCTGTTATACTGTATTCAATTTCTACATTATTAAATGACATGAACAGTGTTGACAGTCTCATCTTGTAAACACCGAATACAGGTAAGTTAGCATACAAAATAAAGTGAATAATGCTCAGAACATATTATTGTCGTGTTTGAAGTGTTCATACAGGTTGAATGTGTTAGTCACTATAATATACTAGGTAGTTCTAACGACTGAAAATAAATGTTGCACAGGAATAGTCAATTTAACAAAAGGGAAGGTATGAAATAATAATGATAATGAAAATACTAATAACGCATTACAGAAAACGTGAATATATACAAGGGGGATATAAACAGATGCTTCGAAAGAGTAAACGTCCTCTGTTTTAGAATTTTAAGGCACTAAAAAAGAAAAAAAAAGTTAAAAATAAGTCGATTCATGTATCACATTACCTCAAAACACACAAGAAACATGTTTATGCTGATTTGTTTTCCCCAAGAAACCTTTTCATGGTGACATTTACGGTTTAGATTTTCAATCATAGCGATACTGAAGGTAATGTCTCGTTAATGGATTTCGTGTAGATATCACAGGAAAACAACGCCCTCAGATAGGTCCGTGTATTAACATATATTCAATGTCTGGACATATATACCAGTTCAATGACATGAAAGATGTCGAATTTATTTCGATGAAATAAGCAGGCTTGCCAGATTAAATTAAAGATAATTCATAAATTAACTTATTCATTTTTTTCTCCTGAGAATGCAAACAAAAAGATCATACGAAAACTTCAGATTTCAATGTTAAAATATTTGTGGAATATTTCAAATCGATACAGAATCTTATGAAACATGATACAGACATGCAATTTAATACATTGTTGTTATTGAAGTTCTGGATGAATGTTTATGAAGCACTTATTACGAAACACAACAGCGTAAAGGAGAGCCCAAAAATAATGACGGGTATTGCTTACTGGTAATTATGAGGATTCTTTAAAGCTAAGTTCTACATTATAACCATGCTCTACATGATACCCTCATAACTATTGGCAATGTCATCAAAACGGTTCACTTGTAAATCAACCAAACCAATATGCTCGATTTTAGTACAATGAATTGAAACGTTACACCACATTCTAAAGATTGTTTGTGATGTTTAAGATCCCAGCCAGAAAGAAAATGTTGTGTCATGCTCAATCGTTCGGTACGATATCAGTAACACTATACAGAAGACACACGGTTTTGCGAACTATTTTGGGCACTTTTATCTGATAGTCAAAGCTATCGTCTTACCTTGAAAACTAAGGTCGATACATATTAGTGGCATGGATTTTCATGTAAATAACAATGATGTTACTTTCAATATATCATTCGAAAACAATATTACAAAAAGACACGAGAAACAAAATGAAAATTAAGATTAATATATCCGTCTCCTACATGAGCCATTTCTGTATCAAAATTATATGCATTATACAATTAAAACACAGTGTTCGGAAACAGCAAAATTAATGACATGTTACTTTTTACCTGATGAAGACTAAATATCAGAGTTGAGTATTATGCAGTACAGTTGTATTTCTGATAAATGTAATTAAGAATAGTAAATACCTTCATGAGCGTTTAAAAGAATAATTTCTCATGTGTGAATATTTAAAATCACACAAGTTATCTATTTCAGCTTAACTAAATATCAGAATTTGCAGAAGTGTACCTTACATGAAAAAAAATATTGCAAGCAGTCAAGCATCTCTGAATTTTAGCTGCTTTTGAAGGTTTCAACGCACCACCGACGGACGTAACGACGACGTTGTATTGATTCCATCATATTCACAGATCTGAATACATTTTCAAGGCTTTCAAAAGTAATAATAAGGACAAAAATCATTATTATATAATACAGTTGTTAGTAATTTATGTCTCTTGTGCGTTATATGTGTATTCGGTTATACAATAAATATAATAATATAACATACCAATGACACGTGACGTACAACAATGAATAGCCAACATGCTGATACAGTCATTTTAAGAACATTTGCAAAATCTATACGCTACACATGTATTTATTTTAAGCTTCACATGTTATTTTAAAGCACGTCAACACTAGACAAATCACCATCAAGACATGTACATATGATCGTCACGAATTGGAAACATCGAGAAAATACCAACACGGCAACATAATAAGAATCCAAACTCAAATTCCATAAAACTAGGACAAAATGTAAACACAACATTAACACGGAGATTCCTGAAAAAGTACAGGGAAAATAAGACCAGGTGCTCTGGAAGTGTAAGCGTCTTCTGCTTCATTGACGACATCTGCCATGTAAACCTTGGTCAATCAAAATTAGTAATGTCACGTTCTTAAATGAGAACAAAGAACGGAACCAACTGGCAAACTAACGAGGATCAATCGTACATTGTTTTATATACATTTTCCTCTGTTACTATACACGATGTACACTTCAAGCCAAGAGATGGATACCCAGTCATTGACAAGGTCATATAAAGCATATACGAAATTCGGGTATGGACTGGAAGCTACAGGCAACAAAGGGTATATTCATTTCTTATTGTTTATGATATTATTAGATAAATACTTTCGCCATCAATTGTTCCATTACGATATAATGTTTATAGTACCAGCCTAAACCTCTACGTTTTTGCCACTAGTATCCGTCTCCTTGGTGATGCTTCAATATTTTCTGTCGAAGCATGTGTCATTCATCTGGCACTCGATTATATCAAATATAAAAAATAGTCTCATTGTCCTCAGACTCGCTTTTTCTCTTGGAAATTTAAAACCATGTCATTTTTAAATGCTTTAATCAGAAACATGATTCTGAAAATAAAGATCCAAAGGTTTTCAGGTCATGTTGAAACGTGGGTTATGAAAATGCGGACAGGGCAGCTAAAACGCCATAAATTTAGTATAAACTGACATCTGCCATATTTGTTTCTCAAACCAGACAGCTCTGCTGCAATTAAAGGTGAATGGCAGCAACGATGACTGCAAGAGACAAAGAACGACAAACACATCTTAACGTTCTTTCCATCCACGGGGTAAGGACTCATCTGTCTGTTGCACATGTGCTTCTACGCTTGCAGTGGAACAAGTTTTAATTGATTGTTCAGATTTTTTTCACAAATTTGAACGAAGTAATTTTAGATCCTTGATATGAAAAACCTGTCGTAGATAGAACTAGACAAAATACTGAACCAATTCTTTTTAACAAAATGTCGCCTACAGTTTGTCCATTTCCTGTCTTTTTTCTCCATTTTGACGATATTGGTGGGGTTTATTACAGGAATATGTAATATGTATGTAGCTATTACATGTAATACAGTCATATGTAGCATGAATGTGTTAATTCCGTGTAATGCAATATATGCACGAGACGATCCACGATGGTGAAGTATTTATAAACTAATCGTACATTAGATACCATCCGTTACCATGCACATATCAGCGTTGTATTGATTTAATCTGATATGCGAGACTGCTACCATGGACAAGGTCTGACTACAACCATGTCATTTGTCAGCCATTATCGTGTGACGAGATCAAATGACACGATCTTCACACCTCACTCTCTACATATGGAATATCACGTGGTAATAAACACCTTCATAGATATACACCTTTTTTCATTACTACGAAAACAAATATTATTTCATAATTTCGTCAATGCTAAAACATCTGCAAACGGTATTAGTATATACACGCTGAAATATGTTTTAAAAAATATAAGACATGCGTAAACGATATTTATATAGAAGCATAATATTTAAGGAGTCATTGCGATTACGAAGTTATATCCCTTCATTGAATCTCGTGTGCTGGAGTTATTAAAACAGATCAATAAACCGCGCGAGTTCGGGGGTAAATGACTTACTACCGGATCGGAAAATGTGTTTAAATGCAGAAATATAAAAATCTTTCAACATTTTTCAAATTCTACAAATAATTTCATGATAATTTCATAAAGAAAAAAGTACTTCAGTGCAGTCAGACGGTAAACTAAAAAAAAACACTTGATCGAATAATCATCACTCCGCTTTTTTCCAGTTCTTCTAGTCAAACTCCTTTATAGAAACATTTTGTGCTAAAATTGAATACTGCCGAAAAAATGAAAATGTTGAGATCGCTAAATAGCACCAACCAGCGTTTTGATATTTGCGACCATTTTTGATAGTAAAGAGTTGCCGCACTGACATATTTGAAATCGCCTCCATTTCTAAAGAGTTCCTAATCGCAATAGTCTTATTCCTCTATACTGAAAGTACCTAAAAATATGCATACCATCATACATATTGTGTCAGACTCTAGAACTGAGAGTTTATAGCTTTATTGACAAAATAATTTGACCTTCACCATTGACCTTGCGAACTTGAGATGTAGTTGGGTGAATTCATATCTCATTTCAAGTACTTATGCTCTGTTATTTTATAACAAAATATTTACCAGTAGAATATTTCAAAGTTAACTTCGTACTTTGATTCTTGAATTGTAAATTCGTTTTCAAATTAAATTTCATAGATCAAATGTTAACATTTCAGCATACATTTAACGAGCAAACGATGCCTTGTTCACGGAGATACGAAAATGGTCAGGATTTTTACAATTAGTTTTGTGAACACCATTTTTTTTTCGTCATCAGGTTCGTTTTCACCATGATTTTCATCATTAGATTTGTTTTCACCGTGTTTTTTACGTCATTACTTTAGTTTTAACTATGATTTTCACCATAAGTTTCATTTTCAAAAAGTTTTTTTTCAATATAAGTTTAGTTTATGTTTGGATTTACTATTTTTTTTTCTTTTAAATGTAACATAAGAAAATTTAGTGGTTTCCTGTTAAATATCATAAATATGTCATTAAACAGAAAATCTGTTTTACTTATGGTATTAAATGGGAAATCATTCATATCCGCCCTCTATTTAAAGCGCTTCAAAACAGCGAGAAAGACATGTGCCATAAAACTAGTAATTCAAGAAAGACAAGAACATGTGTTTTTTCCCAAAGTTTTTACACAACTGGACTGTTATCAGAAGCATTGTTTTCAGAACCATCAAGCCCAGAATTTAACAAAGATTTTCAAAATCGAACGATTTCAAAAGAACATCATCTACAGTAAATGAAATATCACACAGGTTACGGCAAATCCTGGGGTGTGAAATTACACCACCAGTGTCTTCCGCCTGCAAAAGCGAAGATTGTGTTGAAGACACAGATGAAGGTTTCAGTGTAACAAGTGTCGTGTTAAGTTGTATAACATGTCCCCTACTATTCTACAGTTGAGAATACACATTTCTTTGACTCAAGACCACATAGATATGTAAAAAGGCTTAAAATTATCCGTCAACATCTCAAATATTAATAATGCAGTCTAATTTTCTCACTAATGAATGAAAAGTTCTTGCTTAATGAGGTTAAGAGATTCACAATAAGGCTAACACCACCACCACATATACCTTGGCTGGCGTCAGATATTCTTTATTATATCTATAGTACGTGATACACGCATGCGGAAATAACACTCATCACAATTATGATGCACATCCAATCAGTTGCAATATCTGATGACATGAATCATTGCAGATCAGGAAACATCGCCCATAATTACAATGACTGTGATGTTTTATATTCGACGTGATTTACAACTGACGATATCTAAAGGGGGTTTCAGTAATTAAAAAAAGGTAGGTGAACAACTGAAGATTTAAAGATACACCTTTATCAAGATGCTTGATAGATTCATCCACAAAATATTGAGAAAAGTTTAAAAAATATTGAGAAAAAGTTTAAAAAATATTGAGAAAATTTCAAAGACACACCAGTGAATAGCATACTTCAATAAAAAAAAATTAGAATAATAAATTTAGAAAGAATATAGCTAATGATTAATTAAATTCCATCGTACAGCTGTTTCGTCCTTGTAGGACTTGTCAGTGGTGATAAGGGCATAAAAAGTGAAAACAACAGGAAACGGATTAATTGATAACTGGAGAAACTAATAGCATTGTAGTAATATTGTTACAATATAATAAATTATTGTAAATACATTATTTTGATTTTTGGGTTTGTTTTTTTGTTTTTTTGTTTTTTTGTTTTGCTTCTTTTTTTTGGGGGGGGGGGGGGGGGTTTTTTTTTGTCATTCTGTGTATACACTAACAACTTATACTATATAAAGTATCTTCGTTTTTGAAGAGGCTAGAGTTCTAATATGGTATACGCATACCATGCACACTTGTTAAACATTAACCGAATCACTACAATCGAGAATATCATGACTTTCTTACTGAAATCATAGCAATAATGACAACACATTTGATTCAAACATATTTTATTGCTATTATTTTCAGCCACGGGATTGGGCACAAGCTATTACAACATTATTTAAGCCGTTTCCCAAAACAAATTATATTTACAGCATTTGGCAAACAAGGAGGTCATGAATCGAAGCTTTTGATTAAATACATATTAGAAAGTTATATTGATCTCTGACCTAAAAACGAATGAGACTTATTGTAATTCAAAATATATAGCTAGATTTAATGAAAGTGTGCACATTTCTAGATATCATTACATTAGTGTCAACAGGCAGATTTTCCAGAAAGAAGTAAGTCTAGATTAAAATACAAGGCAACATTTTCAAGATTAAGGAACAGCAAACGTCTCTGCTGATCATAATTGAGACAATCCAAGAACAAAATGAAAACCATTTTTACAAGAGACTCAATATGAGCATTCGGCGTCACCAGTATGTCTTATCCATAATAAATAATATTTACTACATCGAGTGACCGCGCAGCTCTCGAAATGACGCTTAATTACGGTCATTAATATCGAATATACTTTAAATAGCACCACAGCGTAGGGAGTTAAATAACGTCTTAAAGTTTGTTTGATACGTCATTCGTTGTTTCCTTTCAGAGAATCCTCTTGAGAGGCTAAGACTATATATTGTTCAGTGTCATGCAATGACGTCATTCAAATCAATTAAGGCCGTCACAAATTAAATTAATGAATAAAATTGATAAACTTTATATAAATTGAAATATAATTTGGCAAAAATAGTCTATGACTTCAAATATTATCGTTATGATGCCTATTTTCTGTAATAGCAATATACACGGTTATTGTCACACATTCAGTCGATTAAAGATAGCGCTTATGTATCCAGGTAGTTGATGATGACTTAAAATACAAGAAAACAGGAAAGACTGCTTAGAGTCGAATGAAATATTTTAAACTTAATGACCACAGCCTTACCCTATGCTTTATGGAAGGACTTTGTTTGATATTTGAATTTCAAAACAAAAGGCTAACCAGTACTTTTAAATTGCGCGATAGGAATTTGAAACCTCCGTATGATGAGGATGTCATCTCTAGCGAAATCAAAATTACATTACAATAAGCAAACACGTTTAGAACTGTTTACAGTTACTAGCATTTGGACATTTCTTTTAGAACAGCGATGTTGATCGTTTTTAGATAACTGACCCCAATCAAAAACCACAAATGTCGGACGCACCTTGTCAGTGAGTAAGATAAGCGGAAGTAGAGGAGGTTTGTAGCTAGGGGCACTGATCAGATTATACAGAAACCTTTCCTTCCTTTTTATTACTGTCATATTGAATATTCCATAATGACATCGACACAGAATTTCAACCCATGTGTAAAGAATAGACAGCCGTCCTTGATGAACTTTTTTAAGTTCCTAAATGTAGGAAGGATTTCACAAGCAGTCAATACTGTGCATTTACTTATTAAATATCCACAGGTATTCTGTGAAAACATCGTATCAACTGATACATAATACTAGTGAAACCGGCCCATGGTCCACTTATACACCGCCAAGATATTTGACGGCATTCTGTACTGCAGACAAAATGTATGCGTATTTGTATGTGACACGGCCTTCTTTTCAATTATTTTCCAGGGCCAAATCAGCGGGGGTATAACACGCC
The DNA here is from genome assembly GCF_031769215.1 of Ylistrum balloti. Taxonomy (NCBI): domain Eukaryota; kingdom Metazoa; phylum Mollusca; class Bivalvia; order Pectinida; family Pectinidae; genus Ylistrum; species Ylistrum balloti. The sequence goes on along the minus strand of NW_026782057.1, from coordinate 974,549 downwards.
TTTTAAAAGGACAGTTACAAAGCTGATCTATTTTTTGTGATGCCATGAATGATAATAATATAATAATGAATATATACAAGGAGATGAGGTACAGTCGTCATCGGAACTAATATGAATTCAATTTAGGATGACAAACCCCCAAACATATGTCATTTTAAAAGGGATTTGGGTAAATCAATATTTCTCCACATCATAAATATTTTGCTATGCGGTATCTCCACGAAGGATTATTTTTTTCTCGCAGAAATAAATATTTGTTTGTTGTGCAGAAGTAAGGAACAAAAAATCATCCACATATGTGAAAGTGTTTTTAATTTGCACCAACACCCTCAATATGTTGGAGAATATTTTTCTTTCCTTTTTTCACATTCTAATTCCAGTAATGAAAAATAGCTTCAGTTCAAGAAATTTCATTTATTTATCATCATTTGCGATTTTCCCAAATTTTCACATTTTCATTTATATTATTTTCCAGATTTGGTCGTCTAGATTGGAAGTAGCCGAAAAGTCGTTTTGTGTGTACATTGAATGAGAGGGAAACTTGGATAACACACATTAACATTTATTAGTTTAAAAACTGGTATCGTTGGTAACTGGTAACATTCCTATCAAGATTAAAATACGTGTCTCACAAAATCTGTAACCAAGTGTTCGACAAAGCCTAGTCGAATTGACTACAGTGCATAATTACCCTTTTTGTGCTTGCTTTTCTCTAATCTGTGATGAAGTCATTATTCGGCTGCAATAAAACTAATGGAAGGTGTTATTCTTTCGAATACGTAAAATCCTTGAACGTTCGCTGATGTGTATCTTTCATCCGAATATTCAAGTTTTCATTCTGTGCACAGGGACAAGGCATGACTTCCTAACCCTCGGTCCATATACATATATGGTCATCATCAATAACATAAGTATATGAATCTTGGGTTGGGAAATCGTGCCAAGTCCCTATGATTTTATGCACTACACACCATTTTCAACCACATCGTATACCGAGTGTGCTTCGAATAAATCCACGGTAAAAATAACGTGGACTAAATCGTAAGAAACTCCGGATGACAATCTATTTGAAAGACTTTGCATCAGGCTATTGGCATACCCGTACTAATCATAATTGTCCACATACAAGGTTAAATTTGCCGAAGAGTTCGTCATACAAAACATGCAAACCATGCCTAGCACTGTAATTCTAATGATTGAATAACTGTGTATGTCCTAATTGTAAATAAATAAATAAATCGATCATGTCCATCGGATATATTAAATACAGCGTAGCAATACGATAGCTTTAAACTTCATCATACAGGAAATTTTACTATGTTAGTTTAGTAGATATCGCAGATCTTTCGATAATGAAATCTTTAAAGAGAACTCCACAACAGCAACAGTCTAATTAAATGTTTTTATGGGCCTAGATAAAGTAGTAGGGTCTCGGGAGTCTTGCTAAATTATCTCTGTTTTCTAATGTATTGATTGTCAAGAGTGCTTCCTTCAATAGAACACCGAAACAAATGACAGTATGAAAAACATGTCTGTTTTAAGAGTGAGTTCCTGTACCCATCTAGTTGCCGTTATGTTTAAATTAAGTTTTATGAATCATGAATAATTGGTTTCTCCAAAATCTGACTAGTTACTTACAGGTTTGCACGGAAGTAAAATAAATGCAGGAGGCTTAGCGGTTTTGATGGTCACCTGAGATAAGCAATATTGAAAATAAGGTTAAACGGTAGTTATCAAGTGTCATGAAACAGAAATTTTGATCATGAATCTATTTTGGTAATTAAAGCACCCGAAGATTCTTCCATTTCTGGGTGTTGAGAAGATTTTTTTTTAAATTAGAAGTTAATTTGACCCTTTTTGGTACCGCCCATCAGTCCCTTTGGAGTCAACCAGGATCAATATGGGCATACCATTAAGCCATCATCATTCACTCGTAATTCTAACCAAGTTTAAATATTTCAAATGGAAATTAAACAAATTATGCTCAAAAATCTATTTTTCCTACATAAACTATAGTAAAAAATACCCCCTCTCCACAGGAAAATGGGAGACCCTGGGACCATGAAATTCACAATTTTGGTAAAGCACCTTAAGATGTTTCCATCCAAGAAGAGCATTTGATTCTACCATACCTGGGTGTTGAGAGAAGATTTTTGAAATTTAAGCCAATTTGACCTCTTTTTGTCCAGCCCATCAGCCCCTTTGGAGTCAACAAGGATCAATATCATCAAGCCGTCATTCTTCACTTATAATTCTCGCCAAATATAAAATATTTCAAATGGAAATTGAACAAATTATGCTCAAAATCTATTTTTCCTATATATAACTATAGTAAACTATACCCCCTTCCCTTTAGGAAATGTGAGATCCTGTGGCCATGAAATTCACAATTTTATTAAAGTAACTTAAGATGCTTCCGTTCATGAAGAGTATTTGATTCTACTAATCTGGGTGTTGAGAAGAAGATTTTTGAAATTCGAGTTAATTTGACCCCTTTTGACTCGCCTCTTAGGCCCCTGTGGGTAGGGGACTGTATAATTCATAATTTTGGTTCATCTTTGGCCAGGAAAGGTTTCTGCAAAATTTCATTGAAATCGGATCAGGAGTTTTTGAAAAGAAGTCGAAAATGTTAAATTGTTTACGGACGCACGACGCTGGATGAAGGTGATCGCAATAGGTCATCATGAGACTTTGTCTCGGGTGACCTAATGACAGATACAAAATGCATGACAAATTTTTATTCCTGAATGATGTTATTTATATATGAGTCAAATGATAAAAAATCGCTATGATTGCTTCGTCCCTGTCTACGTGTTCGGCAAGTCTGGATGTGTCCGTGAATGGCTGCTGGCCAAATGTCGATAACTCTTCATGATTATAATTTATCGTCTGTATAAAAATTTAATGATCCATTACCAGCGGTCAGCGAGGGCAATAATTGGGTAGATACATTATCTGATTGCGGTGGATCTAGTCCATTTGGTTTCTTGATATAAAGCGAATGGGAAGGAGTGTTTAAGTGCAAAGTATGTTGTATCGGATGATAAACTGAGTTGTCATTCAAACATTTGTAAAATTTATTGATCAATATAGAGTTACTTTAATAGTTGAGTTCAACAGTCATAAAATATTACAATAAAATCTAATTGATAATGAACCTTCTCGTTTATTTTTCCATTTCCTCTTTTGCACCGACAGGTAGTATAAGTCAAGATTGTGGTACAATATGTCTATAATTAACCTCAAGTTTTCATACTCTGGTAATTTTCTTTCTGTACAATTTAATCTAATGTGGTTTATTTTGTAAACTCAACCAACATAGTATTGAAAAATTATTACGCACAGATACCTATTCTTGTTGAAAAGATATGATGCAAATCCGTATACTATGGTAAATAATGGGTTTTGGTACATCGTAGTATGGGGAAATAACGAATATAAAATCGTCAGTCTTTTTTTTATCTTTTTATTCATCCATCAATATTGTTTTTCCATCAACATTTCTTGGTATATCATAATGCCGTCCTTCAACTGTTTATGCTGTCTTTTCTATGGGAAACAACATACTCTTAGAGTACGTATTTCTTCCAGCCTTAATTGTCACCTTATTGACAATGACATCACATTCACATTGACTGTATTAATACGGACACCGTTGGTCTGACTGTTTTTGTCTTCCTTAACAACGTCAATAAACGATGTTGTGAAGCAACTGCACCAGCTTCCTTTCTGTTGGCTGATGAATTTCATACTCGTGACTCGAGGGGTTACGCTCACTTTCACTCCCTGCATCCCTGAAACATTCTATGGAAAAATTGAAGTTCCATGTGCGACACCTTGTGGACAAGACGAAAAGACTAGTTTGATCCTTTGATGTACATCACACGAATCGTGAGGTCGCATAACGATATATTGTAATGGCCTTGAAGTTGGGTGTTGCTCTTTTGTAATTGGTCCAGGTGTTTTTCTCTCTCCTGAAACCAATCAAATTACTTTACTTGTGCCTTCAATTTTGTCATGACATGCTCTAGGGGCGTAGAGAGCGAAAATGATAGTAACCTCTGGGAATATCGAGGATGGAGGATTTTTGGAATCAATGTGACATAACTCAGAAAAAGTTACATATTGTGAGAAGAAAATCAAATGGAAGTTGCCATTTTCAACTGGTGTCATAGTGTCATTGTATATATCATGGCATCACAATTGATCTCTGACAGATACAGCTGATGAAAAACGTTCCAACCTATATTAAAGAAGTGACATTATGTGAAGGAAAAAATCATCAACACTTGGAGATGGAGACTACAGAAAAGTTTTATGGTCCTTATCATAAACTTTATTTGATTTTCTGTGTAGTATGTAGTTTGATATGGTCGATTCTCATTAGTTTACTTCATGGTTTTGTGGATTTCAGTCTAGTTAGCATTTAGAAACAAGAGCAGCCACTCTTTAAAAAAAACAGTCAAATCAATCTGCCATTCTGACTATCCGATGGTTGAAAAAGATCTGTTGAAAACTATGAGAAGAGATCTACAGACAAAGAGTTAATGACGGAGGTGCAATTTACCTCAATTTATTCCAAAGTTCCAGGAAACATCTTTTCTATGTTTGTTCATATTTTACTCTCTTTTTATTTATCTATTTGAAGTTTGGATATCTATTTTGTCTATTTTTCTCTAGTTGTTACTGAAATGTGACATTGAAATCCAAGAGTTCAGTTCATATCTTCTAAGCATCTTCCAAATTCATCATTGCATGGACCATTATTTTGATTGGTTTCAGACCTAAACATCTAATCAATCAATTATTTTATCATTTTACAGGACACATGGAACAAAGTTTCAATTTCATCATAACTTCTCCAATGATGCATAGAAAAGTGAATGTTAACAGTAAAATTAGTGATATGTATTCAAATAAGTCTTTTTAAAAAGATGTATCTATCTGTTTTGTTACCTTGGTTATGTAATATATTCAAAATCAATATATATGAATATGGCTTTATATACAAACATATTTCTATGTACACTTCATATTATCATGGACTTAGAATATTTTAAGTCGGTGATATTATATATCATAAAGTATGGTATCACACTGTAACAACATACAGAACCACCAATATGTATTGAAATAATGGAACTCATTTGCTAAACTATTTGAAGAAATATTGAAATACCTTTTTACATAACCATAAAGCAATTTAATATGATTTGGGAGGAGAGTGGGAAGGCTGCAAAACCCAGGTTTCAGCTGCACTCCTAGAACCTCTATCCCTAGACAGTAATCATGGAAACAACAGTGTATGAAGTGAGAATTTAAATAGCTGACCTTTGATAATCTGAACCGTGAGACTGTTTATAAATTAAGTCAGTAACATTACTATCTCACCAAGCCCCTTCAACATCATAATCACCAGGACTTCTAGTCTATATAAGAATATTTACAATTTACACTTTAAAAGAGAAAAAATTGGTTATTAAGTATAACAATTAAACCTAAACAATTCGAGTTGTATGTTTCTAGTGAATCAGGAATTCTTTTCAACTTTAAAAAAACTTTAGGTTTGTAATTTTTGAGTCAGTTTTTTTTGTTTTTTTTGTTTGTTTCCTTTGTTTATACAAAACTCTTGAGCTTGCAGCGGTAGTTTAGTAGGGAGTTTGAAGTATGAAGAGGACGGTGTTTATACATATTTTTCCTATGATCCTTCTCTGGTTGATAAAATTGTTTTCTATCACTTGCACGTGTGATATAAATAGTGAAGCGCATATGTTTCCTTGATGTGTACAGTGGGTAGGAGGCTTAAAATATTTGCATGTGAATCATTCTTAAATGATCTCTCCCGAAGGATCAGAATGACCTATAGCCATTGTGTTTTGTCCGTCATTTTGTCCGTCATTTTGTGCTGTCAATCGTCCATAAACTTTTTGCATTCAAACTTCTTTACAAATTCCACCTGTGGGATTCAGTCGAAACTTCTTAAACGATCCAGAGATCCGGGTCAGCCTGAACTGCAATGCAATGCAAAGAGTGTTTTTGGCCTTTACTGTTAAGATATCTAGAACTGTTTAAGTATTTGATAACCACTGCTGCTGTCATCTCCTATTTAAGTCTTTATTTGATAACCAATGCTGCTGTTATCTCATATCTAAGTCTTTATAGTCAGAGGACCCTTTAGGCCCATCAGCCTCATTTTATACTAGGCACACTTAACTATTGCCTGCCACAATGCAGTTGTCATATTCACATTAAACAACTACGGACTGTATTTCCAAACTTTTAAGATTTATTCAACTATTCACTGCATACACTGCAAGTTAAAGTTACTTTTACACAGAAATCTACAAACACATGATACCCTTAACAATATGTTGGTACATTATGTATTTTGTTGATTTTCCAGTAAAACATAGTAGCACATTTACCAGCAAATTATGGTCAGGAACTGTTTACATTAAACCACCATGCATTCACAGGGCACACAATTTTATTTGAATTTAGAATAATTAAGGTTTTCCAGAATGACCAAGCATTTAAACTCACCGATAATCAATAAAAATCAGTTCCATAACATGAATTTTCTATACAATTCCATAAGAAAAAAGAACAGATTGACGCTTTATTCTATATGGACATTTTTAAAAAGTATCAAGTTTTTGTCAATTTTCAAAATTGCAACATCATCATGCAGTGTAAGACAATTCATGAACACAGTGATATATATCACAAGTTATTTTGCATGTATATTATTGATTCTAACCCTGTGTTAATAATTCAGACAAAATGGACAGATTGAAAACAAATAGAAAGCTTTGTTACTTATCCATTGAGGAATGAGCGAGTACATTTGTCACATATACGTAGATAACAAAACGTTTGCCGCACTGTTTTAATTCACAAACATAGAATCTAAAAAAAAGCATGATACCAGTAACACACACACAAAAAGCCAGGTGACCCTGTCCTTAGATTTCATCACACAAAAAGTTGGGATGTCTCAATGCTTTTTTTCACAGATCGAAATACTTCATTTGTTCGCTTCCTCAAAGTCACTGTCAGGCGAGAATGTATCACTATATTGGTTGTCAATGGAAGGGTAGCGCCATCTGATTCTCGCAACCACACAACTGGGAGGTTTTGGTACCTCTATATCACCTTTCCCAAGATTATTCCACTGCCATAAGATGAAGCAGCGATACGCTTGACGTCTGTATTGGGCATTGGAGAAACTGCCCATTTCTGCAAAACTTTCAGAGGGCAGGCCAATGTCTAGTAGGCCCATGAGAAGGTGGTCAGGCCGGAGACACACGCTGCGGAATATAGGATGGAAACTGATACAAGGTGTCTGAGAGCAACACATCTGCATCTGGCTGTTTTGCATTTCAACACACTGAGTACAGGAGCACCATATTGGGGGCGTGTCTATCTGGACCCGGTGGTAAGGGGCGTGGTCAGGATTTATATAGGCTTCCACATGGAAGGGGTCATCTTCTAACATCTTGAGCAGGGCACTACGTGTTTGTTCCAGCGACATCCCCAATATTTCCTGCTGTAATCAACATAATGAAACATTTATGAATGATAAACGATTGTTTTTATAATTATATATTTTGGAAGATTTTTCAAAGTTATACGTAAAGCTTGAGGCAAACGGAGATGCAATTCTCTGTTTAATTGTTATTCTCTTTTTTTCTGGAATCTATTTTTCATTATGTTTTTTTCCTCACACCTCCACAGATGCTACATCAATTGTAATATATTCAACCCAAGTCACATGAACATTTCATGAATGACTGAATTTTACTAGACATGGACCATGCCATTACCATGCCCAATCTCCCTACAATATATCATAAAACCAAGGTGTCATTACAAAATAAATACGCATAGTGACCAGTTTACCAAGGCAACTAAAATATTTTTGTCAAGAAAAAAAATATTACCATGCATGCACATCTACATATGACTTATAATATTTCTCTGTAGTTTCACTGAGACTGGTTCCTGAGTTTAGGAGAAGTCTTGACAAGATCTCTCTAATCATAAGTCTTATTTGATTACCATGACAACCACTTAACATTTGACCTTTTGGAAGGTAACATCACTTTAATTACTATCCTTGATAATTATATAATTTTTCAGAAAAACCAGACAATATTTCAATTCTGGCCAATCAGAAACCTCCATTAAGTTTCAATAAAAATGGTCTTGAAACACCCAATATGTGAAATTATTGGGCTTTGATAAATCACACAACTATCAATGAGATACCCTCAAAAACAACCTTGACCAATAACAAACTACACTGAAGAATTTTCTTTTAGGGTCCCACTGAATAATCCTTTCTTTACAAAGCAGTTACTTTCCTAAAATGTTATCTTACACAAAAAAAATATTGCAGAAATATTTGGGCATCAAGCAATTGAAGTTTAAAGACACTCTGCAATATTTTGGTAAATAAAATCTCACCTGTACTTTATGGACAACAGAATTTTCTTGATACGTTTCTAATTCTGCTTCTCTCTCCAGTTGTTCATTTGGGGATAATTCATCTGGGTTGATTCGGGTGTTACGAATACTTTTTGCAGCATATGGTGTTTTCTTTTTTCTCTTCTCCTTTTTTATCCTGGTTTGTCTCATTGGTTTAAAACTACCCTGATAAAATGCCAAAGAAATACTTCATAAAGATTTGTATTTTGACATAAGCACAGACTAGATTTATGGAACAGCATTTTGTAGGTTCCTCCTTAAATTAATGACAGCTTAAGGCAACCTTATTGACATTCCCTAAACATCAACCTGAAAAGATGTGGTACTCGATAGATGGCAACAAAGATATATCAATATCATTGTTCGTCAGAGTACAACGAATATGAGTTCTAAATCTGTAGTGTTTGGATTTATGTTTCCACATGCTGGTATATATATATCACCCAAAATTAACCGATCTCAAAACTAGAGCTATTATGAATATAAGCTTTTTAGTAGTTTCTTACTAAATAAACCTGCATTTTCATAACATTGAAGAAAATAAGCTGTGTTTTATTATCAAGTTTTAAGGGCATACAAATACTCATAAAGAGACACACGATTTCCATTTAAGCAAGCTAAACTGACTCACCTCTTGGTTCCTGTAGCGACATGCATTATTGTTACATCTTGAGCATCCAGTTAATTTACAAACACATGTTCCACATGTACCTGTTCTGTAGCACGGACAACAAGGGTTTTTCAGCTTCTAAAATGACCAAAATAAAATGTTTTTATTGAATGGATCTTAGGTACAGGTAAGAGCAGTCTGTTTCAACAAGATGGAACAGCTTATTTCCCCAGTCAGAATAGAAATGGTAAAGTACCACCTGTCTGACAATGTTTGCTTTCTTTTCATCTCAAGGACAATATTCTTTTAAGTATTGAAAAACAAGAATTCCTTAGAACTGTATATGTCTTCTGCATAAAGTGTCACAGTCACCCAGAAATCGAACTGGATGTGCAATGTTCAACCATAAAGTTGTAATACCAAATTTCATTTCTATAACTCGAAGCATAAAGGGAAAACTGCACAAAGCAACATTCCTGAGAAATTTTCGAAGTTCAAAGGGGCATTACTCTGCCAAGAAGGGTTACAGACTGCCAAGAAGCAAACTCGATGCGTAACTTCTGACCAGGAACTCATATACAAAATTTCGTTTTGATAACTCAAAGCATAAAAAGTCCGGAAAACTTTCATACGGACGACGCAGGAGCCGACGCCAATGACAGAACTGCAGGCGACACAAAAATGAAAATTACTGTAAGTTCACGGTCTATTAGTTAATAAATAAATCTGAAGAAAACCAGCTTCAACGTTCTTTTTTGTAGTTTTTCAACCCAGGTAGTTAAAATGCATATATGTCTCAAAGATAATGTTTCTGAATACATGAATGAAGTTTGATGAAAACTACATCAGAAATGAAGATGTTATATTATACATAAATGATGTCTAATTTTAAATTTTGCTGATATATATTCATCAAATGTGAATATACAAATAAAAGATCAGATGTTATACAACTGAAAATATATATGCTATTTGATGATTTCACCAATCAGTAGAGAAATGAGTCTGTTTATCGATGACAAAAAATTTGTTATATAAATATGGACATCACTGAGCGATTTTTCTGACATTTCCCATAATTCCTAGTGGGGATATATACATGTAATTATACTAATACTTTGTATACCAAATTGAAAGCTTTATGAAATTACTTGTTTACATAAAAAATGAAAGTGTATGTATAACATGAGTGTAAACTAGTATATTAATTGCTTGTTAACACATGACACTGTACAGATGCCTTGACCTGCAAAACAGCCAGTAAGAATTCTCATTCTTACTTATTCTTATAAGTGTAAACAACCAATAGAATATCATTGAGGCATTAATGTATCTGAATAATCAAAGCTGCAGTACTATTTTACACTAGTTACAGTACTTACAGGACAAATGTAAATGGGATGATTTTGATGAACTTCAATACTGGGCACAGTCACATATATGCGCTTTTCTTGGCGAATTCTCATCTTCAACTTTTCTAGTAACTCCAAACCACATCTGAGGTTTTTAACCATTCCTACTCTTTTCTTTTTTGTATCAGCCTGTAAAAAATTATCAATGAAACAAAGGTTGAAAACTGAAAAAAGTGTTAAAGTGTAAAAAGAAATACACTTAATTTACAATGCACTTTATAAGACTGAAGTCCTCTTGCCCCAAGGATGCTCCAATGAAGTTCATTCATGCTTTAAATGTTTCAACTGATTTTCCCTATTGCACACTATCGTTCTGGCCTCAAAAACCATTTTAAAAAATACTTTGGGTGTACATCAGAACAGCCATACTAAGTACATCACTTAGTCAGGAACATTTCTCTCAGATTTTGAACTTTCCTTCTTTGTAGCAGGTCTTTTTGTCATAAGTTAATAAAATTTGATTATACACATTTTACTACTCAAAAATAAAAATGAAAAAACACAACAAAACAAAAACCCATTGCATGGGCATTGCATCATTTTTTATCCATAACTAAAAATGAACAAAGAGCTTATTCTAGTGAAGCATCCTGAATCTTAATAAATATCATCCAGATCTATTCTATATTCTGTATGTTCACATGGTCTTACTTTGAAATCTAAAAATCTGATGATATAATGTATAGAGATCAAAGCAGGACATGGCTGTTTCTTGAGAGTCTTCTCGGATTTCCGAAGCCTGCAGGTACAGACATCAGTGCAATTCTGTTAAAAAAAAATGTATAAATTTTAAACATTTGAAACAAAATTATATCATGAACATGAGACCAAATGATCTACAATAGCAATAAGGTAGTTCTTCGCTACAGGTATTTCAAGGAGGCCCTGCCTCAAAATGAAACTGTCTTCACAAATTGATTAACTTTATACACCATATCTCACCTTCTGCTCCTCCGGAGTTTTGTTACATAACACACACCACTTTTTCTTCTTTACTCTATTTATATTTGGGTTTCCATTGAAGCGACACATTCGAGTTTCTCTTCCCAGTACCAAGTAGGGTACGTTGTCAGCCACATAGTCAGCCGGCTTCCATTGTTCACAGAGTGGAACCCATCGTAATCGATGATTGTCCAAACACTTCACCTCTGCAAAATGAGATATTGCATAAAACTTGTGAAAATAAAACCTACAGTGATTTGTATATACTAACGATTTCATTTACCAAACTATACATGTATATATCTGAAACTTTCAATATACATACGAGTGAAATCTGAAGACCTGTCCTATGTTTCATTTCAACTTAATACAGATTTCATTTAAAACTTTTCTAGCATTTATCATTTGAAATCAGTGAACAGGACTTCATCTCATATCTTATCTTAATGATCTACATGTTACTGTAAACCACTTTTTTTGAGAATACTTTATTTTTGCGAACTCACCTGAACAGACATATTCACAACTAAATAATTCGTGTTATATATGTCTAGCAGATTTCATTGTGATAATATGATAATGTATATATGAATTCCATATATAAAACAAAAGTAAAGGCAAATTAACAACAAAGTAACAAGGATATCATTATGAGATTCAAACTAGTAATCATGAGATATTTGAATTCACAATTGGCTCTCCTCTCATATTTACGCAAAAATAAATCCTTGCAGTAATTTACAGTAAACAGCACAGTGTTCAGCATTAACTTTAACAAAAATAGAAAAACACCAAAAATTGCATCCCATAAAAACAGATCATCCTCCAGTATTAACACTCTAAGGTCCCTTTTGCTAAAGCGCTTGAAACGGTTCGACCAAAAGAACCTTCAAGAAAAACGTAGGTACAGATCAAGATGGAGGCTGGACTGTGGAATTTGGCACATGCAGATTGATGGGTCCAGCCATACCAAAACTAACTTGCTGAAAATCATTAGTTTGTAGAATTTCATCATTAAGTAGGGTCGGTGCACTCACATATTTCTGAGAGAATTGTGCTATTAAGTATGAGTGAAATGGATGGTATCTTAATTCTAGTTTCATGTTTTATACTTGACAGGAAATTTTGAAACTGCATTTTAAGCTTTACATATATCAGGTCCAACATCTGGTACATGTATCTTCTTTCATCATGGAATAATTCTAGACCACATGAACCATTTTAATTGAGCTATGCAAAAGCAGCCTATTTAATGGAGCATTAAATGAAGGCTTGCCATAGAATCCCACAAGTGTGTTGTTCTACATATATTACCCCATTTTTCTTAATATATCACATATCTATCCAGCTGAAAGAAACTGTAAACACGAAACTATGAATAACAACTTTGCTGAAATAGAATACTGTTTACTATTTTACGGCTGGTTATTGAAGCTAGGAAATGAATTTTGCAGATTTTTCAGGGAATCATTAAAACAGAGAATTCTTTTAGATAATCAAGAATGATGTAATACTTCATAATACACAAGTAAATGAAGAATCCTAATACTAATACAACACAATCACAAGTATAAATTATGACAAGCGAATATTTTATGTTGTATAGGGTTGCTTTAACATTTGAAATGGTTAGACCAACAGAACCTGCAAGAGCAATGTGTGGTATATAGATCAGATGCATTCATTCATCATATAATAATTCCCGACCGCATGAACCATGTCAACATGGTTAAATGAAAGCGACCTACTGGTTTAATTTTAAGGGCAAATACTTCTTGGATGTTCTTTTTTTGGGCTGGTTCATGGGTATAAGCTGTATGTCTATGAACTGGTGTGAACTGTAGAAATGTCAACTGTCTATTTATTATTTTGTTATCTTTACTGACCAAGAAAACAAATATCACACAAATATTACCACTACACAGTAATTCTATTTTTCATGACAGGAGCACTAAAACACTTAAGATTAGTTTGCACAGACATGTAATACATGGAAATATAGATATAAATTATGTCAACATACTGCTGTTAACCCTTTGTGACCTGATTTTTACTGAATATGTGTATGTTTGAAAACTGACAACATGAATATAACTATGAAATTTAGCACATCTTTTTTTAGACCCGTGGAAATAACTGACTATATGTTTATGGTAAATTTTAATACATTGTAAATAAAATGATAAAAAATTTTCAAGCAAAACTGCAATTACAGGTTTATCCTAAACCTTTGAAAAAAGAATACAAGCGGACATTATAACATTACCTGTTATTTCTAAATTTACAATCCTTGTAGTTTTATTGCAACGGAATATACTACATGTGTCCTCTTCATATTTCTTTATGCATTCTTCCATAACACTTCGATCATCAGTGTAAAAACAGTTATCAGATACAGCTACACTGCCCTCTATCCCTTTCCATGGCACTTTTTTCCTCTGCTGATCAATATGTACAAATTTCTCTTCCTGGCTTTTAGTACCACTTATTCCAGGTGACTGGAGAGACTTGAATTTTCGTCCCAGTGCTGGAGAATTTGACACTCCTTGTACCATCTCCTCCTGTGGTGTTTTTAACAGTACATATCGTGCAGTTTGGTTTGGTGACTCTAACAAAACTAATTTTGCATACGTTGTGGAATTTTGGGACTTGGAGGGTGATGACACTGATGGAAAGGGAGGTGACTTAGATATTATATCTGTTGGCCCTGTGTTCATTGAAGCCAATGCACTAGCAGCAATGTTCCTTGGAGAAGTGGGTTCAAAGTCTAAATATTCTGTTGCGTCTTTTCCATTATCAGTGATCTGTTCAGAAAACAAAAACTGCTGCATCAACTTTCAGCATAATACATTTCAGCACTTGTTAGTGTACACTTGACAAGATTTAAAATCAAATTCATCAAAGTTGATCAAATTTAGTAAAATCAAAATGAAACATTTTGTTATTATTAGAATATCAGCCCATGATGTGTCCATTAGTATATGTTTAACAATATAGTCATGTTCAAAATTATCATTCATATTGTTTCAACATTTCAAAACATATTTTGATATGAGGCATGATTAAGTTAAAATTTAATCATGACATTTGTCAAGAATTTTTTTTCATTTCCTCCCTTCTGTAGAGTGCAGTAACATGCCACTGGTCCTTGTCTCTAAAAAAACAAAAACAGAAAACTACCACAATAGAATCCTGAGAACATTCGAGAGTAAAAAAAGACCAGGAAGTTGTTACAAACCAGTGTTGACATTAGAAGGTGGTATGTACCTATTATAAGGTTGCATGTGTACCTATATGTTGATTAAAGTACTCACCTCTATCTCAATACCACTGGGTTCCACAAACTCCTCTACCTTCTTTTCCTCTTCTTCTGCAACCTCCATACTCTCAATACCAATTTTACTGACCTCTGCTGGCTCCTGTTTTATCTTGTCTGCTAACAGTTTCTTTGGCAGTGACATCAGCAGTTCTTCTAATGCAATCTTGACAGGCTTCTACAAGGATACTCTCTAAGTTTCAGCACTATTGACATACCGGTACATGCATTACGTAAACAGATATGTATTCCTACATAATCTTTAGAGATAGTTAAATGTGTATGTTTACAGAATTGGGACTTCTGTTAACTATGAAAATCACATAGATGGAAAAACTGTCAACCAGTCAACCAATCAACCATAACAGTATTTTCTGCAAGATTTTTGTGTTATTATATAATTTTAGCATATTGAATTTAGAATTCCAGTGGAATGGGGAATATAAGCTTGTATTACATTTTCGCATGTAAATGTAAATTTTAATAATGAAATTATACATGAAATTTTCCGGTGGATATAACAAGATTGATATTTTCATTCTGCTTTGGTCAACCAGATCACAGCAATGGCAGCAAAAACATCAATTCTGCCAGAGAGTATTATTGGAACCACAACACTGGCAGTGGTAGCATGTGAAATGGTAGGAAACAATTGTTTTATTGTTAATGTATTGATCCTGCCGATACAAAATGACTTATCGAAATGTTTCATGTGCCATATTCACTTACCATATGTTAATTATAAATGATAGCAAGATTTGTGTCGTAGATGTGAGACTATATATCTGACACTTTACTTACAATAAAGCATACATGATATATTTAGAGAACTAACATCGATGAAAGGTTTGAGAAATACATAACAAAGAATATTCATTATTAATTGATGAATATAAGTTATAATTCATCTCACTGGGTGCAAACTTGGATATTTTCAACCTCCCTTCAGAATTTTTATTGTAATTCACCAAAAAAATATTCTCTATATAAGTGAGAATCAATCAAATAATCAATAGCCAATCATTTAAGGCAATAAATCAATAAAGACAAAGTGGTAATACACAATGACTTCAGAACTAGAAAAGGGAAGATATCAACAAAATGTAAAATTATAGCTAATGATCCAGTATGTACAGTAGAGAATGTCAAGTAAAAATATTCATAAATTTTGTTAAGTAAAAGGAGAACGTTTATTGGTCTAGAAATCTTTATCGAATAGTTATTTCAACTTTAGCTAATTTTTTAACACAGGGTATGAGTATGACCCATTGGTAGCGATGAATGAGAATGGTGTATACATACCTCTGTTGCTACTTCAGGAGCAGGAGGGTGATTATGATCATCTTCCTCTGGCATCCTTACATATACTTTGTACTCTTTTATTGTAGATTTATTTGTAAATTCTTTCTGCAGCTTCTCAGACAAAATTGTCCTCTGGTTCTTGTCTTTTTCTTTATTCTGCATGTAAGATACAAATTCATAAAAAAACAGTCTCAGCTTTGGGCATTAAAAATGTAAAGATCATGAATCTGATTATCAAATAATAATTCATTAAATCACCAGCAGCTGTATCCACCAGTAAGTCTGGGGACATATTTCAGCTTCGTTGAGTTTTGAGAGAAATGAAACCATGAAAGCAGATTTAAATGTGCCAATGGCATCAGCAGAAACAAAAGACTGACTTAGGGACCAACTTCCATAGTGTGATACTTCTAAGATATAAAGAGTACATTGGGAGCAATTTCTTGATGTATTTTAAGTCATATAGATTACCAGGGGCTGGTTTGAATGCCGGGATTGATAGAGAGAGCGACATCATTGGATCCAGTTTACGGAGTAGGATGAGTCTGTATTGAAGTGTGGGGAGTTCTTACAAACACTCAACATTGGACTAGTATCATATACTTGATTTAGCAGGTGCTGTAGGTGTCGAAGACTGCAGCAGAATATCCTCATTTGGAACGACTTAGGGTTTCGTTGTCTAGTCCTTACTGAACTAGGTCTTACTTTAACACTGCAATGGTGGAAACCTAACAAATTGTTTTCTTTTGATGTTATAGAATTTATATCTCATCTGAGACAAGAGAGAGGCTCTCAAGATATCTGACAGAATTAATAGTGTCTTGTATGTAGTCTGTACATAGGGGAAGATGTGACTGGTTTTTGATGGAGACATGCAGGACAGAACATTTGTCAGGATAAACGGATATAAGCCAGTGTTCAGTTTGAAGTTTTTCTGTATCACAACATCCTCAATACTCCAGGGGTTACCATTAATTTTGCTCTCTACACCCTAGAACATGACATAGCAAAGTTGATGGCACAAGTAAAGTAATTTGATTGGTTCCAGGAGAAAAAAATTTACCAATCACAGGCTTATACGCTCATTTTTAAGATTACAAAGGAGTGACATCCAACTTCAAACCCAGTACAACATCCCGTTATGCAACCCAGAGATTGATTTGATGTACATCAAAGGATCAAAGTAGCACATAGAACATTCAATTGGGCTATAACATGATCCAGAGGGGCAGAGAGTGAAAGTGATTGTAACACTTGGAGTATCGAGGATGGTATCACTAGAAGTTTTTTATTTCTCAATGTGAAGCTGTCATTAGAGATAGAAAGTGCTATATTTTCATGTATTCTGTCGGATTATTGCACTTTGATTTTATCAGTTAACAATAGTATGAGGCTTAAAACAGTACTCCGAGGTATACCAGATGTGATAGGGATTGTACCGGATGTTTAGCTATCATGATATAGAACTGTTATAAACAAATGATGCATGCAAACTCTGAGTTTTTTATCCGATACCATAAAAGTTTCACTTATACAAGAGATCCCAGAAGGTCTTGGCACCCACCATTGCTTGGTCTTTATACATGTTTGTTCAATGAAAGTTTGTAATTTTAATTTCCCTTCTTTTTTATTTCTTCCTGTTTTTCTTCTTAATTATGTGAAATTTGAAAATTCCCCCTAAGAAATAGTAAAAATAATCTTCAACTGCCAAATTCAAGATGGCTACCTGTTGTCCATTTCGTTTTTTGATCAGTCCCAAAATGAGAAGGGCAAAGCTAATAACCAACGGTAATCTACATGATATATTAAATTTGGAAAGATCCCTACAGTACTTCTCCATAAATAGTGATAACATCCTTTCATTGACAAAATCCAAGATGGCCATATGTCTGCCATTTTGTTTTTCTGATCAGTTCCAAAATCAAAAAAGTACAATAAGAGATTATAGGGAACCTAAACATTAAATTTTAGAAAGACCGGTCTTATACATCTCAAGAAACAGTATTAACAAGAATTGTATATAGACAGACGAACCACAGACAAAGGGCAATTTGAATAGTAGAAGATCATACAGACACAAGACTTGTAATTCACCATAGAGAAATAAAGGTGAAAATTTGAAGCATTAATGCTTTTTGTTTTAATACTGGTTAGCTCCACAGGCACTTACCATAGTTTGAATATGGTATAAAAAATTAAATATGTATGCTTCCTTTTAAGTGTGAATAAAAGGTCGTACTATAAATAATACAATGCCTAAAACACTTCTTAAAAACAACAATGTGCATACCTACCTTAAACTGAGGGAATTTGATAACCTTGCATATCGTTACTTGAGCTAAACAATCAGTTTTGTCAGACACACCATATTCATGATCATCTTCACTCTGTAAATATATACAATTTTGTCACATTGATATAATGTCACTTCCCAATAGGCCAATATCTGACTCTGTGCACCCTTTTGAATATCATTGTCATATCTATGAAGTGTAATTCAGTTGCACAATGCAGTTTAATTCATTGTTTGCCTCTACTGAATCTTACCATATATAAGATATTGTATTAATTGGTGCCTATTCACTTGTGTGACTTTGTACCATTTTTGAGTTTGCAGGCGTTAGACACTGCTGGTGGTTAGTCCCTGAGGTTTGCCTTTACCTGCCACATTTTCACACATCCAAATTGTGGTATGCATAGTTCAGAATATACAAATGTACTTGACCTTCTTCGAAAAATATCTGATATAAGAAAATCATGAAATTTACTGAATTAAGGGACAAGTGCACCTCTCCATCTAGATTTTTACATTCTACAGGCTCTTCCTATCACTGATGAATCCTAGAAAGACAAAACAGCTGTATGATGCCGTTACTTCATTGGTTGGCCTTAATTTATCTGATCTTACCTTACATAATATCAAATGGTGCTATTCACTTTCGTGTCTTTTGTACAATCTTCTAGTAATTTTTTAATGAATCCTCGGTACATGGAAATGAAAATTGCTATTTTCTAGGCAAAACGGTTTCCTCAAAAAGCAAATACAGTATTTTGTAGTTTTATTTCAATAATATTTCTTCAATACCAGTAACTCAATACATTTTTAAACAAAAAAAACAAGCTTAAAGTATCAAAATCAATTTCATTTTAAGCTAATATTTTATTGCATATCTTGTATATATCTATCTGAATGGCAAACTTTGCCAATATCTATAAACTTGTCATTCTCAATAATCTACAGTCACTTTCGCTCTCTACACCCCTGGAATATGACATGGCAAAATTGAAGGCACAAGCAAAATCACCTGATTGGTTCCAGGAGAAAAAACTGACCAATCACAGACTTGAACACTCCTTTTCAAGATTACAAAGGAGTGACACCCTACATCAAAGCCAGTACAACATACCGTTATGCAATCTCAAGATTAGTTTGATGTCCATCAAAGGATCAAACTAGTCTTTTCCTCTTGTCCACAAGGTGTCGCACACCTATTATGCCATGACATGTTCCAAGGGTGCAGATTGAGCTAAAGTGATTGTAACCCCTGGAGTATTGAGGATGTTAACTTTGTGGACGCTTTCAAACTTGATATCTCTAAAATGACAAAGGACACTGAACTATCAAGATTAAAGAACTGTGATACAAGCACTTACCGATAGTTTCCTTTTGCGACTTCTTTTACGAGGATCCTGTACATGCACACATGGCTTTTCTTCCTTCCCTAACACAATGAACGGGATATCATCAGATGCCAAGTTGAACCCATATCCATCTGCATCTTCAACGTCATCCCAGCATATATCACAGCCAGTGTTATCTAAAGTGATAGTAAACTGGCCTTTATACAATCTTTCAACAATGCAAAATCATGATATATAGCAAAAAGATATGAGAAAATGTGTTTTTGTAGATCAAATCATTCTGATGTTCTATCAACCTTTTTTTGGTATCAGCCTTGAGTAAAGTATTTTTGGTATACCAGACAGCTCTTATAATTTTTTCAAAATTTCTAAAAAAAGACTTACAAAATTAAAGTCAAAAATCAAAAATCCTTTCCTATATAGCTTTACATTAGTGAAATGTATTTTTCCAAAACACAAAATCTCCCAACCAACCCCATTTCCTTGCTTTGCATGTCTATGTATCTGCTTCAGAAAACCAGATATCCAGATAAACAAAGCATAAAAATATGCTTCTGATGTATTTTCATAATTTTTGTTACCTGACATCCCCCCCGCCCCCCGCCCCCCCGGCCTCTTTAATACTACTAACACTCTAATCTATTTCCAAATTTTCAGCTTAAATTATTTTCATGAAATATCAGATTGGTAATTATAAGAAAAGTGTTATAACATTAATTCAAATTAACCATCTTCCTTTCGTTAGATAATTTCCATTGATATATATATATATATATTATTCATTGTGTGATCATAAACTTTCCATAACACTGATGACAACCTAATTCTAATCAAGAGTAGAGACAGAGTATGGTGTTAATAAAGTATCATACATTTGTATAAAGAAAAGAATAAAGAACATGGATGCTGTTGAGGATATTTTTAGCTTTCACTTGTGAATTCGAAAGGTTTGGATACTCAAACTTAGCAGATAATGATATTTGGCTTCTGAAATTACTGAAAATCAATTAACTGGACAACATAATTTAAGCATCTAATACATTTAAATAATATGTTTTTGTTAAATACATGTATTTGAGTGACTGCCTTTTCCTTGCCCGAGGTTTCGGATTATTTAAGAATTAGCAATTTAGCGGAACTCTGCATATATATGTAGATAACAAGTTTTTGTCACTCAAATAAAAGATGGATAAGTATGTGTGATTATTGATGGATAAGTCCTTGAAGTTCAAGATCTCATCACATTTTCATTTCTGAAACATGAGAGAGTTAGTCACTTGATCAGGTATAGCAAGTACAAATGTACATTTAAGTGCACATTTCATCTGAGCTCAACTGCAAATGTACCTCCATATCATCAATTTTTCACCATGAAAAAATCTAAAGGGAAAATTCAAGTGCAATATGCTGTTCCAGTGTTTAATGCTACCAAGAGAAATTCAATTATAATTAATGAACTACTCTTTATCAAAAACTGGTTTATTATTATTATTATGTTTATTCAGGCAAAGGCATAATAAAATTACACATTACAAATATCACATTACATGAGCAATTCAATAACAATTAAAATCAGTAATAAATTATTGTGGATTTCTTAAAATTATTAATTATAAAATATAAGATATCACAGAAGAATTTCACATACCTTAAAATATCACAGTTTAAACTAGTATCGCAGAAATTAAATTACACTGTGCTTGCAAATCTTCTAAGTAAAATAGTTGAAAATTTTAGAAATATCAATAAAAAAGAGAGAAATTAGATAAAACCAGATGAAAATGCCTTTGGCCTTGGATTACCCATAAAGCCTATAAAATAGGCTTATTTCCAATGGGGTCCATTTAAGGTGTAATCATTCCGGTTGAGATGTAAAGCCATGGAAAATTAGATTGAAATAATTTTTGCAGCATTAACTATAAATGAAACAGAGCACTACATTTGAAAGAAAATTACATTTACATAGAAGATATGAAAACAAATACTGAAAGTGAATAAAATGTTTTGGCACATTTCAGGGCATTTATGAAAAAGGATGGGATTTGAAGAGATATTACATAATAATATAATATGAACAATAATATAACATAATATGAACAATAATATAACATCACTACCCGTTCAACCAGACGCAAAGAAGTGGAGGTTGAGCTCAATAGTAGACGAAGGGGTTGTCAAATTCGCCTTTTGATTGTAGCATCAGAAATTGTTTTACTTTTTTAAAATGATATTTATTTTCAGAATTTTTAATATTTTCTGGAAGGGAATTCCAATCTTTTGCGGTCGAAGTAGAAAAGGAAGAACTTTCTATGCTTTTAACGTTTTTTATTGAGAAGTTCATCGTTCCAGATTGATCGTTTGATGGATATCTGAGATAAACAACTTCATTAATTCTTCTTACAGTTAAAAAATCTGGGCAAAAGATGAATTTTAGAAAAACACAATTATGCAAGCGGTGTGGGTAGGGAATAAAAAAAAACAGCGATATGTAGGGAAAAACCCATCAACAACAAAAACTCACATTTTTGTGTAATTTCCATGCGCAATCACAACGAAATCGAATATATATGTGAAGAATGAAAGTGGTCAAACTTATTGCTACAGACCAAAGATTGGGATTCTAAGTTTAGATAAGATCACAGACCACCGGTCTTGGGGACCTTTTTATGTGAAAATATTACACTGCTACAGTAAAATACCAGGAAATTATTTCATTAGTATCATATTTCTATGTCAAGACACAGAGACTTGGCACGAATCTTGACCCATGGGCCATATATATGTATTTTCGTGATAAGGGTTGTAACACCTTGATGTAGATATGGAATTTCTCCAACCAGGGACGTAGATCTACGTTCCTGCTGCAACATATGAAACATAACAACATCAAAGTGAATTCTGTGTGGACACAATTATGGTTATTGTATACCGAAGCAAGGGAAAATTTTGTGATTTTGGCATAGTTATTGATGTACTTATTGGAGACAAGAGCATGTTTCATCTGCACAAGGAAATCTCCACCTAGCAATTTCTTCATATATTATTATTTCTGAAATAGATCATAACTTGGTCAATTCTTGGTCAGTCATGTTAATCAAACAATCACTGGAAAGTTAAAATATTTCTCTTAAAGGTAATGTAGGATTCATTAAATTATGCGGTCCCTAGATTATCAAAACACACATATTTAGAAATTACGTTAGATTTTTCCCTTGTCGGGAGTTACAAACCTTTGTCACTATTCGTATAAAGTCCCTGTGTATGTGAAATAAAACTATTACACTAACAAATTAAGTTCCTGGTAATCGTAGTAGTGTAGTATTTTCACAAAAAACAGTCAATTCCTGAGGTCTGAATAACAGAGATAGTGTATAATGTTATCCCAATGTTACTTCGTGAAACCGAAAGTACGAAAACATTAGATAGGTAACATTTAGCGTCAAGTTGGACATGAGTAGGTAACTTTTAGCGTTCATGATTCATACCAATGGTGTTCTTAGTATTTTTGATTTTGTATTTCATACGGGTCCTTAATTCCTCATCACATATGAATTGATATGCATCTTCATCTGATAGAAATTCGCTGACTTTGCATTCTTTCGTTTGCAATGATACGGCATTGCCCTCCGCCATCTTCAATGTCGCCTAAAACGTAGACTCCCGAATACCGGATGTCGATAAAGGAAATTTTAAATAGGATCATCATCGGAAGGTCCACTTCCGGAAGCGTTTATATTATATAGTGCGTAAGAGATGTAACTTTAATCAAACTCCATTTTACAAGAATGTCGCTCACATGTATATATTTTTGTTGCAGCACCAATAATTAATATCAACCTACTTTAGTGAACAAAATACCTTTGAAATTCAGAAATAGATGATATTACGAATATTAGGTATGTACAATAGGAAGAATACCAACAACAATTTAGACAGTTAACTCACACAGAGAAACATTTAAAATCTTTTCATATGCTTCGATCTACATCCTTATCCAAATGGAAGTGGGTGGAGCTTTTACGTCATCAATGGTTGAAAGGAGCGTTTTGATTGGATCAGAACATCGGAGAGCTACCGTTTCGAACAAAAATGTGCATATCTTGGTTTTTGTTGAATTTCGTTTTAATATGATAAATACTTTGTCTCGTGTTAAAACCAAATTTATAATCTAATCTCCATTATACCCATAAAACAAGCAATAAGCAAACTACCTCCTAGGGATATACCGGCATTGATAAAAATGAAATAGGAATGAAACTGCTAGAAAGCTTAACGGTTTTCTAAAAATAGTAATTGTTACCTTAATTTTTACCTTATAACCCTCAAACTCTAACTTGATTTAGTCCTTTTTGAATGAGTGATAGCTGATTAAAATCCTTTAATAATTAAAGGCGCTAGAGTGCTTACATAGATTTCCAAAAAATAATATTATTGATCTCGAACTTCACAGTAGAAGTCTGAGATTCAAACTCTTTTCCAGACAGAGTATAATAGTCAATTGAGCAAGAATAAATTTTCAAGAAGGTCGTTAGACAAACAAGAAAATACAAACACGTGAAGAACAATTATCGTAATCCAAACTCAGTTTTAAAATCTGAAAAAGTACCAGAAAAATAAGACCAGATGTTCCGGAACAAAAAGCGTCTTCTATTTCATCGACATCCGTTATGTAAACTATGTGATCAATCCAAGTAAGTAATGTCGCTTTCTCAAATGAGAACAAAATGATACAACAACGGAACCGAACAAGTAAACTAACGAACAAACTTTCGAATCAACATTTAAAACCATAGGTAGGGGATGAAATGATGTTGTTATCCACAAATGGAAAATTCACAATCGGGAAATTGAAATCACAACGCTTATCATACAGTTTAATGTAAAGCTGTCCAGGTTGATTTTGTCACTGTAGGAAAAAGTCGAAATCAGCGGCTGATGTAGAAGTCTGCCTCGTCCTGACAAAGATTTTTTTAAAACAGTAATAAATGACCTTGACCTTAATCCTGAGACCCTGAAATTCGAAGTCGTTCAAGATAAAATTATTCTTTATATATGTGTGAATTTGATTAAAATTACGCTAAGGATGAAGCCGCTAGGATGCTGACAATGGTCTCTTATCTTTAAACAAATAAAGGGGGATAACTCTTACACATACATACAAAATTTTGAGGGGGGAATTGAAGACCAGAATGATGTATAGATTATATATATAAAGTGCTACATGTTTTAAAAATAATAATCAAAAGGAAAATGTCAAATTGGAAACAATCATATGCATAATACGTTCATCATTTATCGAAAATCCAAATTGCAAATTAAGGGGACGTGCTTCATTTTATTGAAATAAGTGCTCCAAAATGCTATCTTTTAAACAACACTGGTTAAAGTAAAGTTTAGAGACGGGAAAATTCATAACCATTGCTTGCCCTGTCAGGAGATAAGCGTATAAAAAGGTTATTTATTGAAATATGGTCACTGGATTCTGTTATTTTAACCAATAGGGCCTGTATCGCTCACCTGGCTTTGTTCGGTTGATTATCAAAGATTCAAACCATTCTAAATTCTAAACTACTAAATGTTTTAATCTAATTTTCTACTAGCCCCCATCTCAGTGGATCAGTGAAACTATTTTTAACTTTTCCTCGCCCTAGGATATTTCAGAGAAAATTAGCACAATTAGAAATAATCACAAATGAGCTGAAAGTGAAGAGAGGAGGGCAAGACTTAAAATAAAGAGCCTATTATGTCACAGATTCTGATAATGGTCAAACTTACGTAGGTCTTCATTTATATTATAAATAAAGAAGAAGATATCATACTAAGAAGGAACTCTGGGGAATCAGAATGGTAATTCACACCGTTTGTCAAATCCTCGATCTGAATCACAATGTACACGTAACGTAAACGTGATGTACACAAAATGTACTGTCCAACTTTGTACATATGCGTTTGATGTTAAGTGTTAGATCAACACTAACCTAAGCTTCTAGATTGAAGTATATAGCATAAAAAACGCAATGTTATTGGAAATAGCATCAGAGCGATACTCAACGACATCGAAGTTGTATCTCGAATTCCAACGACTCGGTTTTAAAAGACTGTATTTGAATCATGGAATCTACTTCTTCTACAAACAAAATCAAGAAAAGAAGTACGGTAATTAAATGTGTCACTGCCAACCAGACTGAAGTTTAAATATTTCGCATACTTGGAAGATTATTTTTTGATGCATGTTAAATTATAGCATTCTTATGTATAAACCATGTCGTGAAATAATTGTCCTTAGCGTGAGTTATCGCCCCTGTTCTAAATCATGTGACCTAATAGAAAAAAGAAGATGGAGTTACTGGCGGGGTTGCGACGAGATCCTAAAATTTGCACAAAAGACGGCCGACAGGTCAGTAATTACAAGTAAGTTTCGTTTTTATTGTAATCAATGATGTTATTATTTAACAGTTTATCCCTCCCACTGGACTCGGTTGTTAATTCAGCTCCATTCGATTGAAAGTTTACCTTTTTACTCCGATTGGTGCAGTGACTGCCAGTTACATACCCCAGGAAATACTGCCCGGCCTGAGGGAGCGGTTTCCCGTAATAGGTATTGTTTGCGGAACGTCTCTTCTGTGGGACTACTGAGTCCTGACAAGGAAAGATTACCTCAGGCCGACACCCCCACCCCAATGGCCACCCCTAAAAATATATTGAAAATCCTACCTTTACCTGGGTCCAGGGATCTGACATGGGGATCCACGCCCATGTTGCAGTAATTATATATAATACATCTTGTAGAGCACTTTAGACCTAGCCTCGCCTTTCAATACACACATATCTACATGTGGTCGACGCTGGGGTTAGATATTCATTTTTAATTATAATTCATAATAGGCCTACATGTTACATGCCACGGTGTGGGCTAGGGTGTGTGTGTGGAGGGGGATATATGTTAAGTATTGGATCTTTCAGATCAGTAGATCAATTAAAAGTTAATAAGTAGTTAACTTCGCTTGATAGCAAGCATCAGATCTTGACAGATGTTTAAATTTTAACTCCATGGAAAATTCAATGTGTTAGGTAAATAGTACTGTAGTGAAACTGGACTGGGCAGATCAATTGTGACCAGTTAGCTCAATAAGTTGAGCATCGGTTTGTAGTTTGGAAGGTCCTGGGTTTGAGCCCGCGGGTCTGGCGGCCCATTTTTTCTGCTCCTGTGTTACAGAACAATACCCCATCCTTTAATATTATAAGATAGCTATTGTTTTAACATGTGTATTCATGTAAGTGATTAAAATAAAGGTGTTACTGATTTCATTTTTTTCCTTAAGTGAACTTGGTAAAGGTGAGAAGGCAACAAGTTCAAGATCTGGAACATCTGGAATAAAGACAAAGTCCAGCGATATCTACTATCCAGTGACGATATTACAGCAAAATGACCAACGAAGTAGAGTCCACTATATAGGTAATCATAATGACATAAATCTGAAACAATTTTGAACTAGTGCTCTAGTAACAGAGTAAAAGTGTCCTTCCATGTGTATATTTGTTATCAAAAAAATAATTCATATAAATATATTTATAAATCAGGATTTGATTATTTCTGTAATTTTATTTGGAATAGATACTTCAATTTTACACATAGATTGTCCAGTGGTAGTCTCTCTCATAGTACTTGATTTTGATTGTTTTAAATGATTGCTGCTGATATAAACACTTGCACCTGGTATTGATCTATCTCATGTGAGGGGTCAGATACAAAATGTGACTGATATTAATTCTTCTTTTTGTAGGATACTCCCACAAATTTGATGAGTGGTTAGAGCGGGATGCAATTAAGGAGAGCAGAAGTACATGTATGATAAACAGCTTTCTGCTACAGCAGCTGCTGGTACATCTACTGAGGGAGAAGCTATTTTAATGTAATATATAAAAGTGTCTAATTGAGTTGAAAGTATACCAAATTATAGGTTACTGTGACCTACGTTTTGACCTTTAACCTACATAAAAAGGCTTGTCCTGGCTATATCTCCTATATATTATAGTAAATGTCACTGGAACTTCATACTTGTCTTCGGTTATGAGTTCACCTTGCCAAGCTCGTGCGTCACCTGTCAGAAGTAGGTCACTGTGAGCTCCTTTTGATGTTTGACCTACATTAAACAAATTCATTATATGCATATAAATTCATGCTCGTTGGAGGACTGTAATTTGTCAATTTTTTTTTTATTATTATTTGATTTTTACAATACTTAAAATTTGGAGAATATTATGGAGAGTCTTACACGGTGATTC
The DNA here is from genome assembly GCF_031769215.1 of Ylistrum balloti. Classification (NCBI taxonomy): domain Eukaryota; kingdom Metazoa; phylum Mollusca; class Bivalvia; order Pectinida; family Pectinidae; genus Ylistrum; species Ylistrum balloti. The sequence continues at coordinate 946,549 of NW_026782057.1, read as the reverse complement.
TGAATAACCTTGGGTACATGGTACTTTTTCTTTTGAATCACAAATAGATAAATATTTCTTTTTTCCCCATTCACAGATCCAAATTAAAGACCAGCTGTGCTCATGTGGAAAGAAAGACACCCATAAAGTTATAAGGATCCCTATCAACGAGCAAAGTCTAGAGGATGTTGGGATGTTAATATCAAAGGCAGTATTACACAAAGTGACCCATGGAAAGCGTGTTTACTGCATCAGAAATAGACATGCTTTGGAAAAGTTCCTTGGGGTTAGTTGGGACTTCAGGATTATAAATCAGCAAGGTGACAATTTCTATGGCATCACAGACACAGTGAGGTTTTGGGTCCATGAAAGAAAGCCGATGAAAGAATACATTTTGTATCCAGATTATGCAGAGGAAACCTACTTAAACAGAGGAATGACATTCTGTTTTACTTTTGTTGTGAGCCCTGGAAACAAAGTTTTGTGGCCAGACTTGTTAAATGCTGATAAGTTATAGACATACCAGTCATTCTCTAGAGGTTTTTTTTTAGTTCAGACTTTTAAGTTTGAGTTACAATAAGGATTAAATCCTTCACCATATACAAAAGATATGCTTATTCCAAAAAAAGTTCTTTTTAAAGTATTGAAAAGTGGAGAATTTTGGGGGAAATCTTTAGGAAAATGTATGGAAAGATATCAGGAAATGTTGGAAGATGAAATGAATATTTCATTTATAGCAAATAACAAGCAAAGACATCTTTTGAAAGTTGAACTTGATAGATTAAGGAACACAAGTATTCAGAAACACAAGAAGGGTGGAAGGCAGCACCAAGAGTTCATTAAGAAATTGGAAAATGCAATGTACCATTGGAATGTTGGGTTAGATAGACATTAAATACAAGCAAAATTGGAACAAAAAACAATTGAGAATGATAAAATTTTGTTAGAGAAAAGTAAGCTTGAAAACACAATTTCATATTTATCCACAGAAAATGAGAAGCTTATTGAAAAATTGAAAAAGCAGTCAGAGTCTGAAAAGAGCAATTTAACATCAACTCCAAGAGTAGGTTTGAAGAGGAAATTAAGCGATTGTACACCATCATACAAAAGTAAAGTTAGAAAATTTGAATCCCAAAAGTGTAAAACCTCTCTGTCATTTCTCAAAGAGTTTAATTGCCAACCCATATCTGTGAATGTAATGCGGGACAACGGTAGACCTAATGTCATAACACTAGTAGATTCTGACAAATCAGTAAAAGATGACACTACCTCTTTATCTGTTGATGAGATTGAGGAACTAAACATGCTCATATATGTTCTTGATTCTTTTAACATTTCAAGAAATGCTTATCATGAAATAAGCATGTTGTACCATTCCCTACCTCGTAGTTATAAGCTTTCCCAGTATATATCGCATCTAAACTCTGGGTTTGATATAAGAGATACACCAGATGGGTCAGGTGTACAACAGTCTCTGAAGGTCAGACTTGAAGCCGTTATCAGTGACATTGTTTCAGACAATCCTGAATTTGCCCCTGAAAATGTGCTGAAAATAAAAATATCTGGAGATGGAACTCGCGTTGGAAAACATATGAACTTTGTCAATTTTACATTTACTGTGATGAATGATTCAAAGTGTGTATCAGTTCAAGGAAATTATCCCTTGGCAATAGTAAAAACTAAAGAGGCATATGATGAGCTAAGACATGCATTGACAGATCTGAGAAATGAGGTCAGAGATCTTCAAGGTTTAAAGCTGGATATTGGAGAAAGATCTTTTCATGTGAAAAGATATCTTGGAGGAGATTATAAATTTCTTTTAATGGCATTGGGAATGTCTTCCATCCAAGCCAACTACAATTGTATTTACTGCAATTGTTCAAGAAATGAGCGCTGTGATTTGAGCAAATGTTGGTCTTTAACTGACAAGGAAAAGGGTGCTAGGGTAGAATATACATGTCAATTTGTATCTCAAGGAAAGCAGCATAAAAGGTCACGGGTCAAACCACGGCAATCATTTTCAGTTGTCAATCCCCCGCTTTTCCCAGAAATACCTCTTTGTGATGTTGTTGTTGACATACTTCATCTTTTTTTGAGAATTATGGATAAGCTTTTGGCATTGCTGATCACTGAGTTAAGAACTGTAGACAATATTTCATCCCAAAGAAGTTTAAACGCAGGTGTACTTGATAAAACAAAGTTGAAATGCATACCACAATTTGAAAATGTACTACAAAATATCGGAGTTAAGTTTGTGTTTTTTATCAATAAAAACAAAGAGTTTGAGTATACAGATTTACAGGGTCCAGATAAAGAAATTGTCTTAGGCAAGTTACAAATCAAAGACCTTGGACTGAGTGAAGAAAGATCTTCTCAGATTCAGGAGGTTTGGAATCAATTCAGTGTTATTAACACCATGCTCAAGTCTAGGTGTGATGTGAATGAACTTGTGGAAAAAGTTGATGCTTGGTGTTCTTTGTTTGTGTTGGCTTACCAGTGCAGGGACATTACACCATACATTCACTTACTCAGGTACCACGTCCCAGAGCTCATAGAGATGCATGGAGGAATATCACAGTTTACCCAGCAGGGTTTAGAGAAAGCCAATGATGTTGTCACAAAACAATATTTCCGTAGCTCAAACCATAAAGGTAATGCAGCATTGAAACAAATAATGGAAAAGCAAAACAGAATATTTGAACTAGAAAAACACAAAAGACTGAAAGTTAAATCCTATACATGTAGCATATGTGGTTCTGCACATAGGAAAACTAAATGCCCTAACAAAGAGAATGTTTTGCAGTAATGAGTACATTCATTCTGAAATGAACTATAATATGAGAGCCTGATTTCATTCATCAAAAATTTAGATTCTATTGTATAAGAGACATTTAATGTTCAATTCAATTTGTTGTAACTATTTAGAAAAAAAACTGCAGGAGTTTGGATACAAATATAAGTCATTCTTTGGATGATCGTCGGTTCTTCATTTATTTGTTTTCTTTATTGTATTACTGTAAAAAACTTTCCAACATTTACCTTAAATAACAAAAGTTTCTTTCAAATTGATTAATTTCGAATTAATAAGTTTTTTTCTAACCATGGTACCAATATAACTTCTAGAGCATGTGTTAAGCTCATCAGTTGAATTAATTAATTTGATTGATTCATGCCATGTATACAAATGTGCACGTATATGTATTTCAATACGATTGCTATTACACATATACTAAAGTTCCGTCAATTCCCTATTTACTATAAATGCAGTGACAAGAAACCAAAAAGTGTGATAATTTTTTTATATAAATTGCTCATGTAAATTTCATTTAATCATTGTCAAGGCAGACATGTATTTTTATGTTTGTTAAATAAAATATATAAATATTTGAGCGAAGTTTGTTACTTTATCATCTCGTTTTGTTAGCTACATTGTATAACCAAGAGGAATTCTGTATGCTTGTGACCCTACATTATAAGGTAGAATCTTGAGGCATTCCGAATTGATTATAACTCAGAAAAAATTGGGCTTAATTTATGTCGACACCGGCAGTATTGGGCATCGCAATGAATATTAAAAAGACGGTATTTATTTTCATTTGCCATAGGAAAGAGCATTGCCGACAGCTTTGCATATAATTAACCTTATTTCCCACCAATGTTCAAGCAAATTGGTCGACCAACCTAAGCAGTGCCCATAGATTCCTGGAGTTGTTCATAAAAGTTGCTACAAAATGGCGCTTGGATTCTGCCTGAATATGATGGAAAATGTTCATTTGACGAATGATTCTCGTCATTAAGCACGTCAATAGTAATATCTTAACCATCAGTGCAACATGATTAAGAAATTAACAAATGTTCAAACTTGTACAACATGGATCCATTCGGCAATATACACAAAATTGTGAAAATGTAAGTCCGCGGTCGATAAACTCGTACATTGACAAAGGACAAGGGACATCACTCTAATTTTTTAAATTTAGTACAAATATTTCACAGTATGATTCGTAGAGAAAAAAACCCGCCGTAATAGTACATTCGGATTAGTTCATATTCAGACGGCAAAGCACACCTAATGGAAATGTTATTGAAAGAAAGTCCCTTTTATGGCTCACGAACTGTTGGGAATTTGACAATCAAAATCAAGGGTCAGTCAAGCGTAGCCGGAATAACTGAGTCAATGACAAGGTCTAGTGATGTGTTGCCGGAATATTGAGTCGATACTGACGCCGGTATACCGAGTCGTTACTTACTTATGGTTAGTCAAGCGTAGCCGAAATACTGAGTCAATGACAAGGTCTAGTGATGTGTTGCCGGAATATTGAGTCGATACTGACGCCGGTATACCGAGTCGTTACTGACCAGGATTCGTGATGCCGGTATACCGAGTAGTTACTGACCAGTACTAGTGATACCAGAATACTGAGTCGATACTGACCAGTACTAGTGATACCAGAATACTGATTGGATACTGACCAGTACTAGTGATACCAGAATGCTGAGTCGATACTGACCAGTACTAGTGATACCAGAATACTGAGTCGATACTGACCAGTACTAGTGACGCCAGAATACTGAGTCGATACTGACCAGTACTAGTGATACCAGAATACTGATTGGATACTGACCAGTACTAGTGATACCAGAATACTGAGTCGATACTGACCAGTACTAGTGATACCAGAATACTGATTGGATACTGACCAGTCCTAGTGATACCAGAATACTGAGTCGATACTGACCAGTACTAGTGATACCAGAATACTGAGTCGATACTGACCAGTACTAGTGACGCCAGAATACTGAGTCGTTATTGACCAGTCCTAGTGACGCCAGAATACTGAGTCGACACTGACCAGTCCTAGTGATACCAGAATACTGATTGGATACTGACCAGTACTAGTGACGCCAGAATGCTGAGTCGATACTGACCAGTACTAGTGATACCAGAATCCTGATTGGCTACTGACCAGTACTAGTGATACCAGAATGCTGAGTAGTTACTGACCAGTACTAGTGATACCAGAATGCTGAGTCGATACTGACCAGTCCTAGTGATACCAGAATACTGAGTCGATACTGACCAGTACTAGTGATACCAGAATCCTGATTGGCTACTGACCAGTACTAGTGATACCAGAATACTGAGTAGTTACTTACCAGTATTAGTGATACCAGAATGCTGAGTAGTTACTGACCAGTACTAGTGATACCAGAATGCTGAGTAGTTACTGACCAGTACTAGTGATACCAGAATGCTGAGTAGTTACTGACCAGTACTAGTGACGCCAGAATGCTGAGTCGATACTGACCAGTACTAGTGATACCAGAATCCTGATTGGCTACTGACCAGTACTAGTGATACCAGAATCCTGAGTCGTTACTTACCAGTATTAGTGATACCAGAATACTGAGTCGATACTGACCAATACTAGTGATGCCAGAATACTGAGTCGATACTGACCAGTACTAGTGATGCCAGAATATTGAGCCGATACTGACCAGTGCTAGTGATACCAGAATACTGAATCACTTCTAGCCATGCTTATAAGCGAATTTTTCCGGCATGCGTCTTTTCCGTTTGAAAATTTGTTTTAAAAATTGTTGTTACACTTTTAAGTTTGAAATAAGTTTAAAAAAGAATATTATTATTGGGTTAGTCGTATATATTTGTATATATGTATGTCATTCTAAAGTACAACACATAATTCTAATAAAACGTAATGTTACATTGAATCATGATATATCATTTCGTGTCTGCATCAATATTTAAAAAAATATTTCTTGTGAAGCTAACCTGAATTATAAGAAAAAAGAAAATAGCAAATAAAACAAAAATAAAATTCCACCTGTTTCTGCCTGAAGTACGGCCGTTATTCGAGAATATGAATGACCAATAAAAGAGAAACATAACTATATGTTAATTTTCAATAAAAAAATATGCCTTGTGTAGTTCTCTTTCGTGTTTGCTGCCAATTTTTACTTCTTTTTTTTCTCTCTCAAAAATCTCAAGAATAGCATTGGGAGAATTGTGGAATGAGTGGGTCGGTATGTCTTGTATTAAAATCATGATGAATTCAGCATGGGAAATTTGTGAAAATAGTCTTCTCAGTATGTGATATCAGAATTCAAATTCAAAATGAATTTGTGGTACACGTATCTTTTACTTCTGTCAGTAAAATATCACATCAACAAATCTTGTAGTTTGACACAGTGTCCCATGTGTGCGTGCATATGTGTTTGGTAATATATGTGTATTATAGTCTCTGTGGGTATATAGTCAGGTGGTGCCTTGGAAACGCGATGACGGCCGAGGTTCGATTCCCGCCGAACATATATCCCAAAACTAAAAGGTATGTGTTTTAACTGCCCAAACTGGTACTCCAGTAAGTTTCTCTCACAGCCAGATCATTCGCGTGCTTCTGTCAAGCCAAACGGGAGTGATTAATATCACTTTAATTAAATTAAGTTCATATTTTACCGTGAATGCTACTTGGACGCGCTAATGTGATATCTTTCAGTGTCACACCACTTTATTATCAGCACAACACAGAACATTTACTATCACAATAAAGAAAGTTCTAGTTTTACCAATTCAAACTGATTTATTTAATTTGGGTTTATAATTATCGCCCCGTGAACAGCCAGTTTCACTTCGAGGTGGGGTCTTTCCCTGACGGCTGGTACATCACAAAACAACATGAAGAAGTAAAATAATTTAAACCTATGAGTTAGAAGAAAACGAAAATCCCTTAAAAATGGGGACATGCGGTTTGTTAACATGTATTGTAACGGAGTCACACATTCAATGGACTTTGCGGCGTCAGTCACGTGAGGTGGTCTTTCAGGTTTCGGTTCCAAAGTAAAATGGATACAACGATAACTTCTTAGTCAAATTTGTGAGCCTTGATATAGAATTTTTTTTTCCATTGAAGAAACCCTGCGTTTCGACCAGCGACTGTTCAATCTTTAAGTATATGTATGTATTAGACAGAAAGTGTCTCGTCCCATTTGAAACACCGTCCTCTTATCATAGTTTTTTTTAGTAAATAGAAAACATCAGAAAAATTGGGTAACAATTGTTTATTTTACATAACTGTACAGCGATCAATCGCCCATTCTGGAAGATTCGGACGGCCACGCACTTTGTGACGGTGTTCAAAATACGCTTGAACAGCAATTCTAAGGAATAAAACGGATTCGGTGATTGATAAGTGACAATACGACGATATATATAATGCTGGATTAGCTGAACTTTGCATTAAAATCATATCATAGTCAAAATTTGCATTTGAATTAAATCAAATCAGGACGAATTTTTCTGTATACCATAAGAAGCTCTCTACAAGTACTTTGATGTGGTCTTTGGGACAGCCTTTGATATGCTCAAAAACTCGTCAAGTCCCGGCGACACAGTACTTATGCTAAGAGTTTGACGTAATACCAACCAATGAAAAGGATTCGTTATCCGGGCTGAAAATGTAAAGAATTATCGAGCTGTTATTATTTTCTTTCTAGTTTGAAAATTGATAGACGCTTTTCCTAACTGGAGCTTGCTAACTGGTATGGATTTTGTTTAATTCCGGAAAATAATTCCGGTTAATATACAATATCTTTCAAACATTTCGACGACCGATATATATCCCATGATTCATCAAAAATAAATCAAAATGGCTGATGACGATAAGTCTGAACCTAAGATGATGACAATTTCGGTGAAAACGCCGAAAGAAAAACAAGATATTGAAATCAGTACAGATACATCAGTGAAAGAGGTAAACATGTTTCTGAAATTCCGAAATTGTCCACGGATATAATCCCTGTAATCTGTTGGTGATTGCCGACATCTGTCGGTCTCAACAGTTGGTCGCCAGTCTTCGCTGTGTCACAGTAGATAGATTGACACACCTTCAAAACCTTTTGACATCATAAATCGTCAAATCCAATTGATGGTGATATGCCATTGGTGTAAAAATATAAATATACTAAATCATTTTAAAGTGTACATGCATGCAACTTTTGCATTACTAAATAAATAAGTTGTTCAGAATATCGTCTTAGTTTTTATCCAAGGGGTTGTGTGTGTGTCTTTATTGTACTTTCGTCTTTGTACTACATTTCTGTATTTTAGGTTGAACAAGTTCGTCGCAACATTGCATTTGATTGAATGTTTCGTATTTTTGGATAAAAACTTCAAACACTCTCTGCAAAAACATGGTGCATATGCGCAATACTACTCACTTGAGCAAATCGAAAAATTAGGGATACAGCTAATAGGGCGCCTCTAAATACCCAATACCAGCTAAAATACTAACCCAATACTAAAAACTATTACTAGGAACTACCCATTACTACCCTGGTTTTAACAAATATGGGTAAATAAGAGAGTGTTTTCATTAATGTTCTAGAGAGGGCAAGTCGGTTTTGGTACAAGGTTGTTTTGGTACTTCAAATAAGTTGTTTCGGTACTTTTAAAAATGTTTTGATTTATGTTTTTCATTAGATTTTTAAGGTGTTTTATCATTGATAAATATTGCTCATTCTGTTACTGAAAAACTATCACTCAAAATGACATTCTAGCTTTGTAAAATATTTTGTAAGTACTGAAATGACTAGAGTTTATTCTAGAAGGCAAGGCTATCATTATGGTTTAACATTAAATTAAACTAGCATGGGATGGTGGTTAGAATCTAGTGTGCAATTGCAGTTTGTCCAAGTGTTGGGTGTGGTAGCTACAGCTTCAAGGAACATAGTGTGAGATCAAGGTTTTAAGCATTTCCAGTTTACTTGTAAATAGCAAAATCTCGGACGATGAAACTAATTAGTCAGCAAGCACACCATGCAAGTTCATGATTGACTGATTTTCGTAATTATTTTCACAGTAGTTATTTTGTACCATGAATTGAGGGAAATTTGAAACAATTTTTTAAAAAAATGTCAATTCTCCAGATAATGGACACAGATATTTTTAAAGTTCATGTCGAGACCAATTTTACCCACTGATTAAGTCATTTTTATTCAAATCACCCTACGACTGTAGTCTGCCTTCTGTCAGTAAATAATTATTGTTATCACTATTTCTTTTACTGAGTGGAACTATCTGAAATATCATATGTAGGTTCCCCTTGGTTCGTATTTGTGCCCTTTTGTGATTTTATGGCAGATAAAAAACTAAATGGCTTAATGATGACCATCATGGATTTAGACAAAGTACTGGATGGTTCTTTTACAAATTTCATATGTAAGTACCACAAAAATTTGGGAATAATTTTTAAAAATGGCCATCTTGGATTTCAACTATAAAAATTTGTAATCATTATTTCTTGAGAATTTCGAGACAGAGATTTCTCAAATTTCATGTGTATTTTTACTTTTGGTCCTTAGTTGTGCCCTTCTGGCAATATTCGGCCCCATTCCCAATGCAAAATAGTATCTTTTTTTCCCAATTTAGACCCCAAATTTTCCCAGTTCTAAGGAAATTGCTGCTATTTTCCCCAATTCTAAGGGCCCTGGGCCCCAATCCCAAAATAGGGTGTGAGAGCCTTGTAATGACAAATGGCCTTAGTGGATTTTGACAGTTAAGATTATGATTTCTGATGGGTAATTTTAAAATTTCATATGATTAAGTACTACATAAGAGGAAAAAAGGGGAAAGATTGAACATTGAAAGAACAAATAAATATAAAACAATGGTGGGTGCCAAAGGTTCCTCAAAGTTCTGTTGTTATTTTTGTTGCTTATCTATCTTTTGTTGCAGTCTGCTTAATGTCTGTTTTATTCTGATCAATAAAAGAAACAATTCAAATTATGAATTAAAAACTTGCTCTGTGATCAACCTTAAACATCCGGTGGAATGGAATGAACAATATAAAAGAAACTATTATCAGCACAGGTGTTTCTAAATGTTCAGTTAGTGAACTGTTTTTATCAAGTGGCATTAGTATCAACATAAGTCATTTTTTATTTATCTTTAAGATGAAATTATAATCAAGGTAAAAAAGTGTAATTAAAAGCATGAAGAATTATTTCATACTGATCTCATTAATTATTTGCACAATGAAAATGCAGTAAGCTTGCTTGTAGAGTGGCCTTGCGACAACTAATAAATTTATTTAAATAGTAGAGATGATAAATTTGATTTACCTAAAGACAAGGGAACTCATATATACTCTGAATCTTAACATATTTGATTCTAACCCATTGAAGACAGGATATTTCAAACTTTGATTAAAATCCATCTGCTTATCATCAGAGAGGCATTAACACATCATGTCCGCTAAATAGATGATTCTTTTCATGATAAACATCCAGAGACAAGTTTGTTTGAAGATGTATTTGAGATTTTTTTCATGCATGGTTGCATGATTAAACATACTTGTAAAATCAGATAGGAAAATTAGATACTGCAGAAATTTAATACACCCAGAAAAACAGATGTACTTCAAGAATCCATCAATATCTCTGTAAATGATGTCACTAAAATCAGCCCTTTTCAGGACTACTAAACTATACCACATTTAAAAATAAGCTATAGCTTAGAAATACTATTTCCAATGACTGTATCTAATTAGGCTCCAGACCCTTGTAATTTCAGCCAATTAAAATTCTAATCAAATACTAGGCCAAGGTTGCCTAATAGAATTGCTGGTTTCAGTTTACACAATCACTTGTTTAATTATAATGCAACTGCTAGATGTGAAAGCTTTTGTATTGAGTCGTGACATTTGATGTATAAAGTGGCATAACATGTCTTAAGTAAATATTTAAGAAAAAATCTATTTTGTTGTATTGTTGTAGAATAGTGTACAGAGTAGTTTTGGTCTAGTAATTTATGAAAAGTTAGATATTTGATTATTTGCAATTATCAATTGATATTGAAGTGTTGGGTCAGAATTGGGAAGTATTGTGTAATATTGTGTAATTAGATATGATGTGCTGAGAAGCTGAAATTTGAATTATTGTGTTAAGCAAGCCCAGTTTCTCATAAAGTACATGTGCTTTTCTATTAAAACTAGAATATATTTCTGATTCTATAGTTACCCTATAGTATGGCCATTTTAACCCACCAAATAGATTGATTACATGAATTCAATATTTTTGGGTGTAATTTGAGAAAAGGCAACAAAGTCTTTATTTCTTGTAAAACAGTCATTTATAAAATAATTTATGAAATTAAAGAATGTACAAAATTTTCACTTCCTGTTTCATTAATATACCTTAATATTCATATATATAGAATATAATTTATGGAATTAAAGACTGTACAAAATTTTCACTTCCTGTTTCATTACTATACCTTAATATTTATATATATGGATGGAGGAAGTGACATTAATCATTGCTTAATTTGCTTTTAAATGATGACACAAGCAAAAAAGATAAGGCATGTCCTATATAATTACACTATTTAATAACAAAATCAATGTGTGAATCCAACTACATTCACCACCCGAAACCTCCAAGTAATTTAATGACCATCTTCCAAGCATATGTTTGATATGATCAAGTGAATTCTTCCCTAAAATGTTATTTGCAGAGAAATTCTCATGGTGAAGGAGCAAACTAAAACCAGGAATATGGATGTAAAATGTACAGTCTCATTACTGATTTTTGTTAATTAAGAAAATGTTTTTGTTTAGAAAGATATCATGACAAAATGATACAAAACTTTTCAATTTTTTTTTCAGTTTCGAGAAATTGTTGCAAAACAATTTAGTTCTCCTTGTGAACAGTTGTGCTTAATCTTTGCTGGTAAAATTCTGAAAGATGCTGACACACTGGAGCAGCATGGAATAAAGGATGGGTTAACTGTTCATCTGGTCATCAAATCGGCAAACAGGGTAAGATTAGAGAATTAAAATCACTACTTTCACATGATTTTCTTAAATTTGTAAACAATTTATTTGAATGTCATGAAATTAATAGATTTTTTGTACACTACTATTGAATTATTATTATTATTTTGGTTTCTGTTTTATAATTATTTTCTATCAACATTTTAATGGAAACGTTACCAGCATAGTAAAACAGTCAGTTTAGGATGAAAGTTATTCTGACTGCCTTCAATAAAATTATGTCCATTTAAAGTCTGATTTCCTGGCCTGGCTCCCTCCATGAACTGTTTATCTATATCATGTGATACTAGTCAGAGATACCTGATGTAGAGAATTGATTTGGAAGGAAGGAATTAAATTTTCCTTTAAAGCTTATTAGCAATTATAATTTATGATAATAAATGTTGTAATGTTATAATATTTTTTAAGTTTACAAAGGGAAGTAACTATCATTACTCTTATCCAGTACAAAAGTCTGGTGTAAATCTTTCAGTTGTTTCCTAATGATCAGCAGCAAGCTATCACTGTATTTTTCGAAGATATTTTTAAATGGTCAGATAGACATTATATTTCTGTATATTTGAGGGGGATATTGTATTTAGTACAGTGTTGCAGCAGTAAAATTTTAGTCCACCATTATCAGAATTTGGATTTGGCAGGTAAAGATTATCATTGCTATTTCTGCAAAGAAATGTTCAAATGTATTATCATTAAGATCAAACAATGGTTGCGCCAAGATCCCTCTAGGATCTCTTGTTTAAACTGTTTTTGGAAAATTGCCATCAGTAACTATTTATATCAAAACATATGTTTAAAGCCATTTTTTTCTGTGTTTTAGTCACAACAACAGGCAGCAGAGGTGAGCGCTGCAGCGAGTCCATCAGCACCTTCTCCAGCTGGAGTACAGGTATGTTTGTCTTTTGGAATATTTTATTTACTCTGGTAGAACATCGGTTGATTTAAATCTAGGTTAAGTCAAATTATGTTGTTAGTCTACAAAAAAATCACATTCATGTTTGGACAAAAGGATTCACACTTGATGGTGTGTGATTAAGATTGAATATGGTTGGATGAGGGTTTGAGAGTGTCATCTAGACCCTGAAACACTCCGTACAGAATTGACATAAAGAAATCTGACAAATGCCAAACTACTTTAGACCATTGGATTCATGTTCGAAATAACATAGATTCACTTGATAAGACAGAAGTATTGATTTAATTAATAAAAAATGCTGTTATTTGTTAGTATGTTGAATTGGATGGTTATTGACTTGATATCAATCATCAACTTGCAGCCCCCTGCAGGGCAGCCAAACATTGCTGAAACCCCATTTGGAGTAGGTGGACTTGGAGGACTGGCAGGCCTTGGTAACCTTGGAATGGGCTCAGCTAACTTCATGGAGATGCAGCAAAGGGTACAGAGAGAGGTAGGCACAACACAGCCCTTTAGAGACATCACAATCTCGGACAGATTATATCCTCACATGGTCTCATACAGTGTTGTCTCATATAATCTCACAGCGATGTTGTAAACAGATCAGTCTCTCACAGCTTCATGTAGTATTGTTTCTCACATTGTAATCTGTCACAGATCAGTCTTATAGAGTTTCATACAATGTTTTTTTTCTCACAGTGACAGATCTCATAGATCAGTTTCACACAGTTTCATGCAAAGCAATCTAACATCGAATAGTCACATAGTCATGCAAAGAAATCTAACACAGTATTCTCAGAGTTTTCAGAAGTCTCACACAAGGTATTGTCACAATCTTATGCAGAGCAGTTTCGCATTTCCCCAAGGACTGTTTTGCATTATTTTGTCCAATTTGTTCATTTAAAGCTTGTTACGAAGAACCTGGTGTACTAAGTATTCTGTGTTCTGATTGTACAACAATAAGTGCAATGTTCTTATAGCATGTAAAATGGGCTTGTTCAGAGTTGAGTAAATCCATTCAAAACTGATTTGGTTGCTTCATTCACAGATGATTTTATGTTGCTTCAGATGATGAGTAACCCAGAAATGCTACGTAATATGATGGACAATCCATTTGTCCAGCAGCTCATGTCGAACCCTGATGTGATGAGACAGATGATCACCACCAACCCACAGATGAGGGAGCTGATGGAGGTAAGCAGAGGGTTTTCTAAAAATATTGTATACTTTGGACCTTTATAATCTGAAACCTTATTTATATCTCTTTTATGTTAAATAAATTGATAAAAAAAACTGAAAATACCATTTTTTAAATTGTAGAATATTTCAGAAATTACATTTACATCATGAATGGAATTAAAGCTATAAATTAAAAACATTTATTTTTCCAGAAAAGAAATAAATCCAAAAAGGCCTGTGTTCTGTTTAAAGTTTGATAATATGTGTAATAAACTACAATATTACTGACAGTATGCAGAGATGCCAATAATTTGTGGAAATTTTCTGAAAGTTTATAATTATATAGGAACATTTCATCCAGATTACTAAGAACACTGAACTTTGTGATCTTGAATGTATGTACATATGTCACTATAATCAGGCCTTTCCAGAAGTAAAGGACTAGGAAATTAAAGAAGGCACAATACTTCATTTATCCCTCGACCAAAAACAATTTTCTGGCTGGTTTTGTAATCATAAGGAGAAAAACACATCAAACAAGATTTCAAGTTGTAATACCAATTAGACAAAATTTGTGATGTACATTTTATGAAGTCGGTAGACATGTGACCTGTTGTTCTATAATTTCAGTAAGTAGATTTGTGTGTTGCTTGCCATTGTTTTCATTGTTAGTAGTACAAGGGGTTAAAATCAATGAAATAGTACTGGTAAAAGTAACACAATAGTAAAACTTTACACTACTGTGCTGATTCTTGTAGTCTAATGTATGTTGGAATAATTTTGTGTTTTAGAGAAATCCAGAAATTACACATATGTTGAACAATCCAGATTTGATGCGGCAGGTGAGAAAAGATTCATTTCTTTATAGATTGACAAGATAATTTTTTCAGCCTGAATCTGTTATTTTGCATATGTATTAAGCAATTTATTATTTTTGTTGAATAAGAGATTTCTGAAGAAGTAATTAAATAGTTATCATTATAAGTGTTGTAAGAAAAAAAACATAAGAAATTACTGGACATTTAAAAGTTTTTTTCTTTATTTACGTGTCTTTTCTGTTTTGTACAACAGACAATGGAATTGGCACGGAACCCTGCCATGCTTCAGGAGCTAATGAGATCACAAGACCGTGCCATGAGTAATCTAGAGGTAGGTAACAAATTGTTTCTCAAAAGTTTTAGATATTAAATCACTTCGGAATAAATGTTAATGTTGAACCATACATTCACATTTACCATAGAAAACTGTTACTCTTGTCTTTCACTGCTGATAACCTGCTCAGTTGCAGAAAGAAGTTAAGGATTTTTGTTGCACATATTCTATGTAGTTTAAATGTCTATACTATACAGGTATACCTCACACAGATTATTCGAGTTGTTCAAATGAACTTAAATACAGAGTTCTTATTCAATGAAATTGAAGTGGTAGTTATTGGGTACACAAATGTATACATTGACTAATTCTAGTAGATAGATGTAAAAAGAGACATTGTTTTCATCCACAGAGTATTCCCGGTGGTTTTAATGCTCTACAGAGAATGTACCATGATATTCAGGAACCGATGATGAACGCAGCACAGGAAGGTTTTGGGAGCAGGAATCCCTTTGCTTCACTTGTCCCTGGAGAGTCATCAGGAGGTTAGTAGCATGACATATTATCTGATATGTAAATATTGAGGTTGGGCAGGGAGGGTTGGAGGAAGGAGGGGGTGATGATGAATCAAATTATTGTGGGTGTTTGGGGTCGTAATATTCAATTTAATTATCATACAAAGAGTCTTCAAGGGTATTTAGGAATACTCCCATACATATATTTGTACATAAAAAAATGACTTCCAACCTTGTGCATTAAAAATCTAGGTCGCTGATACTATAAATAGAAACCTTATTACAAAATTTTCATATCATTGTTCTTAAGGCTCCATTGCTTGTCTGATTCATACCAAACTTCATATATGTGTTCACATAGATCACCTATTGTATGAGATCAAGATTTTACCTTTGATGTTTAAAAAGCTAGGTCAACTTTACTATGAAAAGATTTTGGCTAAAATTCACTTTACAGACTGCAATTTGTCTACCAGGAGACTTTGATTGTGACATTAATAAAACACAAATGCCTTATCATCTTTAAAATACTCTTATCATATTAAGTCACATACCTAACATTTTGGTATGTGTCAGTTTATTAGATTATATCTATACCATAGACATTGACGTCATGAAATCAGCCACCATCTGTCAAGGTTTTTGCCAAAATCTGATAACTGGATTTAAATTGACAGTTTGATTTTTGTAGTTTAACCTCACACTTCACATAAATTTCGGGGTTACATGGTATGTTACTGTAAGTATGTGCATGGACTGTTTTTGGTTTTTGTTTTTTTAGCCAACCATCATCAGATGGTGGGCTAATCAAATCACGCTGCATCCATCCATGTACTGTTCGTCTGTCCGAAACAATTTTGTTATTGCTATTTCTAGAGAAGTACTTGATGGATCTTTCTCCAAATGCATATGTAGGTTCCCTTAGGTCCCTTATAATGCTTGTTTGATTTGGGACGGATAAATAAAAACAAAATGGCTGAGAGGCAGTCATCTTGGATTTTTTTCAATGAAGTTTGTTATCTGTATTTCTTGAAAAGTAAGGGATGGATCTGTCTCAAATTTTATGTATAGGTTCCCTTAGGTTCTTAGTTGAGCTTGTGTGAGTTAGGGACTGATCAGATAAAACAATTGGCAGACAGGTAGCCGTCATGGATTTTGCCTAGTAAAGATTGTTATTGCTATTTCTCAAGAAACACTGAATGGATCGTGATTTACACTATATGCAAAAACAAGGCATGTTCATGGAAGTTTATAATCAGATTTTGGTCCATAGACAATGCCTTCCCATATCAAAGATGATTTGTGTACGATAATGTCGAAGTGAAAAAAAAACACGAAAAAAATTAACATCTTTCTCTGTCAATGTTATTGAGTTTCATCTCGATTTTGTAAAATTGTAAATTAGACATGGTATTGTGAACACTTCTGATAATCATGTAAACAGACAACATTTCTGTCATAGAATTGTATAAATGTTGTCAGTAAATATATGTCCATTCTGATTAAGTGCTAAAAATATTATTTTAGATCTCCCTAATCTACTGTCAAAGCCACTTGCAGTATCAATTTTTTTAAACACCAGACAAAGAAGGAAATAGGCTTGCAGCAAAACTGCTTCATCAAAATGAAAAATATCGAAGTGTTAGATGTTAAAATTACACATCTTTGAGGTGTTAAAAAAAAACCATGGTAGTGACCCATAGATCAGGGGGTGGGGAGTACATCAAGCTCATGCTCACTTGCGTTTTTATTTTTACAGCAAACACCAATGCAGATGGTCAACAAGGTAGGGAAAACACAGATCCATTGCCCAACCCCTGGGCTCCTCAGTCCCCCAGTGCCACCACCACATCTGGAACCACAGGCACCTCCAGCACCACTACACCATCTAGGGGTTAGTATTATGAAACTATACTAGTGTGTGGCGGAAGATGTTTCAGCCTTTTTTTAGCCATTAACTGTAATTTCTCCCAGATATAAATGTTGACTGATTTTGTCCCTATTTAGTATCCAATAATTTTGTAATGTCATATCATGCTCTATAGTGTAATTACTATGATATGACTAATAACATAATAAGGCAGCATCTCTGTTTTGGATGGAAACTTCCTACTGATTATAGATTTGAAGAACTTTCATTTGTCGAATTGGTATCAATTAGCGGCTGAATAGTTACCATCTAAACACCTGCTTTAGGAATGTTTGAGACGCCAGGGATGCAGAGTTTGATGCAGCAAATGACACAGAACCCACAGTTAATAGAAAACATGCTACAGGCACCTTACATGCAGTCGATGATGGAGAGCATGGCTGCCAACCCAGACATGGCACAACAGGTAGGTCATCTCCATGTCCATTTAGATATCATTTTGTTTACAAAATGGAGAAAAAAAAGGAAAACAGTTATTATGGTTGTATCTGCCATGGAATTTGTAGCAAATTAGAGGAGGAGGCTTTAAAAAAGGGGGTATTGGATCAAAATCAAATAAAATTATGTAAGTAAAGAGAGAGGAAAAGAGAGAGAGAGTCTGCAGAAGTAGTCGATTGAAGTTGTTTCTCATTGAATCATATGTAGAGATCCTAGTATGATTTTTGTCATCAAATGTAAGGAATTATTGCTATTGCCTGATACAGGTGTCAACTCCCACATAAAATTTATTTTTTGAAAAGTTAATGGCATCAAGGAATGCCTTTTTAATTTGATGAGATGGATGTTATGATTGTTTGATAAAGAAGATAACATTGTGTTTACTACTGTCAGATGCTGAGTGCTCACCCTATGTTGGCTGGTAATCCTCAGCTTCAGGAACAGATGAGGCAGCACATGCCTGCCATGATGCAGCAGGTTTGTACAAACACTGAAAAGCTGAAGTAACTGTTTTTGAATTAATTTGTATTATAATGCCTGCTCTTGTTTCATTTGCTACCATTTCAATTCCAAAGACAAAATTTCATCAGCAGTTCATCACAAGCTTTCAATATCCTTGTGAAACAAGAGAAAAATCAGAATTCGGATTTGTGATTTGAGATTGAAATCAGAAATATTGAAAGTAACAAGATGTAGATTTGTATCGTTATATTTGGTAAAATTTTGCTGAAAATTTATCATTTTGATGTTATTGAAATTTGTATACTTGTCCATTATGATTCAAAAGCAACTATGGGGCAAAGAAATGACCTAATGTCTTTTCAAATTCAGATGCAGAATCCTGATATCCAAAGAGTGATGACCAATCCTAGAGCATTGGAGGCTATGATGCAAGTACAGTCAGGCTTACAGCAGCTACAGTCTGAAGCTCCAGGTCTCTTCCCTCAGTAAGTAATACAGAAATAACATATAGATATAAAAATCTGAAGCTCCAGACCTCTTCCCTCAGTATGTAATACAGAAACAACATAGATATAAAAATATGAAGCTACAGGCCTCTTCCCTCAGTAAGTAATACAGAAACAACATAGATATAAAAATATGAAGCTCCAGACCTCTTCCCTCAGTAAGTAATACAGAAACAACATAGATATAAAAATATGA
This sequence comes from Ylistrum balloti, assembly GCF_031769215.1. Taxonomy (NCBI): domain Eukaryota; kingdom Metazoa; phylum Mollusca; class Bivalvia; order Pectinida; family Pectinidae; genus Ylistrum; species Ylistrum balloti. Next base: position 927,487 of record NW_026782057.1, on the reverse strand, counting down.
AGCTACAGGCCTCTTCCCTCAGTAAGTAATACAGAAACAACACAGATATAAAAATCTGAAGCTACAGGCCTCTTCCCTCAGTAAGTAATACAGAAACAACATAGATATAAAAATCTGAAGCTACAGGCCTCTTCCCTCAGTAAGTAATACAGAAACAACACAGATATAAAAATCTGAAGCTACAGGCCTCTTCCCTCAGTAAGTAATACAGAAACAACATAGATATAAAAATCTGAAGCTCCAGACCTCTTCCCTCAGTAAGTAATACAGAAACAACATAGATATAAAAATCTGAAGCTACAGGTCTCTTCCCTCAGTAAGTAATACAGAAACAACATAGATATAAAAGTCTGAAGCTCCAGGTATCTTCCCTCAGTAAGTAATACAGAAACAACATAGATATAAAAGTCTGAAGCTCCAGACCTCTTCCCTCAGTAAGTAATACAGAAACAACATAGATATAAAAATCTGAAGCTCCAGACCTCTTCCCTCAGTAAGTAATACAGAAACAACATAGATATAAAAGTCTGAAGCTCCAGGTATCTTCCCTCAGTAAGTAATACAGAAACAACATAGATATAAAAGTCTGAAGCTCCAGGTATCTTCCCTCAGTAAGTAATACAGAAACAACATAGATATAAAAATCTGAAGCTCCAGACCTCTTCCCTCAGTAAGTAATACAGAAACAACATAGATATAAAAGTCTGAAGCTCCAGGTATCTTCCCTCAGTAAGTAATACAGAAACAACATAGATATAAAAGTCTGAAGCTCCAGACCTCTTCCCTCAGTAAGTAATACAGAAACAACATAGATATAAAAATCTGAAGCTCCAGACCTCTTCCCTCAGTAAGTAATACAGAAACAACATAGATATAAAAGTCTGAAGCTCCAGGTATCTTCCCTCAGTAAGTAATACAGAAACAACATAGATATAAAAGTCTGAAGCTCCAGGTATCTTCCCTCAGTAAGTAATACAGAAACAACATAGATATAAAAATCTGAAGCTCCAGACCTCTTCCCTCAGTAAGTAATACAGAAACAACATAGATATAAAAATCTGAAGCTCCAGACCTCTTCCCTCAGTAAGTAATACAGAAACAACATAGATATAAAAGTCTGAAGCTCCAGGTATCTTCCCTCAGTAAGTAATACAGAAACAACATAGATATAAAAGTCTGAAGCTCCAGGTATCTTCCCTCAGTAAGTAATACAGAAACAACATAGATATAAAAGTCTGAAGCTCCAGGTATCTTCCCTCAGTAAGTAATACAGAAACAACATAGATATAAAAATCTGAAGCTCCAGACCTCTTCCCTCAGTAAGTAATACAGAAACAACATAGATATAAAAGTCTGAAGCTCCAGGTATCTTCCCTCAGTAAGTAATACAGAAACAACATAGATATAAAAGTCTGAAGCTCCAGGTATCTTCCCTCAGTAAGTAATACAGAAACAACATAGATATAAAAATCTGAAGCTACAGGTCTCTTCCCTCAGTAAGTAATACAGAAACAACATAGATATAAAAGTCTGAAGCTCCAGGTATCTTCCCTCAGTAAGTAATACAGAAACAACATAGATATAAAAGTCTGAAGCTCCAGGTATCTTCCCTCAGTAAGTAATACAGAAACAACAGAAGAACTGGTCAATGTTGACTAAAACTATGTTTATGTTGATATTCAGATTGAATCCAGCAATGGCTCTTGGTGTGCCGACTACCTCTTCTCCTGCAACACCTGGCACCACAGACTCCCCAACAACTACTACTTCTTCTCCCTCAGGCGGTGCCACCTCCACTACGAACTCAACAACCTCCACCACCACAGCGGCAGGTACCACCCCTAGTACGGGGACCACACCTGCAGCCAGTCAAGAACAACTTACAAATCTGATGTCACATATGATGCAGATGATGTCACAGGGCAATGTCGTAAGTTTTTAAATTCTATTGTCACAGGGCAATAACATAAGGTGTGAACTTCATTTGTCACATGGCAATATCATAGAGTAATGTAATAAATTATAAACTCAATATGCCACAGGGCCATATCCCATATCGTTATGCGATTTAACCAGGACATGATGCAGGCTATTTTTGCTTGTTGGCTTCATTGTTGTATACTTTGTTCTCATTTGAGAAATGACGTTGCTTATTTAAATTGACCAAGATTCCAATGGTGGGTATTGTCAATGAAGCAGAAGACCCTTATGCTTCCAGAACATCTAATTTTATTCTGTGTGTTCTTTTTCAGGAACCTTGGTGTAAATCTTTTTTGGTCTTGTTTTTCTCTAGTTTTATTGAATTTGAGACTGAAGTATAATTATGTTGACATGTTGGTATTATCTTTTAGTTTTTGTAATGACATTATTATCAGTATGTCAGTCCATATGTAAACAATGCTGATTTAGCATCTAAAATTATGTCATTGATGTTGGCTTTGAAGTTTTGCTAATGTTTGTCTAACTTTCAGAATCAGCCACCTGAACAGAGGTATGCATCACAGCTTGATCAGTTAGCCATGATGGGTTTTGTAGACCGAGAGGCTAATATTCGAGGTCAGTTCTTCTAATTTTTAGTAAAACTTTACATATTGTAACTTTGCAAATTGTATCACCTGAATACCATAACTTCACGTCTATTAATATGTTACTTTTGAAAATGAAGATTTATCTCTGGCCTTACAAGTTTACGTAAAATTACCTGTCTTTTCTCTTTGTCTATTTCAGCATTACAAGCTACGTTAGGAGATGTGAATGCGGCAGTGGAACGATTACTGCAACGATGATAATAAGCAAAATACACGAAAAAAGACATTATTTTATGTGGTTACAGATACAGACACAACAAACCTGGTTATTGACAAAGTGTTTCACGACTTCAGAACATCTCAGAAACTTTCAGAACGGTGGACTGCATTCTAGACTACAGCAATCAGCATTGTACATTCGCAATCACATTATGCATGTGCATTGCCAATTTTCAATATAGAGTTGGAACAGCTGAACAAGCAATTTGATAAACAGAAATGTGGTTGAACCTTGTAGTCTGTTGAATTAACAATTGGTTTTTCTTTGTGATGATTTTCTAGATAAAAACCTAGGGTTGAATTTAACAGTCTTTTTGAAATAATTCTTCAACGTAGTATTAGTGCCTAGTTCAGCTGTTACAACGGAGTAAATGAAAAGAATCCACCTTTTCCGAGTATATTCCGAGATTATTCATGATCTTTTTTCTCCAATTCAAACATAAATTAGTAATTTAATATTTAGATGATGTGAATTACAAAGTCTTGAAAAGAAACCATTGCATCTTTAATAGTGTTTCTAGAATATTTCTCAACCTTTTTTTCCACAGTATGATTTTTTGATGTGTAATTGACAATATTACAACATGTAAGATTTAAAGCTGTCTAAATTAGCTGTTGCTTTCGGAATAATTTTTTGATGTTGTAGAGAAGCGTTTTTAATCATTTGAGAAGAACAATTTTATTTACAAAAGCTGTAAAAAGAAGTTAAAATGTGAACAGTATCTAAAAAAATTATATTGCAAATGCCGATTACCCAACACAATAATATACTTGTTTGTATGTTTAATGGATTCAGTGGAGTTTTTTTCTTTGGTTTTTCTTCTTTTTGCAAAAAAAAATTCCGAATTTCAGAAAAAGGACACCTGACCAAGCAAGAGCCCAACAAATGATAATGTCTCTTTGATACTATATTTGCTTTTACTGGTATTGAATACAAAAGCTACTTTTGGTACTTATCTCTTAAATGTATTATAGCCTTTTAAAGAAAACCTTGATTTTCAGTTTGTTGGAATGAAGACATTACTGTTGATCAAGATTTGCCCATATTGATGACGTTGTATTGATATTGTATTGGTGCAAACTTGACAGGTGGTATGTATAATGTGAAGTTAAATTTGTTGCGGACACATGTACTTCATCTTTATTACAGTTCTATTGTAGTTTTGAAAACCTCACAATTTTTAAGTATATGTATACAATGAAAGTTGATCAAAATTTGGTCCTTGATAAATGGGTGTTTGATATCTTCAGTTAACAGTCCCATAAAAAATCAAAACTTGATTTGCGTCTCAAAATAAAAGTTTGAAATTTATTTTTCAATGTTTCATTCGGCCAAGTTAATAACATCAATTCACTGCTTGCTAAATTTGACACCATCCCATCCTGTACCTTGGTTTATACCTGGCATTCGTTGACTGTTTAACACTTTACCGAACACTAACAATTTTCTTTTTACATTTATTTACTCAAGTAGTTGACATGTTGTATTATATAATTATAACTATAACAGTTTGGTTTTTGCCCGTTTCTAAATTTTTCCTAGTTTCTGCCCTAACTTTTTTGAAGGAACTTCTCTTCAATGGCAAAAACATGACTTGGTTGAAATTGAATATAGCACTTTTGACAGCAAATGACAAAATTTGTGCATTGCAAAATAAACTATTTATACAGTGTATTAACTCCAATGTAGATTTACTGTAGTCAATATATTATTTGAAGTTGAAAGTCAGTCAATACTTTGTTATATGATCAGAAATAACAACTGTTTGTTAAATTCCATGGTTTTGAAATTAAAGAACGAAATCTGTATTTATTGGGGAAAAAAAAAAAAAATTATACATTCACATTTTAGTGGTAGTCCATTGTAATTTCTGTTTTTTTTTTCACTGGGTTTTCTTCACCTGACTTGTTTGTCAACTTTCTTTTGGAACTACAAGTTCTCCATTTATTTTTACCTTATTTTTTTAAACTTTAAATCATTAATATTTCAACAAAAATATGAAATGTCACTGGACTTTGATTTCATTTTCTTTTATGAAATATGTTTTCATTATTTTGAAGAGTACTTTTTGTTAAGATATATAGATAGGAAGCTTGAATATAGGATGCAGTCACTGAATGTGAAAGACGATTGATCTTTTTCAGTGTCTATATTCCACACCATTTCACCAAATTTTATTTTTACACCATTTCATTTGAATTAAATGAAGAAAAACAATACATGATGAAAAGAGTATTATATTTCTTTTGCATTGTATAGCTAATACTATAACAATAATTATATACAGAATAAAAAAACAGGTGATGACTTAGGAATACACTTCATTGCTATGTGAATATATCACAGGCAGGTGTACTTTTTGTGTTGTATGATATTTGTTTTGTTCATTATATTACATGTTCATCTGTATTCAGTCGGTGTTATACACTATTAGTCCTTCTGGTCAAATCTTTTCTTGTTTAAAGCTCACTATATTTAATTTGGTGAGAAAAAGACAGATTTCTTTGGTGACCTCTTGAGTCCGGTTAAAGCTATTCCAGTCAAATATCTATCCCACCTCAGGACTACTGGGGTACTACCCATGTAATTCAGTTGATAATTTGCTTACAAGTGATAGGTAGGAAACAGACATGATGAAAGTGATTTATTTTTGGAGTCCTTTGGTCAAGTAGATGTTTTACTGAAATAGGCCTCAGTCCTTTGGGTGAATTCCTTTCCTTTTAGAATGCAACATCTTATTTCATTTTATTTTCTGCTTGCTGGTGTTGTGAGATATATATCAAAATGTATAAATATGTGCCATGAAATCGTTAATGCCATGGTAATACAGAATTTTTTTTTCTGTTTGAAATATGGTTAATGGTCACTCATGTATGTTAAAGCACCTTTTGTACTGTTATCAGGGCATTCTATTTTCTCCGTCAACATATCATTGGTGCAGTATTTGATGTTTACTTTTAAACCTTCAGCAGAAATGGGTTAATCATGTTGGGCTACAATAGTCTACACGATCTGGATAAACACTGGTTGAAATTTTGATACTAGCAGTATTTCATTTTTATGATCAATAGGTTTTTGTGATCAGCTGCATCAGAAATTATTTGAGGAAGTGTGCCAGAAAACCACAAGTAAACACAGCCATCAGGATAGGTGTGATGTTTTTCGTATTTGTTTTGTGGTAAATCGTGTCATGGTTAACCTTTCATTGTGTAAACTTTGCCTTGTTTATTTCATTTTATTTCAAAATTTTGTAAATCTTTTTTCAGCTGTTGTGTACTTTAGTCCATGATATTTTTGTCCAAGTTTACAAATCTTGTTGGAAAGTTCAGTGATTTAGTCAAACATCAGAATTAAGATTTACTGTAAAGAGGTGAAATCTATTGACTCGCCATAGTTTCTGGTTTATCTCCAAAGTGATATGTTGATCTGTGTACATAAATTGATCCCTTGATTTTGTGTATAGTAAGTTAATACATTGTCACAGCATAGCCTTTAATGAATTAACAAATTAATTCTATTAGACTTTTAATTTATTGTTTTTTGTTTTTTTCCTACAGAAGTTTTTTTTTATGTTTGGGTTTAGGTATGGAAAACTCTAAAAAGTGTTCAAAAATTTGTTGCTTCTAAAATTTCAGTCATCTGTGTTAATCAGTTCAAATTTGTAATATGGCACTTATTTGGAAAATACATTCTAGCTAACTTTTCAAACAGTAATTTAATATTGTATATTAAATACCTGCTTTGTATATTGACCAGTTCTGAGTGAACAACTTGCTATACATGGTGAGTGTTCAATCATCCTGATGGGTTCATCATTGTAACCTTTGCCAGCTTATTCTAGAAATTCAGTGCATGTTTGAAACATGTTCTTATACTTGTAACAATGATGATAAATTGACAAATGGTAATATTACAAAAGTGTTTGTGTTTTTATTTATTTCATTTTCAGGAGAGGAAAAAACATAAATTATGCTCCCAAAAAGTTCATGCAATTGTAATGATGAGGCATGTGTGTAAAAGATATTTTCCATTCTACATAACACAAAAGATTTGACATTCGCTTATTGCTATAAGAAACTTAAGCCTCAAACAAAATTAAAAACCCTTTAGCTTTAAGTGACCTATCCTGACATGAGGGATTAATCTGAAGATAGCTTCCCTTCCGCAGCTGGAGCTATCGGGCAGACACTTCATCAGTAGGTTGTCACACCAAGCTCAAACCCATTCTCGGTATCTATTGCTATGCATTTGACTTTAAACACTCGAACCATATAAAGATTGGCTTACCAATTTTTGTCTCACACACTTTAAGCCAGGGCTACATGGTGTCGGATATTATTGTGTTATACACTCGCAATAAATAATGTCACCATTTTCTCATTAACCAAGGGGACAGCACCATGGTCTGTGTCGACTTGAGACGTGCTGGACGAGGCAAGACTAGAATATTCTATCTCATTCAAACAGGTCACCTGGTGTATGTTTAAGGGCCCAGACTTGTGATGGGGTGATGTATAAGTTGAAAACAGTTTCAATCAGGTCTTCCTCTGTCTGACTATACAACTCCAGATCTCACACGACCTTGCTATACAGTCTGCAGGCTAACAGCACCGACAGACTGTCTTGCCTCACTCTATCCTTCCTCCATTATATGACTGTTAAGATCTCACATAACCTAGCTACAGCTGCCTGGCTAACAGCGGATGGTAAGTCTTGCCTTAGTCTGTCCTGATATACTAAGCCAGTTAATTGACATTAGTCCTAGCACTGGCTTCTCCGGCTCGAAGGAGGTGATGTACGGTCTTAGGAAACCCTATATTCTGTAAACTTGAATAACAACCAGAAACAATTTTACTTCTGTTGTTTGTATTCTATATATAAAGGACTCATCCAGAGAGTCTAATCGTCTTGGATATTATTTTTTAAATATAAATAAAAAAATTGATACATATTGCAGGGATTTATTTTAAAATTTAAAAATGCAATTTTCTACAATATGAGAACATTTGCACATATACTTATTCATTTTGAATTTTTTTACAGTATTAACACATACAAAATACCACTGCTTTTCGGGTAATATGTATCCCCATTCCCAGTAATGTTCTCCATCAACAGTGTTATTTCTCTTCTCCTTGTTGGCAATAATCCAGATACTCAAAGATAATTGCATTCCATTACCATGAAAAAATCTTCAAACTGGAAATTATTGACCTATAGCTTTTGAGGAAAATAGCATTAAGTCAAAATGATCACAAACTTCTTAACAAAACTGTAAAGTCATAAATTTGTGTAGGGGATATATTTTCATGAACTTCGTGCCTAATATTAATCCATGAATTTGTATATCAATGAATTGTTTTAATAAAGCATTAATTGTAATCCATCTAATGTACCTTTACCTAAATCAAATGATACTAAAATCTTACTATTGCAAGAATATAATTAAATCTTTTAATATCCCCTCACAAGAAAAAATATCAACCTTTTGACCCACACAAAATCAAACTTAACAAGTGCCTTCAATTTTGCCATGACATGATCCTGGGGTACAGAGTGAAAGTGATTGTATCCCCTGGAGTATTGAGGATGGGTTATATGTATATGGTAGGGAAGTACGGTATTTGTTTTTAACAAAAATACTAGATGGAGAAGCTAAAATATATACTAAGTTGTGAGAATTTGTAGGGCTTTCAGCTTGCACTTAGGGAAAACCATCCTTAAGGGAGACAACAAGTTATATTTCTAACAGTAGTTAGCAGCACAGGAACAAAAAACAAACAACTTTGTAAAATCAATAAACAATCTACATATTACTGGTAACTACATAATCATGCCTTAATCCTACACAAAAATTGTTTTATACAAATAAAATTCAATTTTTACAAGTGTTAATATTAACACACATATCAATCATTTTTACAATTAGAATTATACACAAAGTTCATTATTTGATTTCAATTTTATTGACTTAATATCAAATTATTGAACTTTCCAAAGGTAAAACTTAATCAAATATACACATTGATAAAATTGATGCTAGTAAAATACTGACCCCTCTCCACTACACACACCTTCAAAACAATTTTGGGGATATATTGTCTGGAAAACCTTATCGTTCCAGCTAATATTGAATCTGTGGATTTATAAATGGACAGCACTGCCTTTGTACATGTAATTCTTGAAAAGATGTTACGACTTTACCTGAATGAGTAATGAGACAACAGGGACAGTCCCTGTAATTCTTAAATAAGAAATATTGAATCTACCCATCATATTGTTTTGGACACACAATAAATGCCCTTTACAGTGATACAGTCTATCACATAAACAAATGATATAAAAACAATTATAATCAAATTAAAAATCTCATTTACATAAATTTCCACCAGGAAACACTATTTTTAACCAAAAATAAATTATAATTCATAGCTACATTCAATGGTAACAAATATTTTGCTTGAAAATGAAGGTGACAATTTCATTGAATACATCAATGCTGATATATCCTACATGTACTACCAGTGATTAATCAATTCCAGAAGTCTAATATCATTCAATTAATGTGACAATCACTCAATAATTTTGGCTCCAACTGAAGCACTTTTATCGTTAATCCAAGGAAATTCCTCCTAAATACTAAAAAACAAAACAGAAAAAAACACAGCAGTCATCATATTTTTACTGTGAAGAAAATGGAAACTTGTTTTTAGTTTTCCAACTCCAGATTCATTAAACTACATCCCTGTTATATATAACAGAAGTACACAAGCAAATCTCTTCTCCCTAACACAGATCTTTACAGTTTTTAAAATATTACAGCAACTATGAGAATGAATATCAATAAAAATTAAAAATCAGAAAAAACTTGGAAGTGTTTACTATTGCAATAATCCCAAACAGTTTGGTATCCAACGCTGAACAGGTCACCATATCCGGTGAAGCACCTTTTTAAAAGGTTAGTATAGCAAAACTTCCGTGAGGTATATGTGCTTGTCTCAAATGATGATTATTCAATAAATAATTTAAGACAAGATTCAACAAGATTTCTTCAAAGAGTATCATACTGCTGTTATGGTAAGCACTATTTGATAAGATTACCAATGAAAGCTCCTCTTTTCCTTGGTCACAATAGCTGTATATTCATGCTTGTTGTATGCTAAACTCAAATTTCTTTTGATTGAAACGTAATTTCATGATTTCAGTATCATTTTTCCTATCCTTCAATCAGCAGCTTGTGTTCTGTTTGTGTCCTTTTTACACCTAAAACTTTCAACACCAATAGTTTGTTTAAATATACAATGAAAACTTTCATCATTAATTTGTGTAAAATTACCATTGGTTTTTTTAATAATATCTACTATGAAAGGTTTGAGGAGACGTGGTCATTAAGCTAATAATTTCTATCATATCAAAATATGGGTTAAATCTTATTTATTTAACTGTGAAAATGCTGTCCAAGTTACAAAGCAGGAATTGTTAGAGTAAAAAACCAAACATTTTAGATCTTATTCCTAAAATTAATTTAGAGCTTGTATAATGAACTTGTACTTCATTTTGAATTTGTCTTATACGGTTGGCATTCATCAAGCCATAATCACCAATTAAAAGCAGTTCAATATTTTCAATTTTCATCTTGTGATAAGAGGAGGGAACCTTTGTCTGCTATCACTTCTTGTAATATTCCTACACATTCAGCGGTTCCAGTTAATAATATACAACTGAAAATATTCTAAAAGAAATAACTGATTCCAAAAAATTGACTTGATTGTGTGTACAGTTTCAAAATTACATTTAATTAAGTAAATTAATACAAATTTTAAACTGCCAAACAATTGTTATTTAAGCTATCGCCTATAATTTAATTGTGGAATTAACTTATTCTAGTTACATGAAACCAAAAAATATTGACTAAGGTAGAGTACCATAAGTATTTGTTAAGAGGCTGTGTCTGATAATAAACCCACAGCATTATTACAGTGTTGTGGACATATCAACTTTTATTATTTTTTCACTGTCAACAATTAAGGAATATGTTGAGTCAGAGAAAAAGTTTCAATCCCTGGGCTTATTGGCGAGTTCATGTAATGACAGTATTAATATTGACTTATCCAACATGTTTGATAAGTTGATGAGATCTAGTCTAATTGCTTTAGATATTCTATGTTTTATATCTTCAATGTCTCTATCACATGTTCGCTGCAGAGTCCTATGAAGAGTAATATCAATGCCAGAGACCAGCGTAGTTACCCCACAGTCCAGCTGGTAGAGGTCCACCAGCTGCAAATAATCGTGTCCCTGTACTGTCAAACTGGTGTGTGTAGATGGCGTTAGGATAACTGTTGTCCATAAAAAATTCTCTGTAGTTCTCATCTCTAGACTATAAAATGAAAAGATAAAAACTGTGTAAAACATTTTGCAAAAATTTATACATGTAGTTAAAATCTTAAACCTTTTTTTTATCAGTATATTCTGGAATGATAACAATAAAGAGGTCTGGTAGTACAAAGAGAAAGATCTATCATAAAGGACTGATTAAATAAATCGATAATTTGACTCCAGTACAAATGAAAAAAATAAAATTTTATCACATTAGATGAAACATACCAAGAAGCCATCCCCTACTGTCATTGTAAGTGGATGGCCACAACCACACTCCAAGTATTTCCCAGCTTTGGTGTCAAAAAATAGAATATTGCCGACACCTGTTCCTATTGTCAGAACATCATCTCGGAAACTCACAGATCGTACCCCTGTTGAGTAATAATGAGACAAATTCAAGCAGCTGATTTCATCACCGTACATTTTTGAAAATGAAAAGGATTCATGATATCTCAACTATCAAAATAAAGTACGAACTTTGAAAACCTCGTTCTAACCTTGAACATGAGGATCTGCCGAGAATGATCCTTTCAGCTACCAGGTAATGATCTAGTCTTTCTAATTAGACTATGAATTCAGTACTTATGACACCTTGTAGGCACTGACAGCATGTTTCAAATGTTCAATCATGAGCAACAAATGTTCAGTTGTGAAGAGGATGAAAAATCTGAGCATACAATAACTTACCGGTAATCAAGTTAACAGAGCCCATTAAATCTTGAAGATTGTAAAATATACCAACCTCCACCACGATAACGAGAGATTATGGTTGTAAGGGTGTTAGGGCAGCGAGGGTCAACAAGGTTGATGTGAGACTGTGAACCAACAGCATATAATGTTTTTTCCTTTGAGACACACATACACACATTTTCCTTTGTATGAAAGAGTCGTCTATAGGTCTTCTGCAAAATGTCAGTTCATAAATTGTTAACATGTGTATTTCATGAACTCTTGCTAAACTGAGTTTAAAACATTTATCTCTAACATATCAGGACTGCACAGAAGTCTTGAATGATTTTTAGTTAGAAAAAAAAAGAAAACTCTACAAAAATGATAAAATTTAACAATGCTATATAGGTATCATAATTTATGTCACAGTCAACTATAAGTTCTGAAGGTCTTGGATAACATTATCACAGACCTATTTCAAGAATACTTACAGCTGTGAACGTCTCGACATCCCAGAGGTAAAAGTAAGCATTCAGAGAAAGGACAGCTAACTCCTGAAACCATTACACAATCATGATGTACAAGTGGATCTAACAGAAGTGAAAGCAGATCACTGTCAATGCATGTATGATTGTGCAAATTCCATTTCCTTTATGTCGTTGATATAATAACAATTAGTGCAAAAATTGCAAAATTTTGAAATGCCCCCTTTGTCATAAATTATGGTTAAGGAAGGACCAGAAGTGTTTGCTGTGTTAAAAAAATTTCCAGATCAAATTGATCAAAATCTGAAAATATTGAAATTTCAACAAATCAAGAAATAATCATTTTTTATCTTTTTTTTTTGTTGTTGTTTACTGGCATGTAAACTGCAATGTTTTATAAATGTTTTAAATGACATTTGTGAGTGTATTATATTGAAATATCTGTAAAAAAAAAAGATGCAGTTAACATACCAGAAAACACAAAAAACAAAATTGTAACACTTATTTATTATTTACATTACTTAAAAGAAAAAGAAGTGTCATTCAGGGGATGATATATGCTCTGATGGATCAGCTCGACAACTGATCAAATAGCAAATTAGAGCTGAATACATTTTGGTGGTAATTAATTGTTGTCGGACTTAAAGTGTACTTAATTGTCAACATCAGTTTTGTTTGTAAGGCCAAATCGAGTATAAACACTGGAAATGTAAATAATATAATAAGCAAATGTCGCTGTTACTGTTGGAGTACGCATAAATTTGTAGTATAAACAAATACGGCATCTATGTTTAATATATATTCCACCAAATTCCAGACTCCTTATCCTTAATTCAAGACATCTTCATGAAATTAAAGGCCTGATAAGACCTTTTCACCATTTTCAAGACAAGGCCTCTTCATGAAATTGAAGGCTTTGTAAAGCTTTTTCACTTTTCAAGACAATGCTAAGTTTCCAGGGCCTGAATGCACCCTGAAACATTTCATGTTAGTCCATTTGTAAAGACTTGAATAAGAAGCTCACTCAGTATCTATAGTATTAAAGTAAACCGACAAGGACAATCAGTACCTAAATGTGATAGAAATTACTAAACCAATCAGGAGACTCTTATTCGGTTTCCATAGTGACCAATTGGAAAACATGTAATTTACAATCTCCCAAAAAATTTCTAAGCGAGGACATAGCTAATGAAAGCAAGCATGTTCAGAATAATGCATTTACGCACTGTCAGCAAAAATCACCCTGATCTTAACCTAATGATATCTTAATGTTGTTTATGCCCAGTGGTATGAGCTACATGTATGTAAATTTTCTTTTGTAAAAGCTGCCAACAAATAGGGAAACTAGAGAGACGACAAGGAGTGAAACGTGACGACAAGGAGTGAAACGTGACGACAAGGAGTGAAACGTGACGACAAGGAGTGAAACGTGATGACAAGGAGTGAAACGTGACGACAAGGAGTGAAACGTGATGACAAGGAGTGAAACGTGATGACAAGGAGTGAAACGTGACGACAAGGAGTGAAACGTGATGACAAGGAGTGAAACGTGACGACAAGGAGTGAAACGTGATGACAAGGAGTGAAACGTGATGACAAGGAGTGAAACGTGATGACAAGGAGTGAAACTAAGTAAGAAATTCCTTAACTTTAACTGACAATTGATAGAAATTGTCTGATATAAGCCGATAAAAACATACAAAGTTTCATAAAAGTAATTTCAAAATGTGATATTAGTGTGATGACAAGAAATTCTATTTTTAAAATTTTTTCCACCTTTCTCTGATCGTTGTAGCATAATGCTCGAACTTTATTAGCCTTGTCACAGTACTCCACAGCCTCTGGACCCTTGATGGCATACTCTGGCACCTGTAGACTTTGTAACCGAGAGGTCTGATCAATGTCATCATTGTCCACTCGCCACAGACACAGTCGACTGTCTCGAGAGCCTTGTAAACAAATCAGAAATTGTAATAAAAAAATTAATTTATTCACAGACTGTACATACAATCCAAAAAGCAAAGCTGTTAGGACTGTTTGAGTAAAACATCAATTTGGCCCAAGAACTCCAAAATAAATTACTGTTGTTCATGGTTCAGTCTGCCACCTATTATTTCTAAACAAATTATTGAATGAATTCTATCAGCAGTACCCCAAAGGAAAACATGGAGTCCTTGGGAGGTATAGATGTTTACTGGAAAAGTCCTTACTATATAAAACTAACAGATGTATCATTTTTCTGTATCTTAATTACATAACATTTTGTCTAATGACTTACCTGTCACCAGAAATTCATCGTCTATCCAGGAAATATCAAATATCCAATCTGTATGACCTTTCTGAAATTGAGAAGAAAGCTTCAGTATGTAACCCATGAATAAGACATATATATATAATACTACAACATGCTCATTGATATAGACACGATCTTAAATGACTTTTCATATGAGATACAGCTGTATTATGAGACAAGTCTTGGAAGTTTTCACTTTTGACATCCTTGATGAGACTCATAAAATTTCATACATGAAATGAAAATCAATTTAAAATACTTCTTATAATCATAACATAACTCAAAAAAGTTAAATTTTGACAGGATTAAATAAATGATAAAAATTGAAATGTGAAGGACAAAATCAAATGACAGAGTAAGCCATTTTGTTGTGCCATTTAATAATTCATGAAGTAATGTCTTTGTCATAACATCACAATCAATATCTGACTGGCACTGCTAATGACAAACATTCCTGGGTATACAACACTAAAGATATAAATGTATGCAAAAATATTACATTTTTCCATAATTTGCATAATATCACAGGTTTGGAAAAAATGTCCTTGTCAATCAATTGTATATGTAACAATGTTATGTTACTTGAAAAAGAGTGTACTCATTCAAAGTCAGATGGTTAAGTCATGTTCAATCATGCCTACTCAAGTGTATCTTTATGTCATCTATCAATGGACACTAATGATAGACAGTGAAGTCTCAACAAGTTTGCTCAGCTTTCTTATAACCCTCATTTTGTCATTGTGCATGTGTTTACCTGCACACTTACTTCAGGTAACATCCCAGCCTTAATACATCCCAGCCCATACTCTACCTATATTTTACTTACACTGTATTTGGATTTGTTTGTTTTCTGGGATTAACAATTGCCTGATTGAACAACCTAGATCATTTCAGACATGGAACTCTCGCTAATGACTACCTTACTGAACATCATACCTGAGGACCACAACATACTATCTAGATAAAATATATAAATATGAAAACTTCAACAAAGTATCATTAACTAAACTGAAGCTTTGTACTAGCTGAAAGCTAATTATAATAATGAGAAAATGAATTAGTCTAACCTCCCCAACCATCACTGGGTCAAAGGTTGGAAGTTGGTAAATAGCCAGATCATTGGTGTTTTCAGCCCCAGTGGCAAACAATGTCCCTGATGGGTTTAAAGCAATGCTGTGTATTCCGCAAGGACACTCTGCAGGATAACTATCATCGCTGCTTTTTATGGATGGAATTTGAAAAAGTTTTCCTGTCGAAGAATCCAACACCATCAACTGAAAATTGAAGAGTAGAATAGTGAGGAAACAACATGGTTATTTGTATCACCATTAATTGTGTTGATAGAAAGAAGACAGACTCATGTGTGCCCCCTCCCCCACCCCCCCCACTCCCTTCTCCCCAATTCTCCTTATGTATCCTTTATAAATTGGGATGGGACAAGAGGCCCCAATAGGCCTGCATCACTCACCTCATATTCGATGTTCATGAAAAATGGAATCAATGTTTATCATAAATACATTAACTCGTACACCATTGTTATTCAATGGTTATTAAGAAGAAGTCATTTAAATAGAAAAGTTGACGTCAGATAGATAGACAACAGATGGACTATGGACACTGCACCACCGCATAAGCTCACTTAGCCTTTTGGGCCCATTATTTTCAGATTTTGTATCATATTCGGAAAATAACACATATTTTGACTTAAGGAAATAGGCTTTTTTAGGGCTGTATAAAAACATAATAAAATTACAGCACAGATTGAAAGTCATCACTCCCTTATCCCAAGTAAAATCAGGACCACAGAGGATATGTGTACATCAAGAACATCTGAACCTGAAACATCATCATGTCATTTTAAAAATCTCTAAAATACTTACTTTATTGCATTTTGTGCCAAAGGCAACCTGTCTTTCATTCAGCCAGTGAGAAGAAAAAACCTTGTTTATATCACCTAGATCGTACTCTTTTTCTATCAGCAAACTCGGCAAAGCTCTAGCAATATAATCATTCACAACTGTTTGTGCTCTTTTCTTTTGGTTGCCATACTGTCTCATTTGTGTGTAAAGAAATATTTCCTTGCTTGGGTTTTTGCCAATGTTCAGGTGTTGCTCAGAGCTAGAAAATTCCTTGCTTTGAGGCTTACATCCTCGCCAAGCTGCAACAGAGATAAAGAAATTATGTAAAGACATTAATTTTTATCATCTCATAAATTCCTGAGATATTTTGCTGAAATAAACATTCACTATCATTCTATATATTATCTTATGTCCAGTAGAATATTTCCATCTAAGGCAAACAAAAACGAATAATTTACATGAACAGTATGTAAACAAGATGTCTTTTTACAGCATCTGAACTTTCATTGTAAAATATTTCCATATTCAACTATATGCATGTAGATCTGAAGTCATCAACCGACGATATAAAGGACAAAGATGTCATGTAAGAAGATGAGCTAGAACATGAACAAACATTTGGGTAAGTGTTTGTATGCACTTAGGATCACAATGATCAATCATGCATGAATTCATAACATTCACCCTAAGAAAAATATATTTTGCTAAATTGTTCCGACCCCAGAAAAAGCTATTCTCGATTGGTTATCAGATGTAGAATAACTGGAGCTTCAGACACATCGTAAACACTATGAACACAATTTAATGATCTGGATATACCCTTCATGCAGAAAATGCTGACAGTAAGAAAATTTAATCATCAAGAGATCGGTAAATGTTTTTTTTTGTATCTGTTACATTTTTAGCATCCTAATGCACTCCAGGTGATCTTTCATGTCAGAAAGTTCACAAAGTTTTGTTCCCAGCTGAAAGGGTCCAAATCTATTAAAAATATATATTGCAGTGATAATTAAATGAAACTGGCCCCTCAATATTTCTATTTCCTTTCAGACTGAATGTTCCCTCTTATTATAAGATAAGTTTATTTCTTGTTCAGGACTTATATGCAAGTCCTCTATACCAGACTAAAAAAACATATACAAAATATTGAAAATATTACAGTTATTTTACATAGACCTCTTGCAAATGTACATCATTTATACTTTTTGGAAATTATGTGATTGCAGCTCTGTAATTAAAGGACAGGTCTTGGTTTTCCCTGTGTTTGTCTACTTCATTTTTAAATTTGTTAATATTACTTGCTTAAATGACATGGTCAGGTAATTTATTCCAAAATGGTTGCCGATCTAATTGAAAATCTTTTTTTCCTTAACATGGTTGAAGAATGCTTTGGATATATTGTTCTTGAGTTTACCCGACGACTATGTCGTTGAGCAGCGTTATCCCACAACATTACTGAATTTCAGCATTCCTGGTTGTATACTCCTTTAATAGTTTTTCTAAAGTTCAATCATATCTCGTCTTACTCTTCAAAAGGCTAATGTTGGTAGATTTAGTCTCTCCAGTCTCTGGCTGTAGCTTAGGTTACTTATGCCTGGAAGGCTCTTGGTTTCCCTTCTTTGCACTCCCTCTTTTTTATAGATGTGCTTTTTTCTTATTTGGCGTAATCTAGGGGTGAGCATACTAGGCATTTGTATAAATTCTCATGAGTTACTGTAAGTGTGTCCAATTGAGGTGATATGTTGAGCCAAAGGATTCCTGTCCTCGAGCAGACTCATTGCCCAATCTCATGTGTTTGCATTTGTCTGGGTGCATTTTAAGGAGCCATGTGTCGCTCCATATAAACATTGTATCTAGATCTTTTTGGAGGCATTCACTATCTTCCCTGGTTTTTACAATTTTGAAAATCTTGGTGTTATCTCCAAAAAAAAAGGTACATTTCTGACTGGATGGAGCCTGGAAGATTGTTAACAAACAAAAGAAATAGCAGAGGTTCATGAACTGTTCCTTGGGGGATTCCTGATGTAACATTGGTCCATTAGGAGTCCACACCATCTACTTAACTTTCTGTAACTGACCTTTTGAAAAAACCTTTTATCCATGCAATTATTTGTTCTGAAAAGTTATAAGAATATATACTTATTAGGCAGTTGTGTGGAACGGTATCAAATGCCTTTTTGTAGCCCATGTATATACAATCTATATACTCCCCTTAATCTAACGCCTCTGTCAATTTATCTAATACTTCTAAGAGTTGAAAGGATGTTGACCCCCAGATAAGATGCCATACTGCTTGGTCCAGAAGTAATTGTTGTTTTTCATGGACTTATAGATGTGATTCCAGGATTTTGCTTATGACCAATGTTAAGCTAATGGGACAATAGTTTCCAGCTGCACATTTGTCTCCCTTCTTGAAGATAGCACAAACCTGGGCCCTTTCCCAGTCATCTGGTAGACTTCCTGTTGCTAATGATTGGATAAAGAGTTTTGTCAGTGGACTTGTTATGGTCTAAACGATGGAGATCATCCAGTACCGGAGATTTTTCTGGTTTGAGGGCCTTCAGTAGTTCTGAAACAACCTCTTCTTTACAGTCCAGACTGTCATATCTTCATTAACCTCTAATTGATACAAGCGTGGTGTGACTTCCTCCTCCTCTTCCTTCACAAAAACATTACTGAAAAACTTACAAAGTACATCTGCTTTATCTTCATCGACTGTGATTTTTCATCTTCTGGGTTCTCATTCTTATTCCTATATTGACTCTAATTTACCGACTCACTTTCAACACCCAGATTTTTTTCTTCCACAGGAAAAGAAATCATTTGTCGTTTTGACTCTTTTTTCCTTGCTATTGGCGATCACCGATATTTTGACCGGGGGAAAGGGGATGAGCAGGCAATTGCATGAAGAATAACGATTGACAGTTGGTTGGATAGGTTAATCAAGCCCTGCGTTAAGCAACAGAACAGAAGCAAAATTTCGCGATATCTGAGTTTTAAAAAACATTAACCTTTTGCCATTTTGTCTGGTCGTGACAAATATATCTGCTAGAGCTGATTATTATATAGCCGATCATTTACGTGAATTGATTTGATACATCTTGTCCACTTTCTGTCAAACAAAACCACAACGGAAACCAACAGCGCCCTCTACCGAGTTAGGGGGAGGTGTTCCGAATGTTGTGGCGATATGCTTATAAAATGTAAACCAACTGACGGGCAATCTATATCCGGACAACATTGCGTTCCCAAAGAACAAAAATGTTGCCCCGAGGTTTACAAGACCCATTACAATTTTATCATTTACTCACCCATAAAAATGGCATCCTGTTCTTGGAGTCCAGAACTACAGTAACATGTAACTTTGGTTATAAACAACTAGGTCCAATGCATGAGGTAAATTGAAAAAAAAAGCTTTTTGAAATAAGTGTTATTTCCTTTAATAATAATAATAATAATAATAATAATAATAATAATAATAATAATAATAATAATAATAATAATAATGAAAATAATTAAGCTGGAATTACATGAGATTTGGTTAAAACAAATCGCTGACGGAACTGGATATTAAAAAGCACACACAAAAAACTAGCGTACATCAGAATATAATGTAGTCTGATTTCCTGAAGTTTTGACATCGCGGCATTACAGCAATGGGGTCCTAATTAAATCGATCCATTAGGTCACTACAACACTTGTAACTGATTTCACAAATTAAATACTCATATTACAAACTCTGAATGCATAGCCACTTTGATTGGATTTGAATTGTTTGGAGTTGAACGTCTTGTCAACAGCCAGGGTTATTTTGAGGGGAACTACACGACTTTAAAAACGCAGACCGGTACCGTTTAGTGGTGAATACTTTTCATTTGTTAAGTAGATTTCAGAAAGAAAATGTCTAAAGGTTGTGCAAATATATGCATCCAATGCCGGGTTTAGTATCTTTACATAGATGAAACTATATAGAGAGATAAATAAATCTCACATAACGAAACAATTTAAGTTTGTACGAATTTGCGATTTTGTTTTTGTTTTTTCTCTAAGGAGCCCTCAAAGTGGTAATTCTATAGAGGTCTCCTTTAGGTCTCTGACGAATTTATATACATTTTGCATCAGTAAATTCGTGATAGCTGTTAAAGATAAATTGACTGCATTTTCCCCATTCACGTCAAGTTATTAAGAATTGTAACAAAAGGTAAACACTTTTGAAGTATTGTGACTATCAGAATATTGGACCTTTATGATACAATGGTATTTGTTAGAAAGTGCTGGTGATCTCCCCAGTTTATTGTTATGCTATTTTATATAGATAAGAAACTATAAACTTGGATTTTGACAATTACAGATTGTTATTTGTGTTGTCATAGCTGATAAAATTTTAAAAGTGGATTTCTCTTAGTTCCTGGTTGTAAATATTCAATTTGTTGACTGATCAAATACAAACAGGCGGCTATCATAGATTTTAATTGACAACTTATGGACTTTTCTCAATCAATACATCAAAATATGGCACATTTACATCACGTGACAAACAAATACTATAAACATTAATACATTTACATATATTTGTCAATTTATGGCATGTGGATGTAGTGTTTAGATAGATTTTCATAAAGGCTGGATGAGGTAATAGGAATTGGGAAAGAAGAGAATCAGAAAGTGAAGATTCATATAGGTACTGTAAAATCATTAATTTTCGTGGGCGATTTATTTTCGTTGATCCACGAATTCATATGTCCGCCACCTGTTCATCATAAGTATATTTATTGAGCTATATTTATCCAGGAATCGAGTGTCCATGAGATTGAGTTTTTTTTCTAATAACTATGAAAATTGATCCCCACGAACATAAAAGACTTTAAAGTAGTTCAAAACGCTTAGTTTGTTTAGGCTAACACGGAATCGACAACGTTACTGTTAGTTTCGACTAGTTTTCGATAATCGTCACTTCCTACTGATTTTTTTTTCTGCCCAGAAGAAAAAAACACATCTCATATAGACTGATTGAACAAAATAGTAGACAGAAATTGTTCTGGTTGTAGCCTTCAGTATACTTTGGCTTATCTTGTCAGAAGCAATATAAGTTTGATAACTTGTGTCCAATCCCGTTGTATATATTTGATGCTAACAAAATATGTTTAAACTTAGGAGCAACTGTCTTTTCTATATCAAGAATAGATAAAATGTCAGAAACTTCGTTTTTGTCTATAGCAATATCAGTAAGAGAGTTTGAAAATTGGTTGAGTGGCAGTGATAGAGACATTACACAAAATTAAGTTGAAATAGTTATTGAGTATTTCAGTGTTTTCCTGGTGGCTAGAAAGCCGTTACTTGTGTAGTCTAGGGTAGTAGTAGACCGTGATTGAAATGATAACTCAATTTCTCTTACATTTGAATTCAGACCAATGGACTGGGCGCTTTGAACTAAGTGGTTTTTTTGCTTTAGTACGTTACATATACGATAGTGTTTTCGTAGGACTATTAAACTATGGTTTATCCGAGGGGCTTTGGCAGTTGAAGTCCTGTTTCATAAATTTACTACGCAAAATCTCCTTTGTCTATTAAGTTGCCTGTTTGATTTTGAGATTGATTGGACGCTGGGAACATCTTGTAATTTCAGGGTTATATCGAAAGAAAATGATGTATTCGTAAAATAATCGATGAGGGTTCTAGGGGCCGTTTAAAGCCCCAGGCCTCGGCTGGGTCCTTGGTAAAGCCTGATATTTATTGGGTCCAGGATGCAAAACGCCACACACACCCACAAACACACACCACCAGCACCAGCACCACCTCCACCATATACACACACATCCACACACACCGGATGGGTTGACACATAGTTCGAGTAGTGGCATGCGCATCATAATGAAATATCCATAACTCCACTTATTACCAATATATTATGACGTCACAATTAGATGACGTCATATTCATTGTATCACGGTGATTTTCCATCACAACGCGGTGGACATACTGGTGAGCTGTATTTCATTTTTCTAATTAAGAATGGTTTATGCAAATGAGTACAAAGTATCTCTTAAATCCAGGAGATAGAGAGAGAGAGAGGGAGGGAGAAAGAGGGAGAGGGAGAGAGAGAGAGCGAGAGAGAAAGAGAGAGAGAGAGAGACGGGGGGGAGAGAGAGACGGGAGAGAGAGAGAGATGGAGGGAGAGAGAGAGAGGGAGAGAGAGAGGGGGAGAGAGAGAGAGCATATTACTGACGAATCCTGTTATTGGTGGAGTGGAGGTTTTTAAGTTCCGTTGATTTCGTTAATAGCTCGAGTGGAATTCGGAACTACGGTTTATGTACAAAGTTAAATATTCACGATTTTTTCTTGTAAATCACGACATTTGAGCTCCAAGAATACGTGCGTGTATCACCAGTTGAATAAATAGTCATGCAATTAAATGAAGTTCCTCTATTTCAGATTTTTGGTTGTACGATTTGGTTATATTGCATTCACGTCATGACTCAGCGACGCCACATTGTAGTAGACCCCTCTTCTATAGATCCAAAGGTATGGTGACTTCACAATCATTATGAATAATTTACATAAAATACCAAAAAGAAATGTTTCTGTTGTAAATTTGCTTGTTGATTGCTCCTAACATGGAATGACATATTATATTTCATTGTTGACAGTACTGCTTCCTACAGGTTTTCACAAGAAGACAGAACTACGTAATTTTGAAGGGAATCTACTCATAAAATGAAAGTATTAAATGTTGTGTTGTATCATGGGAAATTGACAAAGCATTTCGCACACTTACGTGAAAGAGATTGTACAAATTAAATTGTTTGTGGTATCAGAAATCCTTGTTCTTATTCGCAGGACCTTGATGATATGGCCAGTTTGGATGGTACAGAAGGGTGCCCAGCTCCACTGTTGGGAAGGTGTTTGTTGGGATGTTACTACTTTTTCAGACCGAGTAAACGACCCATTATTTACGAGATTGACCAAACATTATTCGTGGAGCCTGTTTGGACTGGCACTCATTCTACTGACGTTCAAACAGACGACGAAGTGGTAATCGACACATTAGTGGAATCTAGGCCACTGCGACTCATGTCTTCGGTATTCTCCAGCACCTTGGTGCCATTTACCAGCTATCCTAGGGCTGCGGTCGAGCTACCAGGCCAGCTACTTGACAAATCGGAATCTCCAGCTGAATTAATTTCGAGGCAGATGTTAGGATCAAAAGGTCCGATTTATGAACACACCAAAGGTTTAATACAAGAGAAAAGTGTGCAGGAAACAATGGAACTGCCCGACGTGTCGGCAGCCGATGGCGACGAGAGTAATCAACAATCAATTAAAAAGACCCCGGATGTGTCCGTGCATCGATATGAATGGTTCCGATCCACTCTCGGATGGACCAGCTCTGTGTAATTAGAACTGTAACAACAATGGTTTGATCGGCTCACGATTTACCAATAATGTCCAATGTAATTTCTATTTACTAAACCCACAATGCAACAGGTTGTTTGATAACTTGATAAAGTACACGTACATTGCCAACAATCTTGTGCGTGGTTTGTGAATTTTCAATAACGTGTTTGTCAAATAACTGACCAGATAACCACTGACCGACCAGATGATGTGGTCATCTGGTCACATGTGAACAGTTGATACTGATCTTTATCATGTACACAAACCATGATGGCTATATCCCAATAAAACATGGATGATTGCTACCTTCTTATTCTTATTTAAAAAATAATAACAGAGAAAATATACCGTTTTGAAAAGAGGACAATTTAATATAATTTTTGTCATCTTCAAAACACATCACGAAACAGATACGTTCGTGATTGAACATAGCAAACTGTCACTAAAGACTTGGATAAAAGAAATTTTATTATGTTGACGTGGTAGTATCGTATTTAGTACATTGTAAAATATCATTACATTGAATTTGCATAACAATCACGGACTTTTTGCTTGAAAATTAAAAACATGGTGCTACAACAACCAAGCAAATGGATTATATAAAATAAGAGTGACAGCTATCTTAATGAGAAATAAAATGTACAGGTTCAATGAACTCGAGATTTGCTCTGTACTATGTATTTGTATTGGATAGAAGCACTGACATGGTAGAGAAAAAATGTCTTTTTAAAATGCTGTGGTTAATCAATTTCTAACCATTGTCCTTCTTTTCTTAGTGTACTGTAATGAGTTACTTTAAGATATAGTTAACGGTAGATGTTGTAGATCCCTTCCGATCTGAATCCTTGATAAAGAGTTTTCAGTTGTTAATCATCAAATTTTAATTGTAACAATAATAATCAATTGTTCTTTTCAAATGTGAAATCATATAGGACATAGAGTCAGAAGACGAGAAATTAACCCATGAAAGAGATGGCTATAGTTCACACCTGTCCAGGTAAACTACAGGGGTTCTCAGTTAGGGTTTTACAGGCGCGTCCTTCGAAATAACTGACCAAATGCACTTATACAATGATTTTTTTTATGTTTTTTTATTTTTTGAAGTCCATCTAACATCTTAAAAATAATTGTATCGTCTGATACTGTCCTTCGAACCATGGATCGGTATTATCACGCCTACTCTTTTACGAAAAGTCTCAGGGGGGACAATCCTCACACGGGCCACCTTTTGAAGTCCCATCCGTTTTTGTTTGTCTCGTCTTGAAAACCTTTCCTATCATATTATCTTTATCACTTTACAAAAAGTCTATAGCTTTCTGCGATTCCTCTCCATTCCTTCTGTATGCTTCTGTTCACTATGCCGACTTTTATAGTTATATATGTGATTTCTGTGAATGTGCTGTGCGGTTCCCATCATGTTTGAACTTTATTGGCTGTACGGTCTTAAATGTGGACTTTGTGCATTTTCCTTCCTATTCAGTCGTTTGTTTTAACAAATAATTGAAGGAGCGTGTTAACTTGTGTGTGCTGCTTAATTTATTTGTACTGTTTCAGATTATTTCACAAATGTGAATGCTGGGGGTGGGGCACAGAGGAGGACGCCACATACCTCATGAAATGTCACTATGCACCAGTGAATGAGAGCGAACAGTAGTAATCCTCTCTGGTACAGTCTCCCTTGGTATCATGGAGATCCTTCCTGTTGTGTATGATGTTGTGTAGGTTTCTGATGTTTGGGAGTTATCTCCCTTTGACCATTCTATTTACCGTTTATAATTTGTCTAAGTAGTCAATTTTTCTTTGGAATTCGACGAGCAGTTTATGGACTAGTCTTCCATTTTCATGTGATTTTAAAACCTGGTTGATGGATGTGTATTGGAAATTTATTCTTTTTAATTCGGCAATGATATTTTTTGCCTGATCGAATCTATTGCAATATAGAAAAAAATGTGATCTATTATCTCTTCTGTTCTACAATTCGTACAGTCTGGTGAGATATCTTTAACCATTATACTGCTGTTACTTTTTAATTTTGTGGTTCCTAACCTTAGTCATGTGGTGATCATTTCTTCTAATTTATCCTAAAGCTTTTGATTTAGTATTTGGTTTATCTACAATCTGTCTTAGGTTGCTTGATCTTTCCAAATGTTTCCATGTTTCTGACCATCTATTATTGATTTGTAGACTGATAAAAGATTATACTTTTGTCTTAGATAATTTCACCTTATATTCCATTGTGTTTCTCTGAAGAGTTTTTTTGTCTAGATCATCAGCTTGTTCGTTTCCAGGTATATTGACATATGATGGTACATACTAAAAATTTACCAAAATTTACCTGTAGTTTTTATCTAGAGTCAGTATTGAGTTAATTACCTTAGTGCTTTCGCTTTTTCTACTATAACATTTGGTGAAAATTAAGGCTCTGGAGTTTGAGTTCTAGCCTAGTATTGTAATATTATTTTTTCTCTCCTAAGTTTTAATGATATTTCACCAGTTTCCGCATGTAGACTTCTTATAGTGGGTGGGTTTTTTATTGTTCTAGGTGCCTTGTGTTATCTTATATCTAGTGTTTTTTAGGCGTTTAAAATGGTACCTACTAAGCCTATATTAGTAATTTGATAAAATCACTCATCCATTGACTGGCCCCATTCTACATGTGGGCTCTCGTGCCTACGACTCGATAAACGCTAAGGGGACGTAACCCATGGTAATCTGTAGAAATAGCTACATATGTGTAGTGGATTATCTTTGATTTTGATAGTTGTAGAATAATCATTTAGTGCTGGAGGGTATGTAACAAAATTCATGATTCATTCCTGATTCTTCTTCAAGTGAGGTGTCCTTGTTACTTAGCTGATGATGAGGGCTGTTACAGAAAAGGAACATACTATTTAACGTACAGATGGATCTATTTTTGTTGAAATTGCATCAGCAGCTTCGGATATTTACTGTATAAGGCTGTATCTCTCGAGAGCCACACGAGCGGGAACTCTTCAAAGACTATAGTTCGAGAATTAAAATCGCAGACTGGACTGAATTTATATTCTATATATATATTTATGCTCTCGGATCGAAAGATTGAGGGCATATTTATCTGCAGTCCGCGTTTGTCTGTTGCCAACTTTAACCTTATCCATAATTATTGCACGGTAAGAGGCAGGGCTTTCATATGTGGTGTATGTATTCCTTGTGACAATACCTTCCTGTTGGCACCAACAGTATTTGAATATGTGATATTGACTGCGACCTTCGACGTACATCTGAAAGTAATTACCACAATACAGATAGTGTTTGATACTTGAAAAGTAGGCATGCAATCAGCACATGTCTTACAGAGTACAGTTTTGATGTCCCACTTCAGAATTTTGTTGAAACCTGGGATATAGTGTTTCATACACACATCTTATTTTATTCTTTTTGCAGAATATGTGTTATTTGAGATTTAGTTCCTTGATATATATATATATATCAATATCCCAGTAATGGCAATGTATAATTATAATAAACACACACACGTTAATAGAATTGTGTCTACCGTCCAAAGGACACCATCACAGCAATGCAGGCAATAATTCCATACAACCAAATATCAACTAATTAATAATTGAATACAAATCTAGATTTAGATCAACGCGACACCCTGCCGGCTTGAACTAGATACATGCCATTAGCAAATGCTAACCCTTTTAAGGCTTTGCCTTTATCATATCTAAATCTGAATATAATCTGATAAAGATGACCTGGACGGTGACCACTACCGGGAAATCAAATTAGGATATAATTGATGACGTATGGAAGATTCACGGTATCAATGTAGTAATACGACTGCACAAAATAACATCAAAGTGATACAAAAGATCATCGGCCGGTAGGGCGTAAGAATAGTACCTGCTGCCTCCCCACTGTCTCATTGCTTGATCTTAAGAATCTACAAAATTCCGATCTTATCTGATCTTATCTTACTCTTTTTCTGAACTGCTTTCTCCATTGACACTGCATCAATCATAAATAAGCCTAAAGTCACGCTTAGTCCGTCCCTGTCAGGAAGGATTTGTGTTCTGCCCCCTGACCATTTAACCATGTCGAGAAGGTTTTGTGTTCTGCCCCCTGACCATTCAACCATGTCAGGAAGGTTTTGTGTTCTGCCCCCTGACCATTCAACCATGGCAGGAAAACTATTTTTCTGCTCCCTGACCATTCATCCCTGTCAGAAGGGTTTTGTGCTTTGCCCCACTCACCATTCATCCTTGTCAGGAAGGTTTTGTGCTTTGCCCTACTCACCATTTATACCTGTCAGGAAGGCTTTGAGTGCTGTCCCACTGACCGTTCGTCCTTGTCAGGAAAGTTGTTTTTGCTCCCTGACCATTCATCCCTGTCAGGAAAGTTTTGTGTTCCGCTCCCTGACATTTCGTACCTGTCAAAAAGGTTTTGTGCTTTGCCCTACTCGCCATTCATCCCTGCCAGGAAGGTTTTGAGTTCTGTCCCACTGACTGTTCGTTCTTGTCAGGAAAGCTTTTTTCTGCTCCCTGACCATTCATCACTGTCAGGAAAGTTATTTTCTGCTCCTTGACCATTCATCCCTGTCAGGAAAGCCTTTTTTCTGCTCCCTGACCATTCATCCCGGTCAGGAATACTTTGTGAGTTCTGCTCCCTGACAATTCATCCCTGTCAGGAAAGCCTTTTTTCTGCTCCCTGACCATTCATCCCTGTCAGGAATACTTTGAGTTCTGCGCCCTGACCATTCATCCCTGTCAGGAAAGCCTTTTTTCTGCTCCCTGACCATTCATCCCTGTCAGGAATACTTTGAGTTCTGCGCCCTGACCATTCATCCCTGTCAGGAATACTTTGTGTTCTGTCCCCTGACCATTCATCCCTGTCAGGAAAGTTTTGTGTTCCGCTCCCTGACCATTCGTACCTGTCAAGAAGGTTTTGTGCTTTGCCCTACTCGCCATTCATCCCTGTCAGGAAGGTTTTGAGTTCTGTCCCACTGTCTGTTCGTTCTTGTCAGGAAAGCTTTTTTCTGCTCCCTGACCATTCATCCCTGTCAGGAAAGCTTTTTTCTGCTCCCTGACCATTCACCCCTGTCAGGAATACTTTGTGTTCTGTTCCCTGACCATTCATTCCTGTCAGGAAAGTTGTTTTCTGCTCCCTGACAATTCATTCCTGTCAGGAAAGCTTTTTTCTGCTCCCTGACCATTCATCCCTGTCAGGAAAGCTTTGTTTTCTAACCCCTTGACCGAGACATAAGCGAATTTCAATAGTGTTACAATATATGTATTCGAGGGTTTACAATAGGATATTTGATATAACTATCGCAGCATGACGATCAGAGTTTAAAGTGACTATTGAATGAGAATTAACAGTAAACACAAGCCAGGATAAATAATCAATTATGCATATTGATCGTGGAATGTTGTTCAAATGCACCAGAAATGTGACACCCAGGTTAATGTGCTTTAAAATTGCATCATGTATCCATGTCAATTAAAAACGTGGTGCATGATTTGTGAATGTGACGTAATTGTCAGAGTTTTCACATGTATGCTTTGTAATCCTCGAACAAATAATATTGACGAATTAATTAACAAGTTACTTGTACAGGGATAATATGTCACATTATAATGTGAAGATTTTATCGATGTAATTAAAAAACGACTTAAACGATACCGCGGAAATTAAAAGTATAATTCTAATCACATCGTGGCAATAAAAGGATAACATCTTTACCTCACTCATTTCTAAATAATTATATTGGTGGTCAAGTTATAGAAACAGACATGTTAAAAGTTTTGAAACAAATACTTTAGGACTGGCTGCTCAAAGATTTGTGTTATAGAATTGCTAAGCAACGGCATCTGCGCAAATGGGTAAACCACGCCCCAAAATGGCTATAACCTGTCAATCAAAATGGTGTGATACAATTTCATGAGCCAGCAGCCAAACAACTGCCATAGGCATTTTAATCACCATTGAGCATGCGTGGTGAAATTGTGAGGTTTTATTTCGAAGAGATGTACACAATGAATTGCTGAAGTTAGCCAGAATGAAAACGGACAAAATGGCTCTATGAAAATACATTTTCCGAAGGACAACGGAAAAATGATATAAATTGTTTTAAAATTAGTTCTAAATGTAAAAAGAAGCTTAAAATGTCAAGACGACGCTACGTCAGCGTTTATGTAATTATATAGAGTTGTATGTAATTCCGTACTAGTTTGTTTTACAATACTTCTGTTCCATTGATATCTAACCGTTTGTGTTCGTACCCAAACGTCTTTCACGATAGGGATACTTGTCTTGTGACTGAAACTGTTGTTTGAACATGTCTCTGGCGCTGACTGTTTTAAAACTCTCTCTCTCTTGTTTACCTTTGATAATGATAATAATTATATGTGTGCCGGTATACATCCTTAATGATCCGCTTGCTTAATGAGTAAATTCAATAGTTCACTGCAAATAAAAAGATATGAATGAATCAGTTTATGGTAACAGTGAAACCAACTACAAATTCTTATAAAGTATATCAAACACGGTTACATTAGCAGGTAATCGCATTCAACAAACCCAAAAGGTCTGTACGATGGTGTTTGACAGGACTTGAATTCTACCAATATCTACACATGTTGCGGACACATTTGGGTTATTTCCCAATGACAGCATGGATGCTGGTCTTGTAATTCATACTTTACTTGCGTTATGTTACACTTACTGCTGTTAATGCATTCTCGACCCCCGTTTTATAGGTGTAGTTAAAAAGAAACTTCGTACGGATGTTTTTATTTCAGTACATATACAAACAAAAATCTTTACTTTGTGTCCCTACTGAACTCGGAGCCCCTCTGGTTTGTCTGGATAGTCCTATGAGTATGAGTATCGGTATCGCCGGTGTTTTTCAGACTGTCACACACAACCAACAAACACATTATCAGTATTTCATATTAACTATCCATATGTTTTTGTTAAGTGTTAGTGACGATTGCCTTTTGTGACAGATAAATTCATTTCATTCCATTCCATGGAGCTAACAATAAAGCAGATGCATTTATGGGATTCTCCTTTGAGATCTCTCCAAAGACGAATCTACGTTGCTTGGAAAAACATCATATTTATAGTAGAAGGAAACATGTATCACCCATGCAATCAAAATATTAAACAATAACAATCTATTGCACTTGCTTACAATAGAGTATTGTAATAACAGGAGACCTAAATGCTAATATATTAGCTGGCCATCAGTGATATACTCATCACCTTTAAGTTACAACTTTTAGAGTCCCCGACGTTTTATACAGAAGCTTACACGTCTTTGTTAGACATAGTTTGTACTAGTGACATCAATTATAATTGGTAAATGTGTTTTTGGGGAAGGTTAGATATCACTGCCCGATTGCTCTTTTTAATATCTTGAAGTCGGTGCAGCATACGTTCAAACGTGACGTTTGGTTCTTTGATCGTAGGAATTTTCATTTGTTTAGAGAGAAGTTAAATGCAGTAAATTGGGACACTCTGATTGAAGTAGAAGATATTTTGAAAAAAAATCAGCTCCTTCAAATCTCAATGCAAAGGACTGGTGGAAAATCATATAACTGCTATTACCAAACTCCGGAAAACTCTGCATACTACTTCACAAGGATACCTCGATCTCTGATGAGTTTGGGAAATTTTGTTTATCTAATTACTTCTGTGCACAATCATATATTGATGAAATTCATGCTGTCCTTCCTAAAATTATTGATGAGTGTAACAACAGTTTATCTAATATTAATACATCTGTTTTCTATGTAAGAGATGTTATAATTTACCTTAATTGTTCTAAAGATGTTGTCCCAATTCTAGTGAATCCATGGTTACTTAAAGATGCTGTAAATATCTTATGTAAACACCAAAGAATCCTTTTTAATATATCTTTAAACTGTGATGTATTTAAATCAGAATGGAAAAATGCAAATATCTCTCCTGTTCATAAAAAGAAGAGTAAATTTTAACTAATTATAAGCCTATATCTTTATTATCTATACTTGGTAAATTGATCGAAAAGTTTGTCTATAAACATGTCTATAAATTCCTGCAAGTCAATTCCCTCTTATCAGCTCATTAGTCTGGATTTAGACACGGCGATTCCCCTATCTACTCATGCTGTGTACTCTGCCCTAGATACCGGTCAAGAAATACGAATGGTCTTTTGTGATACAAGCAAAACATTCGATTGGGTTTGGCATAAGGGTCTTCTTCTTAAGCTTTCAACCTTTGGAATTCGGGGCTCACAACTTAATTGGTTTAGAAATTATCTTTATAATCGTTAACAGAGAGTTGTTATTTACGGCAAAAGTTCAAATTGGTCTGAAGGGAAAGCTGGTGTTCCCCAGGGCTCCATTCTTGGGCCTCTTTTGTTCGTAATATTTATCAATGATATTGCTCACGATATAAATGTTATGATAGAATAATTCGCAGACGACACCTCGTTGTACGTCATTATCCATTCCTCAAGAATCAGTGCCGAAATTTTGAATAACGATCTTAATAAAATCCATGATTGGTCCAAGAAGAGGTTGGTAAATTTTAACCCTGATAAAACCGAAACTGTTTAATAAAGTAGGAAACCTATCGCCCCTCTCCGTTCCCCCTTATCATGAATAATACTGTCATCACTAAAGTTGTTTTTGTCAGGGAATGCTTGTTGGAACGAACATGTTAACTATATGAAATCTATTTCACCCGAAATTGACATTTTGAGGAAATTTAGATTTACGTTAGACCGCAGATATCTTCAAACTGTGTATTTCGTACTCAATAGTCTTATATATATTAGAGTATGGTGATATTGTTTGGGATAAACTAACTAAAGCTCCATCAGACTTATTGGAAGATCTCCAATTGGAAGCGGCGCGAATAGTTACTGGTGGCACAAGGCTTACTAGCAGAGCAAACTTATATATTGAAACAGACTGGTTGTCACTGAAACAAAGACGTTGACATCATAAAATTAACTGTTATCATAAAATGGTTCACGATCTCGCCTCGCAATACTTAGATATTTTTCCTCAACGTAACAGCCACATTCACGATCACATTACCCGTGTCGGCAATAATTTTCGTCCAATTTCCTGTCGTACTACTTTATACAGTAAATATTTGTACCTTTTGTAACTGAACTTTGGAATTCCTTGCCAGACTTAATTAAAAATGATCCATAGATTCTTAGACTGAAAAAAACACCTCTTTGATCACGCCCACAAAGTACCTCCTGTCTATGATATTGGTAGCAGGATGGGTCAGATCCAACACTCTCGATTGAGAATGGAGTGTAGCTCTTTAAGATTCTACTTATACTATAGAAGTCTCGTTCATCTCGTCTTCTCTCTCAATACAAGCATGTCAAGCTTTTTCATTTACTGTGATCTTTATGTATATGCAGTTAGTATGTATTTAAAAATTGTTTAATGGTATATCTGAGTGGCCCAGCCCAGTTTCTCCCTCTTCTACTCCTAAAGACAATATACTATGAGTATAACTTGTTTTTTTCTTTTCTCATGTGTTATGGTAGTTTTATGTACTAAATTTCGATTGCGTTTTCTCTAACTGGAGATGGATTTATATAAGTTGAAATGTTGTTTCTAGATCCAATGTTTGATGTTACTACTGATGCTATGCAAAGAGAAATGAAATCAAAGTTTACAGTAAAATATTGAACAGGATGAATGAATGCGACCTCGCAACTCCAGTCCTTTAACCCTTATCCAACCCGCTGGACAAACCCGAGTTTCCGATACCGATTACCTTGGACAGTGACCTCTCTTTCTATACAAACATCATAGCTGAGGTTCAGATAAGTTAAGATAATTAATGGATGTATCTAATTACACAACATTACATGTATAAGATATTTCTTTCCTCTGTTTATACACGCATGCGCA
Source organism: Ylistrum balloti (assembly GCF_031769215.1). Taxonomy (NCBI): domain Eukaryota; kingdom Metazoa; phylum Mollusca; class Bivalvia; order Pectinida; family Pectinidae; genus Ylistrum; species Ylistrum balloti. Next base: position 893,682 of record NW_026782057.1, on the reverse strand, counting down.
CTGCATTACGTGTACTTTATATCTAATATGTTTATGTTGTATATCTCTCTATACCTTTGTTTGCAAAGATGTTGAGAAAACATTAAGATGAAAAATATCAAGATGTGTGTTCATTGCATAGTACGTTTCAACAACATAATTTCATTTATGTATCATCAAAGGCGGAAATAATAATTTTAGTTCATTTTCCGTCGACTGAAAACGGTATTATTAAAACGGACAGTTTGAAGTTACATATCGTTGAGTGTTGTAAGCGCAGATTCGCCAAGTTATGACATTTTTCTCACTGTTTTAAAGAAGGATGCAAAAGACACCACTAGAGCGACATTAGTGGACAAGTTTCTGGTAGTTATATTGAACGGGTTGACATTTTGTTCCGGAAAAGGACAATAAAAATAATGAATTAAAAAACGAGAATTCATCTATTACACAAGGCACTACCAGACTTGGAAATGTCAAGTTACAAAGTAAAAATTATGTAAGATCGAATACTCCGATCATATACGTTAATATTTTTGTGTTTTGCTGAAACATTTTAAAATGTGTATAAAACAAACATGATATAATTTGGTTTTACTACAAGAACCTACAGTTATAAGCTTAAAGATTATCATAAAACTCCGGTATTCTTTGTACAATTTATTTTTTTGTATAAAAAAAATGTCTACAACAAAATGAAGAATGTCGATGTCTGATTGGTCCAGCTGATGACTAGGAAAGTAATGCTTGTATCTCTAAAGAATGTTTGTCTGCCATCATCTTAAACACAGTGGCAGATGAGATTATGCATGCTGCAGTTTTTTTTCAAGTAAAACATTTATTTTGATGATTAACAAGAGGGGAACGATGAACAAACACATGTGGTCCATAATAAAACCAACATGAAGGGCGGGGCACGTGCTACATATTACTATATCACTCGTCTCCAATGACGAGAAACCCGGAAGTTGACAACCTATTATCAATACGGATGTACTGAACCTTATCACCCCACTCTGAATTCACTATATGACAACGAAAAATATACATCTTCCTATATCAATTATCATAGTATATATATTCGTGTTCTATTCCTAGAACCAATCAAATTACAAATATAGACAATCTGGTATAACGCCAGGAAAGAATATAAACCGGCTATTTTCTATAGCGTCCGTTATATTTGTCATAATAATATGGAAACCTGGAAATTGTCTCCCCTTCCTGGTATTAATAAAAAACGTTCGAGCATACCCTACTAGTCCTGGAAATTTTAGTCCATATCCTACCTTACTATAATATGGAAATCTCCCCCTACCCTGTACTACTATAATATGGAAATCTCCCTACCTTACTATAATATGGAAATCTCCCCTACCTTACTATAATATGGAAATCTCCCCTACCTTACTATAATATGGAAATCTCCCTCCTTACCTTTTCTCCCCTACCTTACTATAATATGGAAATCTCCCCTACCTTACTATAATATGGAAATCTCCCCTACCTTACTATAATATGGAAATCTCCCCTACCTTACTACAGTAATATGGAAATCTCCCCCTTACCTTACTCTCCTACCCTATAATATGGAAATCTCCCCTACCTTACTATAATATGGAAATCTCCCCTACCTTACTATAATATGGAAATCTCCCCTACCTTACTATAATATGGAAATCTCTCCTACCCTACAGTAATATGGAAATCTCCCCTACCTTACTATAATATGGAAATCTCCCCTACCTTACTATAATATGGAAATCTCCCCTACCTTACTATAATATGGAAATCTCCCCTACCTTACTATAATATGGAAATCTCCCCTACCTTACCTCCCCTACCTACTATAATATGGAAATCTCCCCTACCTAATATATGGAAATCTCCCCTACCTTACTATATATGGAAATCTCCCCTACCTACCTCTCCTCTACCTTACTATAATATGGAAATCTCCCCTACCTTACTATAATATGGAAATCTCCCCTACCTTACTATAATATGGAAATCTCCCCTACCTTACTATAATATGGAAATCTCCCCTACCTTACTATAATATGGAAATCTCCCCTACCTTACTACAATATGGAAATCTCCCTTACCTTACCATAATATGGAAATCTCCTCTACCTTACTATAATATGGAAATCTCACCTACCTACCTTACTATAATATGGAAATCTCCCTATAGAAATCTCTCCTACCATACTATAATATGGAAATCTCCCCTACCTTACTATAATATGGAAATCTCCCCTACCTTACTATAATATGGAAATCTCCCCTACCTTACTATAATATGGAAATCTCCCCTACCTTACTATAATATGGAAATCTCCCCTACCTTACTATAATATGGAAATCTCCCCTACCTTACTATAATATGGAAATCTCCCCTACCTTACTATAATATGGAAATCTCCTCTACCTTACTAAAATATAGAACTCTACCCTACCTTACTATAATATGGAAATCTCCCCTACCTTACTATAATATGGAAATCTCCCCTACCTTACTATAATATGGAAATCTCCCCTACCCTACAGTAATATGGAAATCTCCTCTACCTTACTATAATATGGAAATCTCCCCTACCTTACTATAATATGGAAATCTCCCCTACCTTACTATAATATGGAAATCTCCCCTACCTTACTATCTCCCCTACCTTACTATAATATGGAAATCTCCCCCTACCTTACCTTATAATATGGAAATCTCCCTACCTACCTTACCTTACTATAATATGGAAATCTCCTCTACCTTACTATAATATGGAAATCTCCCCTACCTTATTATAATATGGAAATCTCCCCCCTACCTTACTATAATATGGAAATCTCCCCTACCTTACTATAATATGGAAATCTCCCCTACCTTTCTATAATATTAAAATCTCCTTACTATACCTTACCTCACTAATATGGAAATCTCCCCTACCTTACTATAATATGGAAATCTCCCCTACCTTACTATAATATGGAAATCTCCCCTACCTTACTATAATATGGAAATCTCCCCTACCTTACTATAATATGGAAATCTCCCCTACCCTACAGTAATATGGAAATCTTACTAAATATGGAAATCTCCCCTACCTTACTATAATATGGAAATCTCCTACCTTACCTATAATATACTCCCCTACCTTAATATGGAAATCTCCCCTACCTTACTATAATATGGAAATCTCCCCTACCTTACTATAATATGGAAATCTCCCTACCTTACTATAATATACCTTACCTATAATATGGAAATCTCCTCCTACCTTACTACCTTACCTTACTATAATATGGAAATCTCCCTACCTTACTATAATATGGAAATCTCCCCTACCTTACCTACTAAATATGGAAATCTCCCCTACCTTACTATAATATGGAAATCTCCCCTACCTTACTATAATATGGAAATCTCCCCTACCTTACTATAATATGGAAATCTCCCCTACCTTACTATAATATGGAAATCTCCCTACCTACTCCCCTACCTTACTATAATATGGAAATCTCCTCTACCTTACTATAATATGGAAATCTCCCTTACCTTACCATAATATGGAAATCTCCTCTACCTTACTGTAATATAGAAATCTCCCCTACCTTACTATAATATGGAAATCTTGTCTACCTTACCGTAACATGGAAATCTCTCCTACCCTACAGTAATATGGAAATCTCCCCTACCTTACTATAATATGGAAATCTCCCCTACCTTACTATAATATGGAAATCTCCCCTACCTTACTATAATATGGAAATCTCCCTTACCTTACCATAATATGGAAATCTCCTCTACCTTACTTTAATATGGAAATCTCCCCTACCCTACCATAATATTGAAATCTCCCCTACCCTACAGTAATATGGAAATCTACCCGACCTTACTATAATATGGAAATCTCCCCTACCTTACAGTAATATTGAAATCTCCCCTACCTTACTATAATATGGAAATCTCCCCTACCTTACTATAATATGGAAATCTCCCCTACCTTACTATAATATGGAAATCTCCCCTACCCTACCATAATATTGAAATCTCCCTTACCTTACTATAATATGGAAATCTCCTCTACCTTACTATAATATGGAAATCTCCTCTACCTTACTATAATATGGAAATCTCCCTTACCTTACCATAATATGGAAATCTCCTCTACCTTACTGTAATATAGAAATCTCCCCTACCTTACTATAATATCTTCCCTAACCTCATGCTGTATTACACTACACGGAAAGGTCCCCTGCAATATATTTCAAAGGAAATCGGGTTTCAATATTTTCATAAACACGATTTTGATAACTGTGTTATTGTGATTCTGAAATAAAATCAGGCGAGACTCAACCGAGGTTCAATGGTTAGTTGTACTAATTAATCATAGCGAGCCATTCTGTGCTTTAAAACATTAACAATATATAACAGAAACGAAATAAAATATTGAGTTATAGCGATAAGGGTTCTTAATAATAACAGGACATCAAAGTACTCACCTGTTTCACCACACTGCGTTCTATCAAACGCTCTAGCCACCGAATACACGGAATACACAGTCAAAACGAAAGTAACGAGACGGAAGTGTTAACATCATACATACTAAACATTAACCCGTGTACGGTCACGGCGTTTTCCGGACATTTCCCTCTTACATTGGTTGTTTTGATATTTAATCATAGACAGTTCTCCAAAATCGATTTGTTATTACGTAAAACGACAGAATACTGAGAGAAGAATCCATGGATTCATACTTTTCGTCTGCGTGCACGTGACGACCTCTCATCTAAAAGCAAATTGTTAGCCAAACTTAAAAGAAAAAAAAAGTTTCTTCAAGTTTCTTTCCATTTTTAACTATCTTATTATTCATATCTTTTCATAATTGGATTTCCAAAAAGATATTGTCGGTCTTAATGAAAAATTGACTGGATTTGGCGAAAATTGAAAACGTATATTTAAATCGATCTATTATGTTATGTTGAAGTTAAGAATAAACAGTAAAATTATATCGATTTCTCGAGTTTTTTATATGATTTTCAGATTATCACATCAACGTTCTGATCCAGACTTAAAATGTCTAATCTTCTTAGTGATGGCATTTTACGGATAATACGGAAACTACAATTAAAACGAACTGTCTTCGAGTATGTCGGTGTTTAGAAATATATAACGAATTTTCCTTCACGGTATATCCATGATAACTTGCCATATTGGTATGCTCTAATTTCCCCAGACCGTTTCCAGCTGGCTATCTGTGATAATAAGTTATTTTCTTTTATCCATCGCAGAAAACACCAACTAAGATCAAATGGGTAAAAATTAATTTCCGGAAATAATTCGTAACTTGTGCACAGAAGAGTTACATGCCTGCCGCTATTTCTGTATTACTTTTCATTTCTTCAGAGTTACATCCGTTTACATATTTTTCAAAGGACATAACCACAAGGCAATTTCCTACCGTAGAAACGATAATGCCGACGATTTCAGATTTTGTAGGAAAAAGGTCGATTTGTGAAGATTTGGTCAACTACCTTCAGTAAATCTAGTGTAACAAATTGACCATCATTGCACTGAAGTATTAGATTACTATATCAATAGAAATAACAATATTATTGGTAATTATACCATTAGTACGTATCACTGATCCAGAAGCAGAGGTAGTAATCGAGTGCAGCGGCGGGAACCTCAACGACGATAATGGGATAGAAAATGATGGTCAATCGATAACTATTTATTTATTCATTGATTCATTTATTATAATGAGCTGCTCATTATCATACCATCATCAGATGGTAGGCTGTTCAAATCTATTTCCGTCCGTTCCGTCCTTCTTTTAAACAATACCTGTTTTCATTATTTCTCGAGAAGATTTGGATGGATTTTTGTTTCATATGTAGGTTTCCCTTTGTCGCTAGTTATATATTATGTACTTTGGGACTGATCGGAAAAACTTCATGACCGACTATCGGTATTTCTGAATAAATAGGCCATTCTTCTATCTAAAATGAGTTGTGTATTGTCTAATTAGCATTTGGTTTCGATAGTATTAGTACGAAAGGGACTACTTTCGACACTTAATATTTGGAAAAATAAAATGGCCGATAGGCGACCATCTTAGATTTCAGACTATTGAAATACTAAAAAACGGATTCGGGAACTGATGACAAATTGCTGACAGGTGCCAATCTTGGGTTTTGCAGTGAAAGTTTGTTATTGCAATTTCTTGATAGGTACTGTCTGGATTTTTATTAAATGTCTTATGTACATATGATCATACAAAGGTGGACACCAATATCTCCCTAGGATAAAGATCGTAAGATGGTGTGCAACAAGATACCTATAGGATATGAAGATCATACGATGGTTGATGCAAGCATCTCTCTGGGAAATAAAGATCATACAATGGTGAGTGCCAGGATCCCCCCGGGATTTAAAGATCATACAGAGGTTGGTGCCAGGATCCCTTTTGAATATAAAGACCATACAATGGTGGGTGCCAGGATCCCTTTTGAATATAAAGACCATACAATGGTGGGTGCCAGGATCCCTCTGGAATATAAAGATAATATAATGTCGGGTGCCAGGATCCCTCTGGGATATAAAGATAATATAACGTTGGGTGCCAGGATCCCTCTGGGATATAAAGATCATATAATGTTGGGTGCCAGGATCCCTCAGAGATCTTTTGTTAAGCATTTTTTCAATACATGTACCTGACTTTATCCGTGTAGTATATTTTTATAGTATATTCTTGTTTTACTTTTGGAACTACAATTCAGAAATAACTTATTAAACCAGCACATTAGGAATTTTATCGTATTGTGTATGGGAATTCAAAGTGCCAACCAAAACCACTAAACAGCATATGTGATCAACCTTGAGTAGCTAGACTATTAGAACTTTTTTTCTTGAAACGGCCTGTCAACCCCAGTCTTATCGATTGGGTGAATAATTATACAATTTACCTACAAAATATCCTGTCCAACATTTACGTGGGAACAAAACCATACTCAAAAGATAAACAAAATTCAAATAAACTTGACAAATACATAAATTAATGATTTGAAACCAGTAGTAATTAAAATTTGTTCGAGAAAATAGATGTTTACCTAAATGAAAAATATTGAAAAAGAATCAAAACATTTCTCTAGGTCGTAAAAAAGTGTTTTTATTACGCGAGGATCTAAAAACATCTAATTTACTGCTTATAGCGTTGATCACATTACGCCGAAAGCGTTGTAAGAGTATCAAAATTGAGAAAGACTGAGAGTTTGCTTTAGTCACCATCTACACGTACCAAAGTGGCCATATTTGAATGTGTAAACCAAGTTAAATACGTACTATACATACTAAATACTTTTGACACCCAGTTTAAGAAGACAAAAAGTTGAGCGAAAAACATCAAAACGATAATATATAAAACTCAAATTTTAGTCCACCATCATCAGATTGTGGGTTATTCAGACTGGTCTTCATTGGTGTATTTTTATCTATGTCATCATACAAACTATTACAAAATACTTGAGAACGGTCATAAAGAAATATCACACAATATCACGTTTATTAGCAAAGCATTGTCATTTATATCAACCATAAATGTGACAACAAGACAGAATGACATTTATTCAAGAACAAAATTCCTAGTGTAGACTCGTCCATATACATGCAATCATTATTCATATTCATAAGTAAGAAATAATATTTTTGAAATGTCGACCAGTATTATGACGAGAAATCATGATGTTAAAATCACTAATGCCACTACAATGAATATTGTTCTCAAAATTTATACATGGTAACGAAATGTAGATTTATAGAACGAAGGTGAAAGCGTACCTTTGAAGTATACAAACGTTTAGACTATACAATGTAGATCGATATATATATCGATCTACATTATGTATCTACATGCTATATATATATATATATATTGATGGATAATTTATACAATATATACAATGTATGATACAAGACTATATATCAATCGTTACGTCATCGATTTGATCACATGATTACATAAGTAAAAAATATAACTTCGGCTACATATGGCACCGGACTTAGCATCACATTTCCATCACGTTTTTCGCTTTAAATATTTACATGCTATGTATTTGTTTCATAGATAAAAATGATGAAATATATTTCTAAAGCATTTCATGACAGTGACAATCATCAGGCTATTTAATTGCACACGACATTGTTCCAGACAATATTATGGCTACTGTACTACAACGGTTTCTAAGACTGAAATGTAAAGTCAATTTGTGGAGGTTTGGATGAATATTGTTACAGTGGTGATGAAACTGATGATTATGAAGATGAAAAGGAAGATTCGGTCCACGATTTGGCCTAGAAGTTGCCACTCCGCAATATTCTCCTCCCATTTGTTGTGATCGCGCATGAATCTTTCGATCTTGGACAGCGACTCGAGTTGTTTTCTCAAGATGTTGATCAGTTCAGTGGCATTCAAATGAGAATCAGATTCACTCGATTTGACATTCTTACTGTTTTCATATCTATTTGTTTCATCAATTGTCTTGTTATTTTGTTTTCCGTTGTCAAGGCTGTTGTTTTTCATTTCAAAATCAAAGGCTTGAACTTCAATTATCTTTGGCTGTGAAATAAAATGAAATAAAATATATAAATAAAACATACCAACATAACAGATTGATCATCACAGATGTTTGGAAATCGCTAATTTTTTTTTAAAAAATTGTGACTTGGTTTGGATTGTGATAACAAACCCGACATCAATACATTTTCGAAAAACATTAACTATATAAAATGTGGTTTCAAACACTTTGAAACTTTATTTTCTACCAGCTTATTCTTTCATATTGTTAGCAAAAATAGGAATCGGAGTGTTTTGGGAAGACATGAATATCTTGTTGACGGGCGAACATCTCACAGAAAGGGACCGTGTACCGTTCTTTCGATTGATTTAGAATGTTACAAAGTACAACATACCGTTGGTGGGGAGGGCGCGACTGTCGCTGTGGATTTTTGTGGTGTTTTGACTAAGACCAGTTTCCCGAGGACACCGAAGAAAATGTTCCTGATAATCTTCGGAACCTCTTTGCCGTGATTGCCCTTGTAGTGGAGATTGAGTACAACGACTGTCATCAGACAAGAAACAGATACCAACAGCATGGCACATAGAAAGTAGACACCTGTAACAGGAAAAAACACACACTTGTAATAGAAGTCGACAATTAGATTGTAAACAACAGTCACATAATTGTCACACAAATTGATTGATGGTATCACACAGGATGTTGACACTAAATCAAATTATATACTTATTTATATACAGTTGTGGAAACGAACAAGGCACCAAAAATTTCGTACGCAGATCGCGCATACATCGTGCGCACGATACATTATCCTGCACACAACTGTACGATAGGATCGCACACTTTGTTCAGTTTGGTATAAATGGTTGACTAAAATAACGTTTTTGAAAATTAAACTGAAAATTCGTGAAGTTATCACTTAATAGCGATCACGTGAATACTGTATATATCAGGTCCGAATCCGTACCAGCTGGGCTGCCCGTGTAACAAATACAACACTTAAGATTTACCTGAGCATATTTTTTTTTTAAATAAATGGAAATGATAGTAATACCAAAGTAATGGAAATAAAATTTTCGTTCTGACGGTATGAGATTATAAATGATTCACTGCTGTGACATAAAGAGACTTCCATTGAATGTTAACATATATAATGTGCACATAATGTGTGTCCGTACACTAAGGTTGGTCACATGTGGCCCTTTGTAAACAAAACACTTAAGACTACGAATGTATCTAACTATTCAGTGTGTATCTGACATATCTACAAGTGTACAACCTATATATCAATAGCTCAATTTTAAAATATTCTTATATATTTAGACAATAAATAAACACTATCACACTTATTTATCACCCATTTCTAAATTTATATCAACCGCGAAAGAACCGCTCAACGTGTGGACAAATGTGCGACGGCTTATTTCCTCCAATTTTTCCTATCGTGCCCAAATCGGGCAGACATAATGCGCACATCGCAACGTGTAACGTTGTGCGATTCCACAACTGTAGATACGATTTTAATGGTGCTTGTTCTTAAACATAAATACAGGATGCAATACAATTTTAAAAATTATTTTTCTATGAAAAAAAGTACCTATATATGGAAATGTCTCCGATGAAGGAGGCAATGTTTCAGACACGACCAAAAGGAAAACAGCCAGTGAGAGAAGGACAGTTATCTCCAGGGAAACTTTCTCTCCGGAGTCCGGGGGAAGTAGGAAACCCAAACAGGCCACAGATGTTATCAGCATACACGGAAACATCAAATTTAGCAGGTAAAATAGGGGCTTCCGATCGAGTACGAGATAAAACGTCACATCCGGGTAGGGTTCCGGGCAACATCCATAGTATATTACGTGACGAATAATGTTGACGGCCTTCACATCCCACTCTACGTTGTTCACGAATGACGTCAGATCTCCTGATACTGTACTGTTCGTGACGTTGAGCTGTAACCCATGGTAAGCCCAGGATCCAAACGTCAGTGCGCATGTTTGAGTATCAAAAGGAAAGTAGGTCACATCGACCTGACAGAGACTAGTGATGACTGTTGGGAAGTTGTAGGCGATTGAACCCGATGATGAAATGGTTAGTCTGTAGTCCTTTACACCCTCGACAATACTACCGGCACTGAAAAGGCGAAATTAAACTTTTCAACGACACTAGGAAAGCTAAAAACTATTTTTGACAAATAAAAAAAACCTTCCAAGTGTAACGATCTTGTAATTAAAGAAATAGAGTTTACACGACAAGTAATTTTTATATATGATAGTTCCTTATTTTTCAACAGTTTAGAAAAAAAACATGAGATTTAGCGAATAAATTTTAAACTGAATTTGTTAAAAATCAAAATTTAAAATCCTTATACATGTACACATTTTTTATAGTAATGTAGAACTTGATAAATTGTCAGAATACGTAATCAGTTAAATTTTGCGAAGTACGGAATTATGCCATCATCAAAACTACAGTTTTTTGCAATTTCTTTTATCTTATTTACGATAAGACAAGGATTATTACAATGGACAGTTACTTTCCAGTTCACCATTGCCCTTTTAATTAATTACATTACACGAATTTCCATTTCGTATTTACGTTGCAAGTTTTGCAATTTTTTGTTGTTGTGAAGTACAAAATTCGTGGCGAGTTTCATAACATCTCATACCAAATGGAAACGAATATAATATTCTATTTATCAGCAAGTCAGATACTTTTACAAGCATTTATGAAAACCATATTTTATGAGACTGAAATATCGATTTGAAATCAGCGACATTCTTACACAAATAATTCTTTCGTGACTTCACAAAGATAGGACGTCATGAAGTAACTACGGCACCACAGTTGAAATTAACAATGAAGTCAAAGTTTACGAAATGAGTATTGTTACACCAATAACAGAAAGGTTAGATGATGAACAGGTTTAATGGCGTGTCAAATACTATCATCCGAGGAGATGCGGGTGTCACTTACTTATCATAAAGAGTGATGTCTGGAATCCATAGTTTTTTGACTGGGACGATGAGATGAGCTATAGAATCAAATTCTGTAGCGTTCCATACCAGATTACAGTCATCCCAGTTCTAAAAAACACCAACTAAATTACATCAAAAACAGAGAGCGAAAAATTAATAGCAAGCTGACACTATAACTTTCAGACATCCATTTTTAGACTGGAGCACTTTACTTCAGTAAATACTGCAGTCAGCTAATATTTTAAACTGTAAATGTTTGTAAATACCATATTTTCATTAACATATTGTGCTTTACTCTTAATCTGATTTAATTAGTGAGAGTAATTAGTACAGAATTTTGTAATTAGATATTTGAATTCACATAACAATTACTTCCCGGTTTGTAAAAGATTCTCCAAAACTTATCCAGATTTGACGTCAAGACATGCTTGAGACTACGATTGTTCATAAAACGGTATTAAAACACCATGAGGGACAATTTGTATGCTGTGTAGATTTCATACCACTTCTTTTATACATACGCCGGTTTTTGTTGTTGTGTATCAGTATGTTCAAAGACTCCGTTATAATGACATACTATTATGTACTATTAATATGTTACACCAAAAAACTGATAATTTCTGCCTAGTCAGTAATTCAAAAGTGTCCCCGCCGTTTTATATCACTATTTCATTCTGTGACCATAGCATTGTGTATTTCTTAACTTAATTCAACGATCAATTGTGACTTGCTAAATATAGATGTTGTTTTTTTTTCTTCTATACAACTTACCCATCTCATCCAAGCATTTATCTGGAGAAGTTGTTTTGGTTCATTCTGTAGAAGAAAGTTTAAATAATGACTTATATGGTGAAGTCATAACAGAATCAGCATGACTAAATTTCATTAACAACAAACAAACAAACAAAACAGATATTATGATAAATGTTGGTAACATATTGTGTATCCAGATCCTTTAATACAGCTGTATGTTAACAAAAACTAACGTCATTTTATCTTTTTTCCCAAATTTTGGTCAGACTATCATTGAAAAGTACCTTAAGCACTTGAAATGGCTTTACTTACCAACTCTATAATTTGTCTGAGAGCCATTCCAATTCTTACTTCGACCGGTCTGTTGATGTCACACACTGGTTTAACTTCATTATGGTAATTCGTGAAGAGATGGGTCATAAGGGCAGAGACGTTGGCCTTTTCAGCAACACCTGCGGGTTCACAAATTCAAGACTCAGTGGAGGTCAATTATCGATTTATCAATAGATCTTGCATTATTACCAATCATTTGATTGAAACAAACTAACTACCCCGTCACGTGAACCATTTGTAAAGATTGTCGTCCAATTTCAATACAAAGTGGATACTAGAAGAAAAATAAACACAATAATTGAATGTCATTCAATGCTTTCAATTGTTACTTATGAATATTTAATGCGTTTGATATCTTTGAAATTATTGTATTAGGGACAACATCAAGAAGAACATATTTACATATCGAATTATAATGTCGATGTGATTAGGGTAGACTATTTTTTTAAATTATAGTCGGTGTTGTCTAAAACTATCAATACATATTCATAAATACTCACTTTGTTTTGATTTTTGCATATAATTCTAAATAATTTAAATATGCATATACATTCATCGACGCTTATAGATTATTTTTCTATCGTAAATTTTCAAACAAGCAGAACAAACACTTTTTAGGACTTATGTACTGGTTTATCGTTTAACTCCAACAAAGAACATTTAAAATGTTTGCTTTGCAATATTTTTGACATCCGCTGTAAACATTTGAAACAGGTGATTCTATTATTTTTTTTTTTTTTTTGTACTGCTGGCACATGGTTGAATCAATTTCAAATACATTACTTTATATTCCATTCGTTTATCATACATGAAGAACGACATTGTGCATTATGAAAATTGCCGGTATGTATTACGATGAATAATTTTTTTCAAGAACTTTAACCCTAACTCGAAATACATGGACTAGAGTAAAATATTATAAGCACAATTGAACATATAGCGAAACTTCTGTATACATCGATATATTATTTCTTAGGAAAAGACGAAGCCGTATTTTGAAATTTTTGACAGCATGTCGCAATCGAACGGTCAAAAAACCCAGTAAGATGGTTAATGTAAATGTATATAATCTATTTTGTGCTGAAAATATTACACTAAAATATGATTGAGTAATGGCGCTCTTTGTTTATCAATTATCACTGATACCCGAAATAATTTTTGCGTTAATTTGCCTTAAAGTGATAAGTGCTAAAGTTTGGTTACGGCAAATTAAGTGTTTACAGCATCTGCGACAGTTTTTCAAACGGCATGTTAAATGAAAACATGAAAACACAAAACTTTTTATTTTCTTCTAATCTTGCGTAAATATCTCTGTTGTCAAAGATATGGTCAATGAACGTGAGATTGCACTGACCGCTATGGGTCACGTGTCTGTTTGTGGCGTCATCAATAATTGATTACGTGACACCTATTTAAACAAACACATGCAGCACTGTCCCAGTTGTTCTATGGGTTGTCGGAGAAAATACCAAAATGTGTATAGAATCATAATGAAAATTTAATTTTGATAACACTAGGGCAAGATATGAACAAAAAATAAATTACACGGATACTCCTGAAAAATTACATGGAAAATATCGTCTGCATCATCGACAACAGCTGTCCTGTAGATCTTGGTCAATCCAAGTAAAAATGTCACGTTCTCAAGTGAGAACAAGGTCTAACACAATGGAACCAACAGGCAGACCAACTAGCATCAAATACGTATAATTTTATATCGTACAGGAATTAGAATATTTCCCAAGATCTCTATAACGACAGTAGAGTTGACCAGTGGCCAGTGAAAAATTCAAACTGTTGTCTCGGGAAAAACAGGAGATTTGAAAGTGAACCTAAAACTAACAGTTTATCAATCATGTCCCCTCAAATCAACAACTTAAAAAAAAGGAAAACGATCGATTGACTAATTAGATGTACTTGTTCTTTATAAATAAATAAACATTGTAAGATGTACTTTCTTATCAATTCACATCAGTGGCATATGCATTAAAGAAATCTCGAAAGACAAAATGACGTTTGTGGAGAAAAGGTAGATTTACTCATGAAAGCGATTCCACCTGTGATGCCTTAAAATACTTTCAGCAACCTTCCTGACGAACACGATTAGTCCAAGACATCCCAAGGCTTTCCACACACCTTATTGTAAAAAAACCCACTTTTGTTTGAAATACCAAACCCGTAATTGATTCATGTCCCTCAGACACGTTACAATGATAAAACATTAGAACAATCACAACGTCAGATCTAGCTAGCTTGCATCACTATCCCATTTCCGCCTCGCTCGTGGGAAATGATAACCAACAACGCGTCATACCCAGGGAATACACACAATACTTAAAATAAACAGTCAATGATGCATGAGGTTTGTTTCAAAGTAAATGAAAACATTCAATCGTGATCGCTAAATGTAAAAAAAAAAAAAAATTAATATGGCGTAATAGTGCAAGTTCATTTCGAGAAGTTGTCGGTGCTATAACTGGTATACAGTACGACTGCGGTGAATGAAGCATTCGGTTTATCCATATTGTCATTTCTACGTATGCAAATCATAATCAAACTTTGCGGCATTCAAAGGCGTAGGTCAATGATTTATGGCAGAAACGGGTTTTAATCGAAAGAGTTTCATGTATATGTCACGTAACTCATTAAGACTTGATTGCTGTGATCGGCAATATTCAACGGCGTTTATTTCATAAACATTAAATGACTTTCTCACTATATTTGCCGATGCCAATATTGCTCACATTCATACAACAATTTCTTGTGTGTCACACAATTACTATATAATTCTAAATCAATACCTTGTGTGTCACACAATTGTTACACAATTTTAAATCAGTATCGTGTGTGTCACACAATTGTTATATAATTCTAAATCAATATCGTGTGTGTCACATAATTACTATATAATTCTAAATCAATACCTTGTGTGTCACACAATTGTTACACAATTTTAAATCAGTATCGTGTGTGTCACACAATTGTTATATAATTCTAAATCAATATCGTGTGTGTCACATAATTACTATATAATTCTAAATCAATACCTTGTGTGTCACACAATTGTTACACAATTTTAAATCAGTATCGTGTGTGTCACACAATTGTTATATAATTCTAAATCAATATCGTGTGTGTCACACAATTGTTATATAATTCTAAATCAATATCGTCAGTGTCACACAATTGTTATATAATTCTAAATCAATATCGTGTGTGTCACACAATTGTTACACAATTTTAAATCAATATCGTATGTGTCACACAATTGTTATATAATTCTAAATCAATATCGTGTGTGTCACACAATTGTTATATAATTCTAAATCAATATCGTGTGTGTCACACAATTGTTATATAATTCTAAATCAATATCGTGTGTGTCACACAATTGTTATATAATCAGTTTCGCGTGTGTCACACGATTGTTATGTAACTCTTAATCAGTATCTTGTGTGCCATACGTTGCCATAAGAAATCAATGCTTTCCTCCAAAAGTCGCCTGTTACTTTACGATTTAGATCTATTGATTTAATTCTAATTATTTTTTATCTTAATTGTTATATAATTTACAGGAAAGGTAAAGCAGGAACACAAATATATTTGTTTATGGATTGGTAAACCTTACTACTCCTATGAATGTTTTGTGTTTTATGACAACGGAATCCTTAGGGTAACGACAAGAATAATATGATTATAACTGAATGCACAGTGATTAGTGAAGACTAAACGATGCATTCGTACTGTCACTTTTACATCAGTTTCTCTGAATGAATTTTCCCTTTCTGGGTAGCAATATTTCTGCACCCCGACCTATGATGTTTACTTTTCGCAGTTGATTTTATATTCAGGCGCTTGTTACCAATATCCCGATTTTCTTACAAAATGTGACAAAATTACAGCGTTTCGAGAGATGTAGGTAGATGAGATTTTGGAACCGTTTACAGCAGTCATTCTCATCTCATGACGAAAAAATTCTGAATTTAGAACATGGTGGGTGTCGTTGATGAAGCAGAAAATGCTTACCCTTCTGTGCTTCACTTGTTCAGAAGCCTTTATAAAATCTTTCGTTTTTCATATTTTGCCCTAGTTTTTTTATTTGAATGTAATTTTCTTTTGACAAGTCGGTATTTTCAGTGTTCTTTGTGCATAGCGAAACCACTGTTACCACAAAATAAAATCTAACATGACATTCTGATAAGAGGGAAAAAGGAACAAGCTTGTGAATACCAAATTTATTCTGACATGTGAACGCCGTATTGCGGGAAGCAGGAATGCCACTGACAAATCATACAAGGCTCGGAATATATTGCTCTAATCATCCAACCAATTTGTTGTATGAATTGTTGATGATGACGTTTGGTTACGCTATCAAGCGGTGATGGATGCGAAAGCATGTCATTTCTTCAAAAATGAAAACGAAAGTTATTCATGGGAAAAAAACCAATTAATCTTATCCTTTATAACAACCTAATGTCATTAATTAAAAACAGCAAGTTAGAGCACTTAGAGGCATTTCCTTTTGTATGAGATATTGGCACGTCTTTGATTTCAATTCTATTTGATTTCACATGTCACAACTTGACGTCAATGTATAAATTGATAAACAGTGCTAGGTAGTTCAATGTTTTTCTTACTTTAAAATAAAAGTTAAGAGAAACATAATCCCTGTTGCGACCTAAATAACTGTTTTGACCTCAAAAGTAGCCGATGAAGTGTTCTGGTGCGATGTCACTGAAAATATCAATAAAAATGCAAGTGTGATAACTAAAATGGGTTGGATGACTAATAATTTAGTCTTTGGATGTAACTAATTTAATAGGAAAAAGCCCACACTTATTAATTGAGAAATGAGCAGTACTTTATCATTATGACAATTTTCATTACAATGGTTGTGTTGCTGGCTGGAGACAAGTTTCAATGAACGTTTCGAGAAAAACATGCAAAAATCACACTATTGATATTTCTTTAAATGGAAAAACTTGTGGATTTGATTAAGATTTCGTAATTATTCCTTTACAAATGTCATTTAAGTAATTTCATGATCACAACTTAAAGCACGATCTCTTTTTATCAATTTTCAAAATCCAATCAGAAGAAGTACTCAAGACAAATTGATTGAGCTTGCTATTTGATCGTTATATTTTGCATTGAAACGTTTGAAGGTATTCAGAAGAAAAAAAAAACAAAATTCTAACAATAACCTAAACTGTGTTATACAGCTTATTCGTCCTTCTTGGTCCTGTCAGTGATGATGACAAATACAAATTTAGAATTCAATACAACAATGTCAAACAGATGGTTCGTCCATTCTTTTACTGGTCAGTAATGGTAAGGCTTAAAATGTCTTAAGTACTCCCCCGAAAGAAAATAATATAATGTCCTACCTATACCTTTTATCTCAAAGCGTCATCGAATTTGTAACTTGATTTTGTTCAATATTAATAGGTAAATAAGAAACAGTTCAACGGTATCGAAAGAAACAATGGCAATTTCTAAAACAAATACATCAGATATCGAACTGAATTCTTTTGTCGTTGCTGACCGCTGACCTGAATGGAAACTACCACTAACAAAGATAAGTACATCTAAGACCGCTTCCTTTGATATTCATTTTATCAGAAATAGAAGTTTGTAATGACTGTATATCTTCAAAGCGATCGATTTATCGAGTAAGAATGTTTGAACGCCCATTAGGGGCAAGAAATTTAAACGGATAGCCTTACCATTGTACAATGGTTTTTGATGTTTTTGTGATACGGAGTATTGACAATATATTGGGTAAGTGACACATGAGGATCAGGCAAATACGTAAAATTGTTCACAAGTTCATAATTGAAGAACAATCAATAACTGTAACTCAGTTTACGATCACTCCTGTCAGAATTATTTATTGACAAAACAGATATATTCGGTAACGAAGTTAGAAATTCAAAATGTCACCAACTTATTTACAACTGTACAGATTAATTGTATTTCTGGATTCTGTACAATCATCGTGGGACTTGATTTCAAGTGAATTCTTGTCTTATCTGAATCCATCGATTCCTATGTCCACCGGCTGTTTTATATAAGTGTATCTAAGTATGAATTCATTACTAGAGCAGTATCAGTTAACAAAAGAGTTCATAAAATAGTTTTCAAAACCCCACAAAAATTGAGCCCCATTGAAACTATATGATTTTAGGGCATACTTTTAGGGTGCTCGTTTTCATGATCTTTAGTAACCTAGAAAACCCAGAAACCGAGATGTCCAGGTAAAACAATTTTCCTATAATTCAATAACCTTCACATCTTGATATACGTTTTCTGATATATTTGTTTTGGGGCTTCGCTGTTGAACTAATTGATAGAATTATATACAGTATACCAGAGTTTTATAACTAAACGCGACAAAAGTTAAGTTATATAGATATTATAACTTTCAAAAACCAAAGTGTTAAAAACACATGTTATGTTATAAAATCTTTTCGGTGGTGATAGCATAGGATGTAAGATATTTGATCAATATTGTAAATTGGTTACATTGAAATATAGATATATATATACATGATATAGTTTCATGTTGTGGTAAGGAAAAGTATGTATCTTTCCGAAGTTATATGTACACTATCTTTCTATATAATCATATGGACAAACCACGCTTGTTTGGCTCAAAATATTTATGGCCACGGGTAATTCAGGTGCTTTGTTACTCAACCAGTCTGATCTGGATCAGTGTTGTAGGCACAGTCATAACCTGTAGAGCTGTTTAGCGGCTTTAAATCCTATTATTGATATTGTAAATATGTTGGAGAAACACAATACATTTGTATTAAACATGCTAGGAAGACAAGGGACTTAACTTTGAATCGATGCTGTTAGGCGTAGTTACTCAATATGTACATGACTGAAGAGATGCAGGTATACTTAGAAAACATATAGTCAATGTCCTGAAATACGACCTGTGTTTTAACGAATGTATGAAAAGGGCCTTTGTCGAGAATTTTCGTCTATCTGTCGACTCCTAAATTCTCTCGAATCCTAAACATATTGTGTTTAACTTTGTTGACCTTTGTCACCACACTAAAACAGACGACTTATGCCAAACAACTCACAAAAATACTGCTCTAAATTTGATGCGGTTATGTTACTATATAGATACCTAGATATTCACATCTTGACTAATACTAATTGACCTCTAAGTGTTTATGATTGCTAGTTGATGACACTCACTGAAATCAGGACAGATGGTTCCCAGCATTGACACCAGTCACAAGAATTGAAATGAACAACCTATATATGCTATCCGGACGGGTTATACAAGTATGGCAAGTGAGAGCAATAGCGTGTTATAAGGATATTATATGCGTGTTATAAGGATATTACATGCGTGTTATAAAGATATTACATGCGTGTTATAAGAATATTATATGCGTGTTATAAGGATATTATATGCGTGTTATAAGGATATCATATGCGTGTTATAAGGATATTACATGCGTGTTATAAGGATATTATATGCATGTTATAAGGATATTACATGCGTGATATAAGGATATCATATCCGTGTTATAAGAATATTACATGCGTGTTATAAGGATATTACATGCGTGTTATAATGATATTACATGCGTGTTATAAGGACATTATATGCGTGTTATAATTATATTAAATGCGTGTTATAAGGATATCATATGCGTGTTATAAGAATATCATATGCGTGTTATAAGGATATAGCATGCGTGTTATAAAGATATTATATGCGTGAAATAAGGATATAGCATGCGTGTTATAAGGATATAACATTCGTGTTATAATGATATTATATGCATCTTATAAGGATGTGTCTAAGGCGATAGACCAAAAGTTCTAAGACGATGAAAGAAGTAAAAGTAAAAAAATAAAAGAAAGAAAGAAAAAAAATATAATCTCGGTTGTAACTATATGATAATATATATCCTGTTATTATATTGCAAAATTCTGAAAACTTGTTTCAGCTGTCATATCACATTATAAATCAATAGTTAACTTTTTCTGAATGCACCAGAATATATTCAACAATTCAGTTAGCTATATACTGATTTCAAAGATAGTCATACCGCTTAATTAATTCTACACGTAGATTAACACGTCTCATAACGTTTCCTTTAATTAAGATAAATATGCAAATATTGGTTTAAGTCTAAATAAATATTGCACTGGATTTCCCTAACAACAGTACAGGGTGGTATGTACTCTTTTTTACGCTTCGTTGATCGAATGTACTGTATTTGCTCTGCATCAGGATTATTTCACCATTCCTAGAAAAAGGAAGTAGTTTTTGTTATCTACTTAATGAAATTTCGATCCCAACTCCCATTGAATGAAATACCAACTGGTATATAAATCGAAAGTTATTGACTAGGTTTTGATGAGAACAAACATGACAAAACAATCCCCAAAAGTGAGTAAAACGTGGCACAATCGTTCAAATTGTGTGCCTTTTTTTCATGAAAAGCAGGTTTCTATATCATTTGTTTTTCTCAGCTGCTATTTAATTCATGTATCTAAATGTATTTTGTAAATACGGTGGTCCGGTTAAATATCGTATTAGATTTGCGGTACTTGCGGTTTCACTCCATACACCGCTGGTGTTTCAATAATTTCTGCCTTTAGCATCACTGTTGAGTCCTAGTTTGACAGCTATGTGATGCAATGCAATACAATGCAATATAAATGTCTCAGATATATCTAAATTCGTATTGAAAGGTGCTATTCAGCCTTTTGTACTGTCTAATTAGATAGTCATCAATGCAGCTCAAATTACAAAAAAATTATCGCTGTTTGCCATTCTTAAGAAGAACAAGAGAAAGGCGAGTGCATTCTGAAAGGCTGTTATACCACGCTTCGATTATCTTCTATCTCGTCGTTTAAAGAATTCAAGTAAATAATTGTTGATTTAACAAGAGAAGAATGTAAAAATTGGGATTTAAGCGCAAAGATAACTCATTACAATTTTTTTTGCAGATTTTATGTTTATCAACAAGCGAAATTGAATTATTATTATTATGTTATAATTTTGAATGCTCCCTAAAGGATGGAGTACTCTTCTGATATCATGGCTAACGGCAAATAGATTCATTTCTATGTACTTTTACGTATAAGTCATTGTACACAGGGTTATATATATGTTCAATTGAAGCGAGAGCAGAGAAAAGTCTAATATATTATATTATATCCTTTTTTCACGAAGAAAATTGTATTTCAAAATGCTACTCTTTGCATAATATCGTTCTTCATTCCAAAATTGTTAGCTAGAATGTGTTTACTTCGCTTCAAATAAATCACTATCGTTTAGCCTCACTTGCTTCAACATCTAATGCAGTTTTCCAGTTATCAATCGTTTTAGGACTTTTATTACAATCAATATATGCCATCTGTTAACCATTAACACGTCAAGAATTTTTTTTTCAATAAATTCAATTTGGTCGTGGGGTGTGCGTCGTAGCAAACACTATAACATTTACAAAACAACCCCTGTCATTGTCAAAAACTGCATTTTAAATTTGGAGAACATTCTCTTACATAAACGATATTACTAATATATGTTCTTTATTTTGATTATTTTTTCATTAGATTATATTAAATCGAAGAACGTGATTTAAAACGAAATGCTGCTTAATAACATTGCAATGAAATAGAAATAAATACATTGATAAAGTAAGGAAACACTTCATCTCCTGTCATATTTTGATAATAATTTACTTAATAATTAATCTCAATATATAAATACTAAAAAGAAAAACAAAATGATATTAATAATTACCTACCTTGCGAAATAAGGCAAATCAGGAGACACAATTGGTACATTGAATCCATAGTCTTTTCTTCAAGGCTTCACCATAGTGGAAAGAACAAAGTCCATCTGAGTAACGATAAACAGCTTCTCCACCGCTTACCTGTAGACAGTCTAATGTACCGCTGAGTAGCAAGCGGCCAGTGTATGGATTATTTTTCAATAGTCTGTTGAATAGATAATTCGTTAACTGCAGGAAAATATCTCACTATGGGAAATAGACATCATAGTCATCAAATTCATTATAAATTGCCTTTAGTCGTTGGTGATTATATGCGTAAAGTCCCAGCAGGATATCACCTGGTGATTGAATTGGTTAACTCACCTGCTGGACATATGACCGTGCACTATCTTCTCAGCCGTGACTTGTATCAGCGGGATTATGGTTCTTGGTATGATATTCTCGGATAAATAAGTAATTGAATAGGTAATATGTTTACAGGAAATAAGATCCCGTCCTAATCAATTAACTACATCGATATTGATGTTACAAACAAGGATTACTATGTCCTACATATATAATTAATATCCATTACATCAAAGATCATATAAGTGTGCAGTTTCTCTATAAGATGAAAGAAGAAAATGTATTGATGACTAAAAACGTTGTTCACAACGCATTACCATATGTTACTTAGTGACAAGGTTGATGGTTCTTTATGGATGCATAATTCGGAAGCCTTTTCAACATATCCTCTCTCCAAACGGTTTCATTTGGTGACTTGCCAAACAGACAGTTATAAAACATTACAGTTGATGATACATACAAAATTCAATCATTTCAACTTATCTATCATACAATAGAAATCCTAAGGGACACACATGGAAAGATGTTGCTAAATAGTATTTTATAAGTGTTACGGAATTATACGTATATTTCACTGATGTCACAAACAATACAAAATGGGTCACATTCAGATAGATAAAAACCGAATGTGAAAATACACCACGCCACAGTGTCATTTCGTTCAAGACTACACGTCAATATCTAAATAAATAAGATAAGATCATTTTAATGATTTTCCAAAATATGGTAACATATTTCAGCTGTCGAATTACCATATGCCAATCGCAGACAAGTTGAAATGAAGCCTAGTAGTGAGTAGTCTCATGTCTCAATTATGACTTAATAATTCATCACTTGATAACTTGAAAATCATGATTTATTAGACACGTATGAACGATGACACACACACAAAAAGAGTCACCTCCTCATATGAAAATATTTTTTTATAAAGATTGGCAATATTTGGACATAATATAAAATTGATATTTCTTCAGATTCGCTCGATTTTTTTGGATTCGTAAGTCATGGGTTGATTACAAAAACATCTTGACATGAAAAAAATCTGCAAATTAAACAAAACATGAAGACGTGTCTTTTAGGAAAGACACACATAAGCACCCTTCCATATAAGTTGAGAATCAGATACAGTAGACGCAAATCGTGAATCAAATTGTGGCATCATACATCATCATTTTCGTCTTTCTAGTACTCGTCAGTGAATCTAAGGGCTTAAATTGTTAAAATGTATAGGGGGAATAAGGAAGATCGAAATTAGTTGAAATAAAACATAAAAACGAAATTTAATATTTTCAAAGGAATGTCAAGTTTATTGGTATATTCGGCATCATATCACTGTTCGGTATATTTTTAAAATGTGGAATGCAGATTAAGGCAAATCACTAGCAATGCGTGCCACCTAAATCACTTAAAAAGGACAAACAGCTTTGTTACATTGAATTCCATGCTTCGTGTTTTGTAGGCCAGAAAGAATTTCAGTCGATCTTATAGACTGACTGTCAACCGACAAAAACACTTTCATGGTAATTACTAGATAAACGAGAATGAATCTCGACCGAACTTTGGTACCGAAGCATACCGGCAAAGCATGTACTACTAAGGTCAACATAAAATCATGATCAATAGATCTGTCAATGTACGACCATTTCGACCATAAAGGATGTGGGCAAGTGTGATGTAATATGTCAACTATACGTTTTGCTAACTGATAAGCTAAATCAAAACTGTCAATGTTGGTATGCCCGTGAAAACATTGTGATGACGAAGTAGTTGATATCTCATCAATTTACAATAAAATCTTAATTGATATAGCAATGGTAAACATTGGTATAGGCTTGCCTGTAATTCAATCCTTTGGGCTGTTTCATCCATCCGAAAAACATTTGCTGAAATGAAAATATAGATTTAACCCGGACAAAATTAAATATTATCATTTGCAAAAAAAATTGTATTGTACAAGCCGGTTATGGTGATAGGGAAGGAATCAGATGAATCTAACAAACGCTTTCTTGTACTTTGATACGGATTTAAAACTGATTGGTTTTAGTAATCATGCGTTTTGAAAACAGTAAATTGACGCTATCAAAACGGATCGGTCACCTTTATCGAAGTAATCTAGCGCGAAACCTTCCACGTCCTAACTCTCTAGGTAGAGTCCTGTCACATTGTCAGAGTTTAAGTAGATATGTGCGCTAACCAAACCAATACTTTGGGAATAAACATTTCAGAAACGATATATCCCATGAGACTTAGATATACATCAAATTGTGATAGCTTACATGATCATTAATGTTGCTTGTTCATAGGTCTACTTTAGACGATCGATGAATGCAATTTCCATGTGCGTTTGAGAAACATGACATACATTATTGTATTTAACGTATATTTAAGCAGTTATTTGCAGTTTTCTTTCAACATTACATAATTACGAAACTTAAAGGAAAAACAACAGGTAATTCTACCCGATGAAATGAAAAGTGCATCTATTTATGACTACGTGTCATTAACAGCTTATACGCTTCCTTTAATTTACTGATTGTAAATTTCTCTCGCTTGGTTAGTCATGCTTCGTGGAAAGAAAAGTTTATTTCCCTTTTTTATCAATGTGAATTTATGTATTTATGAAGATACATTTCATCGTTTAGAGATCAGTCATCCTTCACCAAAACCGTTTTTCTCTTTTTATCTTATGCTAGTGTCATGTTAAAGAAGAATTTTGCATTTACGGCAAACGTATTTCATTTGCCCTAAGCAGTCTTCAGCGTATTATGTGTGTTTAGCGCAATGATTGATTAACGCCAAAAGTATTACTATATAATCAACATACTTAAACTGCAATTAGCGCACTAATATAATATCATATAATATAATATAACATAATATAATTATTTTATGTTCAGCGTTGAAACCACTTAAATATGTACGTTTCAATATAAATCTATGGATTTATTCCAAGCAATTGATTATTTCGATTTTCTAGAGTCGTATTTATGTTGTGAATCATATTAAATACACGATGTGAACTTAAACACGAATTTACAGGTCCACGCAATGTCACTATTGTCAATATCACAAGTTAATAAAACAAACAATGGTATTTTCCTTGATCTCAAACTCAGAAATAGAATTACACATTATTAATTAAACGATATTAATGTTATGTCAAGACTTCGCTCTTTTAATCACCCGTTGGCAAAAATGAAATAGAGATAAATCAATGTTCAGTTATGTACACAAACAATCAAGGAAAGAGCACATTTTAATTGATTGCATAAAGTCTTGGAAGAATATAATTAAAGCATGTTCCATTAACGCAATGAAGTAATGTTTTGTCATAGCAAGACAGCCATTCTTTACTACAATTGAAACGTGTTGTGGTCCAGGTGTGTAAAGTCGATATCAAGGAAGGTGGGGAAGGGGATGGGGGATTTCGTGACATCATCTATTGTATCACGAATCACGAAGTCCTATCATTTCGGGTGCTTCTGTATCGATTTCATGTAGGGTTCAGATGACAACTTTTATTAACTTTCGACTCGAACCGCCCTCCTTTTTGTAAGGAATACATAATCTACAAATAGATATATTTACTTTATTGAGTCAGGAAAACGCTCGATAGAGTGTAAAAACGAGAACATGCTGCATTGTATTCACTTAATGAGTTGTTTAAGTACATGTATAGGGGATTTCTAAGTGTACGCTTCTCAAATCATAATCTAATGACTTCAAGAAAAGAAACCTAGAGGTTAGTAGCTACCTTAAAGAGACAACAAGGAAATACCAACATGTTATCAGAATCATTGTCCTAACTCGAAGTCAATAAAACTGGGGCACAATATTAACAAAAGACGAAATAATTGGAGATTCAGGAAAAAGTACAAAGAGAATATGACTAGGTGTTCTGGAAGCATAAGCGTCTCCGACTTCATCGACAACACCCACCATGTAAATTTTGGTCGATCCAAGTTAGTAATGTCAAATACGTCCAGCTTCATATCACACAAAGAAATATAATATTTTTGAATGAGATCATCATGATGACCGTAGAACCGCCCCTAACTAAATCTATTGAAGAGTTTCATATTTTCCGTCTAAATATTCAAGAAGACGAGAAACCTTTCCATCAGCCTCTTCCCTCGACATTAAGTTACAAGTAATCCAACCGGTACAGATTTTTAGTTTATATAATGTGTGATATTTCGATTTTATTACTGTGGATGCCCATTTATTATTTTGTGGCTTGTCACAGGATTCAGTGCCCGATTGTTTTCCTTCTGAATTCTTCAGTGCTATCGGTTTCAATGTGAAACAATGACATTGCCTGACGTAAATTTATATGACGGATATCGTTTATAAAGGAAAAGACGCGTACCCTTCCGGACCATCTGATCGTATTCTTTATGTACTAGTATAATAATCCCGGTGTAAGTTTTTAATTTGTTAATACCTTCACCATTTGTTGATTCATTTGAACTTTAAAATATTGGTATTCCCCAGTAGTTTTTTTAAGTATCTCTGTTTTTTGGGTTTTTTTTCATATTTATTTACACGAATGTGCATAAGTGATCATTACTTATCAAAACCATTCCGAATATTTCAAGAACGATTTTTTCATCATCTTATTAAGCACGAATGCAACCCTATCTTCATTTACATTTTATATTAGTTCTACCTATAGATTAGTCTTGTTACGTGTACATTTGTACCTCTCTACGGATTCTCCCTTCTTGGTAATGACATTCCAGATAGATTCATACACTTTAATTCTGTGTGAATGATTCAAACACTTCTCAGGAATCCAGTCCACCAGCTTAGTCTGTACCTGCCGACTTGATGATGATTTCAGTAGCCTCAATTACCAAACTAAGTTCAGTTTATTACAACGCAATGTACATCTGTAGCGATATAAATATAATAATCAATATTTGTGAAAAAAGGAATGTTTAACAAAAAAACATGGCCAGCTTATTCCTTTTGTTCATATTTTGCCCAAGTTTAATCAATGTTAAGTCTGTATCTGAATCTATATTTGTTAGGTAACACATGGTCTGTTTCGGCCATAAATAATCAATATCGGACAGTTGATATCAGGACAATACAATGAAAAATTGATCTGGATTTCCATATATCAATTTAGCAGCTACCACACGGGAAAACACATAAGCGCGCTGATTAACAGAACTCCAACAGAAACAATATTTCCAAAATGCTTTGATTCCAATATTACAACACATTCACCGAATTAAATCGCGCTTAATGTCAATATATGAAAGCACCAGTTCTGTCATTTATTACAAATTCGTGTTTGTTCACTATTGATTAATTTTGGAAAACAGCAGGATTCGTTTAGCCCTAATGAAGACCAAAAGAACAATACAATGATTTGGTTTATTCTGGAATAACGCTCTAGTTTTTAAACGCTGTTCCTCAAATAATATTAAAGCGGCCGAGATTGATTTGCCTGTCGTAAAAAGGTCAATGTTCAAACAGAACATAGTACTATTTCATTAATATCTCAGTTTGTGTTATTCATTTCAATTAAAATCGATTTCCAATATTTTACCAATAAATTAACAAATAAGGCGCATACAGCATTAGGCAAGTACTGCAATGTTTCAATAGACTTATTTACTGTAACGCTTTATACAATACAGATAAGTTTACTTTGTGAGGATTTTACAAAGGACGCATTAATGAAAAGCAAAAAGAAAATACCAATTTGTCAACATAATCAAAATCCAAAATCAAATTCCACAACTTAGGACACAAAATGAACAAAAGAAAGATTTACACGGAGATTCCTGAAAAATGTACAAATAAAATAAAGCAACTGTAAAGAAAATCATGATTCAATTCAGGTTATGACGAAAAGTGAATTACACTTTCAAACAGTTGTCCTTTCTCAGGAAAGCGAGATAAGAAAATCTGGGCGGTCTTAAATAGTATATAATTTGGAAAGTGCATAGATAAACGGCATAACTTTATATTTTTCGTAAATTTTCAATATTTGAAAACTCGCCAAGGATATACCGCGAATGATTACATTCTAAATCGTACAAATTGATGTAATATCACCTTACACACTGCAGAATAGAAATAACGTCATAATTCTCAAAACACACCACATGCTATTCAGGAAAATTAATCGAAACACGAACGGCATAATGTCTTGCTCAGACATAATTCATATGTCTGGCAAGTGTGAACTCAGAATATGGTTAAATATTATCATGACGTGATTCTTATAAACTTCCTGCCAGATGTAACAAGAAAATGCTTTGTTTACAATCTATGTTTTTGGTCTTAGTCATACATTTAAAAACAAAAGTTGATATTGGTGCATGCTTTGTACTTTACTATACAGGCAGATAATTAAAACATAGTAAGCTTGATACCACTTTTAAACTGCTAATCTTTTCTCAAAACAAACAAACTAAATGAATGTCTTAACTTTTGGGAAGTTTCATGATCATCATGATTTCTAAGGAAGATATCCTCTTTATAGTTCGATATGAAATAAGATATTTCCGAACTTTAGCAGAAGATGCTTACTCTTCCAGTACACCAGGTCTTATTCTCCTTGTACATTTTGAGGAGTCTCCGTGTAAATCTTTCATTTGTTCATAGTTTGCTCTAGTTTAATTGAATTTGGGTATGAATTATGATTATGTTGACATCCTGGTATTTTCTTTATCTTTTTTAGTATACCTAGCCGTTTGTTGTAGCTTACTTTGCTCTCGTTTGAAATAGGGACATGACTTACTAATACTGACGAATGTTATTTACAAGGAGGATTTGATTTTGAAGAAGATGATATTTACTCTTTCGAAAAACTCCATACGCCATGTTATTTTAGCAACTATTGCCATTTCACTTTTCTTTCTTGGTGTTTTCATCGGTTTTGAGTTTTAGGTATTTTGTCGTTGTTATCGGAACGTTAAAGTGACATCGACAGATGATAATCTTGACTGTTCAAAAAATTGTAAAACGAAATTGTATTAGATAAAAACAATAACAGGAAATGGCCAGTGGCCTGAATTGTTTTAACGTACTTTATATATAGAACTCTGGGTTTAAAATTATGAGCAAAACAAAAATCATCATGAGGAATTCTGAAATGTAAGCAATGTTATGGATGCGCTGAGCTGACACGTTGATGTTTCAATACTGGAGCCAACTAGATCCATATTCTGTGGGATAGTAATAATGTACTCACATATATTAACCCATGTATATCATGAATTCATAATTTACACCACCTCTGAACATTTCAACCTAACGCAATGGCTGGATCTACATATGCATTAAAAACAGGGGGAAAATCGATATCACTCTGTAACTCTGCCGTCAAATCACTACCCAATGCATTTCGTTTTTAGAAAGACTTTAATAACCATAAACGTTTGCGTTTCTGTCCTTATGGTAAACAGGAAAACATCACGTAATTTTACAGGTACGTTTGTACAGGTATCTTGACTCTCGTTAGAAAATATTCAAATCCATTTGTGAGAGTAAGAACGCATCTGGGGTCTAGGGATACATATCTGCTGAACGTCGCTCCTGTGAGCTAATGGAAATCTTTGTTGTCTTTCTTCACCGACCGGAAGTAATTACTATAAATCAATAGCGCGTGTGACAAAGCACTCTAAGGAAGATATAACTACGAGATAAATTACTGTTACTAATATCAGTGTTTCATTACCAAAGTGTGTCGTTTTTTCCTCATTAGCATGTCAATGATGAATCAATGTTCTTGACAAACATATCAATGGATTAGATACACAGAAGGAATTGTTGTTTGTCGTATTGTACACACGTTAATCATTGTTGTATAGAGACACTGACGGTCACCAGGTCAAAAACCCTTTAAATGTCTAAAGCTGAATGATCAATTAAGATTAATTTTAATTATTCCATAACAAACAATTTTTTTTATTATTTCAGTAATTAATTGATTAATGATAATAAATATGTCTTGGTGATCGTTAAGCATATTTTGCTTGATTGGGTAAATATTTGGATCTATCACGGTCTTAATATCATGAAAAACAACCACTAACACAGGAAAACTATTTCAGTGAAAGAAAATATTAACATACCACCGACTTCCGATGAGCAGGTTACACATTTTATCCCGTCTAGAACACTTTATCTGAAGTTCAGTTCGAACTATTTGTAATATGAGAGTCGGAAGTGAAAGTTATTATTGCTAAAAATAGAATTATCTGTCACATTTTTCTTTCATCACTTGATAAGATATTTTTTGAGGATCTGTTCAAATTCGCACATATGGTTATCTTTAAAAACTTTTCATCAATTTTGAATAAGGAGGGTCACTGGTATCACAAATAAAACTTTCACGCCCTGCTCTCAACTAAATACATGCAATGCGATTATCGATCAGGGTATATCCGTATATCCAATCGTCTGTCTAGCATACCCACTTCCTTGTTATATCTCATTGTTTTATTCTCCAAACAATATTTACTTTGGGGGTACCTTTTAACTTGTTGTTTCTATCTAGATTATATCATATATAAACTGGTCGAAACAAATGTAGACAGATATAAACTGGTCGAAACAAATGTAGACAGATATAAACTGGTCGAAACAAATGTAGACAGATATAAACTGGTCGAAACAAATGTAGACAGATATAAACTAGTTAAAAATATAGACAGATATAAACTGGTCGAAACAAATGTAGACAGATATAAACTGGTTGAAATAAATATAGACAGATATAAACTGGTCGAAACAAATGTAGACAGATATAAACTGGTCGAAACAAATGTAGACAGATATAAACTAGTTAAAAAATGTAGACAGATATAAAAACTTTATAAAACAAATTGAACCTGACAATTTTGCCACCTTTGAAACTTGAACGGATATCTTAAGACATTCGTTCAGGTTGATTGAATTAGATCTTGTTTTTATTTCAAAATCTTTCTAGGAACGATCGCGCTTTAAAATTTCGTCATATCAATGATATCTTGAAATAATACATGATTTTGCTATTAATTGACAAGGCTTTACTTAGTAAATGCTTGTCGATGTTTTCAGCTGACTTTTTTTTATTATTTACTTAAAATAGAACAATCATACATCCAATGAGGTTTGTCTTCTTGTTTCAAATTAATCCAATCTTACAAATTCGAAATTAAAACTAAGCACCAGCTTTTAAGTTTTGTCAATTTTCTACTTTATTGACATTTATACAAATATTACATACAACTTGAAAGTATCGTCCTAGAAGACGTTTACGGATGGAAGACGACTAAAACATATAACATACATATCAAAGAATATATAAGAAATCTGTATATGAAACGTGTTTTCTGTCAACATTACATTTTATGTATTGATATAGTCTACATGTTACGAACGAATTAATTATCCATCAATATTTCTCCATTGATATACACACATACACTATAATTGTTAGGTAAATGAAATGCCTACTCAAATTGCTTCCCTTTACAACATAGAAACAAATATAGTCTTCATTTTTTTGTGTCCAATAAAGGAAAAATATATAGTGACAGAAATCCTATATCTTTTCCATATGAATAAATATGAACATTGAATAAATGTCATTGTATGTTTGATAAAACTACAATCCGTGAAAAAATGGTTCAAACGAAAAGATGGAAAATTATAACGACAAAGATCACTATATTGTTTCTACATCACGGTTGTATGGTTGTATACTAAAACATACATCACACTTTATTCAAAGTTTGACAGAGGTTTTGGGTCGTCATCGTAAAAGAAGCGATGTTTTCGCGACATCGCCCAGGTAAAAAGAAGACTGTCTAAAAATCTCCATCACTCGTCATCGCTGCGGAAGCGATGTTCCCGCGACTTCGCCAAGGTGGAAAGAAGTTTGTCTACTATACCGCTAATCCTCATTTCTCGCCATCTCCGCGGGAGCGATCTTCCCGCGACATCGCCCAGGTAAAAAACAGGCTTTCTATAATACTTATCACTCGTCATCGCTGCGGGAGCGATGTTCTGTCGGACATGTTCGGGCGGGATCGCGGGGTGGTTTTAATCTCACCATATAACTGTACAACTCCATTGCAATGGTGCTACTCATAGATATAATGAATAATTATAAATATGATAGATATTCTTCTGATTCACTACCTTGTTGCCTGTTGCATATAACGCTTATTATTCAATACTGTCATCAACATCATTAATAATCATCACCTCTCCATGACTCCGAACTACTCAAGGAAATCCAATGTTCTTTTCTATCACTCGAACGACACACTATTTACACATTAGTTATACTGACTCCCCGGTTTGCTTTATAAAATAACACATCACAATATTATAATCCGTCAGGTACAAGATCTGACATTCTTAATACTGAAACAAATAATATTTGACCATAAAAATGCTGATTGCTACACAAAGACATATTTCGAATTTATATCTAGATAAACTACCTATGAAGCTCCAATCTTTTAGGCGATTTAATTCTATATAATATTTTGGCAAGTGTTTAATTTTCGTTTTTTTTCGGCACAAGATTGTACGACAAATGTTGAACTGAATTTTATAAGTGATAAATAATTACTTATGTACTCAATAACCTGCCTGTTATCCGGTGAATCCGCCTATGTATTAATTTATTATAGTTCATCAATGTACAGTACTGCCGAGCGTTTTTTATTGGTTGTGCCGGTCAGAAATGTTTGCATCCGTTTGAATTTTCCTCCACATTTTGACTTTAAAACCAGTTAAAAACTTACTTTTCTGTGCTCTGTAATGAAGCGAAACATTAATTGGGTTTCGTTTCATAAGAGATTTAAAGAAACTCATCTCGAAGATTTAATTTTTGTTGACCAAAAGCTTGCAAAACTGAAAAATTCTCAAATACCTTTCATGAAATTTCATATGAAATGAAAAATCATTTCAGACCCTATATGTTTATTTTAGTTCTTACTCCTCAATGGCTTTAATATGACGTGCCTAAAATTAGAAATGCCGTTTTTTGAAGCCAAATAGCGAGATTTGCGCGTGGCGAAATAGATCCGTTATGCGCGATTACAAACACAACACACTTTTGGCACCCTAAAAATTAAGTAAAATATGTTGTTTTTTGGAGTGGAATAGCCGCTGACCATTTTCCTTTCCTCATTCTGTATGGATAGACCGATCGCGTAATACAACCGGAAGTATCATCGACAGCGCCACCGTGCAGACAATTATAACGTACATCACCATAAAAACACGGTCCATCATGACGGCCAGAAGGTTCCAGTCTCTGTCAACTTTATCTTCTTCCTGCTGACTATCTAAATGGTTCCGGAAGCGTTCAAGTCTGTCCAAAATTCCTTTGAGTACCGCGTGGAGAGAAAAGAGCTGCTGTCGTCCATCTGTCGTTGGAGTGGTGGACTGCATTTTCTCTTTGTCTGACTGGTTGTTGTGATTTATTTTTTCTACCTGTTCGCACAGCATTGGCCCGTTTGGGATCTATAAGCACAAACATCAAAAGTAGGTTTCCCGTAATAAAGAAATAAACAATACCTTGAACAATACTTGAGTTTGTCATATTATAATTGATGTACGATCCTTAAAATTGAATTAGAATTGATATGCATCACACTTACATATAAAAAGGAAATAAACAAACAAGCAAACAAACAAAAACAAAACAAAACTATATCACAAGAAATAAATTTTTTAAAATGGGAATATATTCAAATAAACAAATAAATATATATTAGCACAAGTAACGTACAATAAGCCCACAGTTGTTTTCCCCCGAGAAACTGGAGTTCATGTTTTCGTTTTGAGTCGTCTTCACGCAGGTGACACGTGACAGAGGCATCATGATGCAGCGTTTCACCCAATCAGGCATACGTGTTCCGTTGTTACCTTTGTAATGCACTTGTAGCACAAATACAGTGAGGAGACATGAACATCCAACCAACGTCATCGATACCATAAAATACACACCTGGGGGAAACATAAAAAAGGATGATAAAGAAATTATAAATTCATAACTTCAGTTACGTCTGTTACTCAATGCATAATACATAACCTTTCCGAATGTTTACGTCTTCAAAAGCAACAGGCATATGTTTTGATGTAAAATCATACATTGTCATGGTATTCAAATTTCATGGTTTTTCAAAAATGTACATTTTCGTTGGTATATTGTTCGTGATTAAATCTTGCTCACGAACACGCTAATACACTTATCTATGTTAACTTTTATCTGCTTCGTAAATCTATAAATTCGTGGTTTTAGTGTGCACGACTTCAACGAAAGTAAATTGCCCACAAAAATTTTTGGGTTGTTTAGTATATGAAAAGAAACTCTACATTATTCCTAGAAATTATATCATATTCGTCATTTAATCACTAATGCTGATTTTTTAATCAACGATGCTCTTTTTCATAACATAGCCAAACAAACCGTCAACGATTGTACATAAGACGCACAAGTGAATAACACCTTTTGATAAATATTTAGAATTAGATGATGTGGAACCAAATCACGCAGGAATTAAACCGTATCAATACTGCTGTTTCAGCCGTTTAGGACTTGTCTGAGATGGTTTGAAATCTACAGAGGGAAATCCTAAGATTGTACGAAACGAAACACAAGTGAATAACACCTTTTCATAATTAAGATTAAGATACAGCAGAGCCAAACAATGAATTAAACTGCATCGTAAAGCTGTTTCTTCCTTCTAGGCCTAAATTTTGAAACCTCGAAGGCGACTAAGAAAAATCCAAAGTGATTAAAAGAAAGTTAAAATCCGGACGGGGAGGTGTGGCAGCCCCGTAAATAGTTAAATTTCGTGATTTTCATACATCAGATAATTTCATAAAAGCGTCAAGTTCATGTGTGTTTTCTGAACCGTGCCACTATTCGAATGAATTAAAATGTGACATGCAGGTTACGGCAAACCTCGAGGATTTAAAATCCACCAGTAGTGTCTACCATTTGCTATCTTAAAGATTGTACAAAACACACACAAGTAACTGACACAAATGTCAAAATCTAGTTTGAGATGTGAACCAGCCCATTTGATAGGGAAAAAGTGTGTATTCCCCTAAAGCAATACCCTTGGAAACACTAGACACGGAACCAACTGCAGAAAGCCTCGATATGATACCTAACAACTAACAGATTCAATGGTCGTTATAAATTAGTAATGAACAATTAAATGGCACCAGACACAATACAAGACATCATATTCAGTTAGTTGACATCATCAGTGATTTTATCTGTCGTTATGATGTAGTATACGTTTAAATACGTGGTTCCAGTTTCATGTTTTGTTGAAATAAAACGTTTGATTACAATTTTATTTTTGTTTTGTCAGGTCGTACCAAGAAACGGTGTGCTATCTCCAGACGGTGGGATGGTCTCCAGGACGATGAGTTGAAACACGGCCAGTGACAACAGAACAGTGATCTCTAGGTTGACCTTCTCACCAGAGTCTGGCGGCAGCATGAATCCGAAGACAGCCACGAATGTGATAAGCAGACATGGACACAGGATATTCATGATGTAAAACAGTGGTTTCCGCTGTAGATTGAACGTGAAAGTGACGGTGGACCAGTACGTGTCGCCGTACCAATCCTGGCTGTAAGAGATCGGAGCGTCTAATACTTCCCACTCAATACTACGGACAAAGCTAGCTAAACCGGTGTGGGAAGAGGCATTTGATATATCTAATTCTAATCCATTGTAGGCCCACGATCCAAATATCAGGGGACATGTCTGTGTATCAAACGGGAAATAGCGCACGTTGATGGCACACAGGCTGTTTAGGATGGAAGGAAAATTATAGGAAATGTATCCTGTATGTGTCACTCCAGCTCTGAAGTCCTTGATACCAGATAGGGCCGACTCCGCACTGTCAATAACAATGTATAAATCATCTCAAAAGTGTATTATCATAATCAAATATTTAAAAAGCTTGAATGCTCAGCCTAGTAGTGTGAATGTCCAATGAATTTAATTCTAGGTGTACAAACCCCTGATGAATATAAACGTCAGCGGTCCGATGTAAAATATCAAATTCATCTTTTAGTTTGGGTGATAATGAGGTGCTTATGTTGGGTTTTTTAGTAACACTAATATTATACCAACACTAACCCTGGTGACATACCAACATTAACCCTGATAACATACCAACACTAACCTTGGTGATGTACCAAAACTCACCCTAGTGACATAACAACACTAACCCTGATGACATACCGACACTAACCCTGGTGATATAACGACACTAACCCTGGTGATATACCAACACTAACACTGGTGATATACCAACATTAACCCTGGTGACATACCAACACTAACCCTGGTGACATACCAACACTAACCCTGGTGACATACCAACACTAACCCTGGTGACATACCAACACTAACCCTGGTGAAATACCAACACTAACCCTGGTGAAATACCAACATTAACCCTGGTGATATACCAACACTAACCCTGGTGATATACCAACACTAACCCTGGTGATATACCAACACTAACCCTGATGACATACCAACACTAACCCTGGTGATATACCAACGCTTACCCTGGTGACATACCAACACTAACCTCAACACTATCACTGGTGACATCTAAATACTTACCCTTATGACATACCAACACTAACCCTGGTGGTATACCAACACTTACCCCGGTGACATACCAACACTAACCCTGATGACATACCAACACTAACCCTGGTGATATACCAACACTAACCCTGGTCATATACAAATACTAACCCTGATGACATATCAACACTAACCCTGGTGATATACCAACACTAACCCTGGTGGTATACCAACACTAACCCTGGTGACATACCAACATTAACCCTGGAGATATACCAACACTAACCCTGGTAATATACCAACACTAACCCTGGTGACATACCAACACTAACCCTGATGACATACCAACACTAACCCTGGTGACATACCAACATTAACCCTGGTGAACCCTGGTGACATACCAACATTAACCCTGGTGACATACCAACACTAACCCTGGTGATATACCAACACTAACCCTGGTGATATACCAACACTAACCCTACCAACACTAACCCTGATATACCAACACTAACCCTGGTGATATACCAACATTAAACCTGGAGATATACCAACACTAACCATGAGGAGATACCAACACTAACCCTGGTGATACACCAACACTATCCCTGGTGACATACCAACACTAACCCTGGTGATATACCAACACTAACCCTGGTGATATACCAACATTAACCCTGGAGATATACCAACACTAACCCTGGTGATATACCAACACTAACCCTGGAGATATACCAACACTAACCCTGGTGACATACCAACAATAACCCTAATGATATACCAACACTAACCCTGGTGATATACCAACACTAACCCTGGTGATATACCAACACTAACCCTGGTGATATACCAACACTAACCCTGGTGATATACCAACACTAACCCTGGTGTTATACCAACACTAACCCTGGTAACATACCAACATTAACCCTGATGATATACCAACACTAACCCTTGTGACATACCAACATTAACCCTGGTGATATACCAACACTAACCCTGGTGATATACCAACACTAACCCTGGTGACCCAACACTAACCCTGGATATACCATATACAACACTACCCTGGTGACATACCAACATAACCCTTTGATATACCAACACTAACCCTTGTGATATACCAACACTAACCCTGGTGATATACCAACACTAACCCTGGTGATATACCAACACTCACCGTGGTGATATACCAACACTAACCCTGGTGATATACCAACACTAACCCTGATGACATACCAACATTAACCCTTTGATATACCAACACTAACCCTAATGACATACCAACGCTAAACCTGGTGATATACTAACACTAACCCTGATCATATACCAACACTAACCCTGGTCATATACAAATACTAACCCAGGTGATATACCAACGCTTACCCTGGTGATATACCAACACTAACCCTAAACCAACACTAGTCATATATATACCAACACTAACCCTGGTGATAAACCAACACTTACCCTAGTGATATACCAACACTAACCTTGATGACATACCAACGCTAACCCTGGTGATATACCAACACTAACCCTAATGATATACCAACGCTACCCTAGATACATACCAACACTAACTGTGAAGAGATACCAACACTAACCCTGGTGATATACCAACAATAACCCTGGTGATATACCAACACTTACCCCGGTGACATACCAAAACCTACCCCAACACTAACCCTGGTGACATACCAATACTTACCCTGATGATATACCAACACTTACCCCGGTAACATACCAACACTTACCCCAACACTAAACCCCAACACTAACCCTTGTGACATACCAACACTAACCCTGGTGACATACCAACACTAACCCTGGTGATATACCAACACTAACCCTAGTGACATACCAACACTAACCCTGGTGGTGACATACCAACACTTACCCTGGTGATATACCAACACTAACCACGGTGATATACCAACACTAACCCCAATGATCTACCATTACAAACCCTGGTAACATACAAACATTAACCCTGTTGATATACCAACACTTACCCCGGTGACATACCAACACTAACCCTTGTGTTATACCAACACTAACCCCGGTGCTATACTTACACTAACCCTAATAATATACCAACGCTAACCCTAGATACATACCAACACTAACCCTGAGGAGATACCAACACTATCCCTGGTGATATAACAACACTAACCCTTGTGACATACCAACACTAACCTCAACACTAACCCTTGTGATATACCAACAATACCCCGGTGATATACCAACCCTATCCCTGGTGATATATAAACACTAACCCTGGTAACATACAAACATTAACCCTGTTGATATGCCAACACTAACCCCGGTGCTATACTTACACTAACTCTAATGATATAACAACGCTAACCCTAGATACATACCAACACTAACTGTGAAGAGATACCAACACTAACCCTGGTGATATACCAACACTATCCCTGGTGATATATAAACACCAACCCTGGTGACATATCAACACTAACCCTGGTGATATACCAACAATAACCCTGGTGATATACCAACACTAACCCTGGTAGCATACCAACACTAACCTTGGTGATATACCAACACTAACCCTGGTGATATACCAACATTAACCCTGGTGATATACTAACACTAACCCTGGTGATATACCAACACTAACAATGATGATATACCAACACTAACCCCGGTGATATACCAACACTTTCCCGGTGATATACCAACACTAACCCTGATGACATACCACCATTAACCCTTTGATATACCAACACTAACCCTGGTCATATACAAATACTAACCCTGGTGACATACCAATAATAACCCTGGTGATATACCAACAATAACCCTGATGACATACCAACGCTACCCTAGATACATACCAACACTAACTGTGAAGAGATACCAACACTAACCCTGGTGATATACCAACACTAACCCTGGTGACATACCAACACTAACCCTGGTGACATACCAACATTAACCCTGATGATATACCAACACTAACCCTTGTGACATACCAACACTAAACCTTGTGATATACCAACACTAACCCTGGTGATATACCAACACTTACCAAGGTGATATACCAACACTAACACTGGTGACATGCCATCAATAATTCTGGTGATATACCAACGCCTACCCTGGTGACATACCAACACTTACACCAACACTAACCCTGATGACATACCAACACTAACCCTGGTGATATACCAACACTTACCCTGGTGACATACCAACACTAACCCCAACACTAACCCTGGTGACATACCAACATTAACCCTGGTGATATACCAACACTAACCCTGGTGACATACCAACATTAACCCTGGTGATATACCAACACTAACCCTGGTGACATACCAACACTAACCCTGGTGATATACCAATAATAACCATAGTCATATACCAACACTAACCCTGGTGATATATAAACACTAACCCTGGTGATATATCAACACTAACCCTGGTGATATACCAACACTAACATTGGTGATATACCAACACTTCCCAAGGTGATATACCAACACTAACACTGGTGACATACCAACACTAACCCTGGTGATATACCAACACTAACCCTGGTGATATACCAACACTAACCCTGGTGACATACCAACATTAACCCTGGTGATATACCAACACTAACCCTGGTGATATACCAACACTAACCCTGGTGATATACCAACACTAACCCTGGTGACATACCAACACTAACCCTGGTGATATAACAACACTTATCCCGGTGACATACCAACACTAACCCCAACACTATCCCTGGTGACATACTAACACTAACCATGGTGATATACCAACGCTTACCCTAGTGACCTACCAACACTAACCCAAACACTATCCCTGGTGACATATAAACACTAACCCTTATGACATATCAACACTAACCCTGGTGGTATACCAACACTTACCCCGGTGACATACCAACACTAACCCTGATGATATACCAACACTAACCCTGGTGACATAGAAACACTAATCCTGTTGATGTACTAACACTAACCTTTTGTGATATACCAACATTAACCCTGCTGATATACCAACACTAACCCTGGTAATATACTAACACTAACCCTGGTGACATACCAACATTAACCCTGGTGATATACCAACACTAACCCTGGTGACATACCAACATTAACCCTGGTGATATACCAACACTAACCCTGGTGATATAACAACACTAACTCTGGTATATATACCAACACTAACCCTGGTGATATACTAACAATAACCCTGGTGATATACCAACAAAAACAATGATGATATACCAACACTTTCCCTGGTGAAATACCAACACTTACCTCAACATTTACCCCGGTGACATACCAACACTAACCCTGGTGATATACTTACATTAACCCTGATCATATACAAACACTAACCCTGGTAATATACCAACTCTAACCTTGGTGATATTCCAACACTAGCTCTGGTGATATACCAACATTTACCCTGATTACATACCAGCACTAACCATGGTGAGATACCAGCACTAACCTTGGTGACATACCAACACTAACCTTAGTGATATTCCAACACTAACTCTTGTGATAAACCAACACTAACCCCGGTGATATACTTACACTAACCCTAATGATATTCCAACGCTAACCCTGGAGACATACCAACACTAACCCCAACACTAACCCTGGTGATATAACAACACTAACTCTGGTATATATACCAACACTAACCCTGGTGACATACCAACACTTACCCTGGTGATATACCAACACTAACCACGGTGATATACCAACACTAACCCTGGAGACATACCAACACTATACCCAACATTTAACCTGGTGACATACCAACACTAACCCCGGTCATATACCAACACCAACCTTGGTGATATACCAACACTACCCCTGGTGACATACCAACACTAACCCTGGTGATATACCAACACTTACCCTGGTGATATACCAACACTAACCCTGGAGAGACATACCAACACTATACCCAACACTAACCCTTGTGATATACCAACGCTAACCCCGGTGATATACAAACACTAACCCTGGTGACATATCAACACTAACCTTGGTAATATACCAACGCTTACCCTGGTGACATACCAACATTAACCCTGTGATATACCAACACCAACCCTAATGACATACCAACGCTAACCCTGGTGATATACTAACACTAACCCTGGTGATATACCAAGACTAACCTTGGTGATATTCCAACACTAACTCTGGTGATATACCAACATTTACCGCGGTGACATACCAACACTAACCCCGGTCATATACCAACACTAACCTCAACACTATCCCTGGTGACATACCAACACTAACCCTGGTGATATACCAACACTAACCCTGATGACCTACCAACACTAACCGTGATGACATACCAACACTAACCCTGGTGATATACAAACACTAACCGTGATGACATACCATTACTAACCGTGATGACATACCAACATTAACCCTGGTGATATACAAACACTAACCCTGGTGATATACCAACACCAACCCTGGTGATATACCAACACTAACCCTTGTGATATACCAACACTAACCCTGGTGACATACCAACATTAACCCCTGGTGATATACAAACACTAACCCTGGTGATATACCAATACTAACCCTGGTGATATACCAACATTAACCCTGGTGATATACCAACACTAACCCTGGTGATATAACAACACTAACTCTGGTATATATACCAACACTAACCCTGGTGACATACCAACAATAACCCTGATGATATACCAACACTAACCCTGGTGACACACCTACACTAGTTGTGTGAAATCCTGGTGATACACCAACACTAGTTGTGTGAAATCCTGGTGTCATACCAACACTAACACTGGTGATATCCCAATACTATCTGTGTCTAACCCAGGTGCCACATCAACACCAGTTGTGTCAAACCCTTGTGACATACCAACACTTATTCTGGTGACATACCAACACTAACCCTCTCTGTCCCTGTTGACATATCAACCTTTGATCTGTCACTCCCCAGGATATCTAACTTTTGTCAACTACTGTTTTCATATCTGTGTGTTAGTCGTTGTGACATACCAAATCTAGCTAGGACAAATCCAGGTGAAAAAACCAACTATAAATGTATCAAAATATTATCACTTAGTAGTATCTCAACACTGTAAATATATATACATATATCTGTATTAAATATAAAAACAGTTTTACGATATCGATTCTAATACAAGGTCACTTACTATATGTTAAACATATTTAATTAATATCTATTTATTTTTCAAAGTTGGTTTTTTGGCACCACTTATCAGATGTATTTCAAAAGCTCCGAATATATACAGTGTATCCGAATTCACCATATCAGTTGAGGTCAGCGAAAAACATGTCAAACATCGTAATTTACACCCATTTGTTGACAAGTTCATCGATTTCGATTAATGTCAACATGAGCAACATATTAGCCTTTAATTATAAAATAAACGTAATCAGGAAACGTCACGTGATACATGATATATAGATATAGGCCATCGCTCTTATTAATGGATAGTAAATATCGAACTCTCAAAGGGATCTTTTGGCGTAGCTTCGCGAAGTGATTCATCTGTGATAAATAATGTATTTCGCAAACACGTGTATCAGTATTGATATAAGAAGATTAAACATAATGCCAAATCATTTTGGCTTAGTGTATAAAATTAGTAATTTATTTGATCAGTCGTCGTAATAAACATATCGTAAACACGTACTTGGTAGCTTCAT
The DNA here is from genome assembly GCF_031769215.1 of Ylistrum balloti. NCBI lineage: Eukaryota > Metazoa > Mollusca > Bivalvia > Pectinida > Pectinidae > Ylistrum > Ylistrum balloti. Next base: position 849,617 of record NW_026782057.1, on the reverse strand, counting down.
TTTGGTACTCATATGAACTCGTATTGAATATATTTTTACATGAAGGTAATATATTGATAAGCTTTATTTAATTAAAAACTAAAAAACACATACAAAATCAAAATTAAAAATCGTATCTTTAAATTATTATCCAGGAAATGAAAAATTACTCGCGCCGTCATCGTTATGACGTCATAATACTGATGACGTCAGGAATGACGTTTGTTATCTATATGCTTTCCTTGCGGGGTTATTTCATTAATATGCCATAGAATATAAAAGAAAATTGCAACAACCCTGTGTATAAATGTTTTCGGATAAACTGAAAGGTCAGAATATTTTTGTCACGTACACAATCAGGATATTTGGATTATATTTGGTATTTTGATCGAACCTTTTTTCCTAAAACCATAAAAAAAGCACTTAGCATTTCCATAGACAATCTAATTTTAAAAAGCTTGCTATTAGGTTAATCGTGTCATTAACGACATAATACAATTACGATACAATTACCTATAAAACGATATTTCACACTATCATTTGATCCCGTAATGTGCCAAGTCCTGATGTCCACAAACATAATGAATTGAAAAATCGTCCTCATGATATTGCTGTACCATACATGCAATATGAGTTTAAACAATATATCCCATTTCATGGTGACGATGTCCAGTTTGCCTCTAATGCTATATAATCAATATTTATTTCATATTGCTTTTTAACATTATTTGTTACGGTGTGTGGAGTTACGTTGTGTCTAACTGTCAATATTTGTAAAAGTGGTATACTGGTATCTACTTAGATATTAAGTCAAACCGTTTTTTAATGAATTATTTCATTAATATTAGTGGGTTATATTGTTTACAATGATAAACATATATACACTATAAACCTCAGTGAAAATCCGAAGGAGGACCATTACCTAAAATTAACGTTACGTGGTGAGGTCCACTTAGTTCATTTTGACGTACTTATCTTTCTCTTGATTCAATTGACTTACTTATCGTACAGAACGAGGTCGGGCACCCATAGACGGCTGTAGGGCAACACGAGGTGATCAATGTCGCTGTAATTAGCTGGGTCCCATGTCAGTCTACAATCGGTCCATCTCTGAAATAAGAAGTTTAGAAATATACGGTAAGAACGCCATCATCTAACCCTGCCTTGATATACAAATGTATATAATTTATGGACAAGGGAAACTTTTTTTGAAGTTTTTGACAAAGTTTGAAATTGTTGTATTAGACAGTGTTAGATCTCTAAAGACGAAGTTTTACAAAAGGAATGTATTTGTCTACTGTTTACTGTAAAATTATTCAATTTATTGCATGTTTTACTGCCACGGGATTGGATGTAAAGAGAAGATAGTTAGTTTGGAAACTTTTAAAACAAGCTTGTTATATCCTATGATTAATTGAGATGTTGCTGTCTCTTTCAAATAGAATTCATATGCTCTGCAAGACATGAATGAGAGAGCAGTCGATGGCAAACTATGCTATTTGTGAAAACAAAAATGAGAATAAAAGATAAATTGATCCAGCTTACCGTTCTTATCCACACGTTCAGTTTGAGAATTTGTTTCGGCTCATCCTGAAATGAGATTTTTGAATGTAGACGTTTTTATTTATATCTTAATACATTTTTGTTATTTACTGTCAAAGAATTCAAAGCAAATTGACCGCATTGTGAAAATATTGAAACAAACTGCATTGCGTTGTTCTTCATTATTTTAAGATATTAAATAGAGGACCTTAGATTTACTTACAAGGTCAATGATCTGGCGTAGACTCATATCTGCTGTAGCATTAACCTTGTCGCTGTGTTCACACTGAGGCCTGACGTCACGGTCGTATCTGGCGAAAAGGTCACGGACCAATTGATCTTGTAGATCCGTGACGACCCCTGAAATCACTGGCATGATATACTTACGTTACAACAAGATCGGTGCTTAAAGGTTAACTGTGTGCATATGAATAATGTTACAATAACATAAAGACATATAAATAGAGAATACATGGTCTTAAAATATAAGCTGTATTTTGGCGAGGGAGAAGGAGACAAAAGTGGAGAGTCGCTTGCGAGCCACTTTTGTCTTTGCTATTCATCCTGCAACATTGATTGACAATAAGACCATCAATATATCAGTTGTTTTGTTGTTCAATCTGACGTTGATGTTACGCTGACTTTTGCCTGATGACGGACGCCAAAATAACTGCTCTAAACTTTATTTCCGAACTTGAACGGATATGACCGCGATTTCATGAATTTTCGTAAATAAACTTATTCATCACAACATGTAAAATCATGGCTTATTTCAATGGTAAATTCAGAGAGGAATTATGTCAAATTGCCGTACTGCACGTGCTAAAATACAGTTGTTTTTCTCTTTGAAGATTAATCATACAGTGTTGACGTCCTCGATGATCAGGCATTAATTTGACAATTGTTCACACTTAGTACATACTTTGCTCTTTGGATTTGGATGACAAGATAACTACTAAATTTGATATCATAATTGTAAGTACGTGTCGTTTCCAGGAAATTGAATTGAATCCTTTTTAAATAGATATTATCATTAATTGGTCAATTAAAGGATGACATGTTTCAAAGCAGGCATGCATTATTATGAGATACAAACAATAAATAAGAGTTGTTGACACATTTGAAAGGTACACTAGAATGCATGGTGCACTTGGATAGGAGCTAACAATGTGAACTGAAGACAGAAATATGACATGTGTGAAAGGCACAAACACATTGAAAGATGCACGTGTATTCATGAATTATTATAGAGATATACCGGAAATGAAGAAATGTTAGAATAAATACCACGCATATTTCATATTCTATGAATCACATGTGTTGTATTGACACATTTTCAGGTAAATTTGTACAAATAGAAGATGACGTGTCTAAACTGGCCCTTTTATTTAAAATTCATATTGCAAACGACGATCATATTTGTTTGGTAAAATTTCAACAAACATTATTCTTTGTTTAATTACTAAACCTGCCTGGTCCTTCAGCGATTTTCTAATCGATTTTTATTCCAATCACATTTTCTAGAAGTATAAATTCAGATATTCAGCATGTTGAATCAATGAATGAGTGTGCATTACTTTCTAAAATACTTTGTATTTACATTTCTCCTAAAAATGTTTTGAGTAGATTAACACAGATTTGCTTTAAACTATAATGTTAAAACCACATACCTTTGACAGCCAACAAAATCAGGACCATCCCATGCAGCTTCATTTTCACTAATGCAGTGTTTTTTTGGTGTCATGTACACACATCAAAGCAAGGACGGCCTCGAGTGTTTGGAAAATAGTGGTATGGGTTCTGAAACCGCTGCCGAAGGTTTATAAATACTCTCTGTGGGATGAGAAATAAAACAATACTATCAGACAATGTGATGGGAAATGCATTCATATCATTATAAATGACATATGCAGAACTATGAAATACCAAGCGTCCCAGTGGACCAATGTATATGTGGCGACTAATGCGTTAATGCTAACGTATTCCAATAACATATCATAAAAGCACAAAGGACTGTGTATAACAACGAAATGTCATTCGATACGGACCTTTGGTATAACCACTATAGCACTCAATCCTTACTGATCTTACATTGTTTTAATATGGACACTTTTACGATTAATTGATGTGCACTGGAAAGCGTATTATCTCAAGTGAGCAGTCATTTATAATCTGTAAATATCATTGATAAATTTTGATTGTTATTGGTCGTGAGGGAATTCAGATAAGGTATACTTCTAACAGGACTAACGCCATCATTTTTTTATGTTCAGATACAAAGGGAAGTATGTGTAACATTAATGACTGAATAGGACATTTGTGTATTGAAATGTCAGTTATGTCCTTCATTGTCCTTGTCACTACACTGTACATCTTTGTACACAACTTACTATACTCACAATTATATTGAAGAACAATAGCTACATCCGGGCATTATATTTCAAAGTTTCCAGGTATTTATCACTTTTTTACATTTAAACATTAATCGCAAACTTAGTGTGTAAAATTCAAAACCTTCCCAATATTTTTTCCCAAAGTATCTTTAAAATTCGTTCAATGCTTTTATAAGAGGACGAATGCAAAGAGACGGATGCGCCGGAAGTTGGACCCACGCCTATTAGCGCGATGGGATGGAAGAGCTAACAATCGCTTTAGGCCTCGTAACCAATCAATGAAAATGACACCGTGTCCATTGACATTGCTGTCAAAGGATAATAATTCTCTCGTTTTCTAACAAACATATACCTAGAACCGGAATAAATTTCGATCTGTTTTAATTACCTTTGGGTACGATGTTTCATCACCAGTTATAACATTCACAGTCGCCTCCTAGACAGTAGGTTTCACAATTTCGGTCCTTAATGCTACGTTAACACTAAGTTCCCGGCAGCTACGGCAATCACGGTTCAGGTCACAGTGGGGATAACGGAACGAACGTTAGACAACGTAGGCACAGGGGATAGGCAAGCATGACAGTCCGTAAATGCCTTGGTTGCCAGGCTAGAATTTTAAACTTAAATTTGCCACGGCAGCCACGGTGCGGATGAGACACGTAATAGTCTAAACTTAATATGTTAAACATTACGTGATAGTAGGCCATAAACATTACTCGGAAGTGGTCCGTAGTGGGACAGGAATCATATTTCTCTCATATCCCGCCATATTGGATAGAATTTGCCCATGTAAGATAGCTATGTAAGAAAATTCTTACATGGGCAAACACGTGCGCGGAGTAATCTGTGTTCAGGGGAGACAACTCCTAGCGCGTCGTCTGCTTCTCACATTGAAAATTGCCAAATCATCGTATATATCACCACAAATGTTCCACTGCCCAAACGTCGAATCATGGTGATGGCGACAGCGACTCGGAATAGGAGATCGTGTGACGTCACGCCATGAATTTATGAATAGAGCTCCTTTGACTATGGTGAAGTTATGTCAGCGTCACAGTATTTTGAAAAAATGTTAAAACAGTAAAAAGATACATTGATGTATTTCTTAAAATGATCAAATATGTGATTTTGATGATAAAAAATATGTTGAATTATAAAAATCCGTTCCTTGTTGATTTCTTTTAAGTATTTGACGGAACAATTTCTTTCCGCGGATGTTTACTTATACATACTATATAATCACACAGAGATCATTTTTGGTTTTCTTTTCATCTGCGAATAATATATTCATCCTGCAATATACCGAAAAATAGTTTGAAATTTGACAGCAAACTAGAAGTTTGCAAAATATGGGTATGATCGTTAAGAATATCCGGTTCGTTTTTTATAAATACCTCGGATTAAAAAAAAATTAAAAATGAAGATAATGGCCGACCGACTGTCCCTTTCCCAAAATTTTGGTAAAGATATGAGAGAAAAAGACTCTTTCATTATGAGCGTATGTAGGATAGGGATATTCCACCATCGGGGTTACAAAATATGGTAAAACCCTCGGCAGAGCCTCGGGTTTCACCATATTTTGTGACCCTCGGGTGGAATATCCCAATCCTACATACACGCATATGTAAAGTATCATCCCAATTTTGTTAATTTGGGTTCCGTTTTCCGTTCTCACGGCAAGCTAGGATGTGCGCTAGTCGTTTCGTTACGTTTCACGTACGATGCGTTCCTTTGTGTGACGCTTTGCAGGCAGAAGCGTTACGGCACGTTGAGTTGTACGGTCTGACATGGTGCTCGCGTTCTTGAGAGGTGTATAAAGGTCGTGTTAGTCAGGAGACCTTCTTAGGGTTAAGCACTCGAGGAAGTTACATAAAAGAAGTAATACGATGCCAAAAAGTAAGCGTGGAGCAACGGCTTCAAGTCCTACAAAGGAAGTGCCAGTTGAGGAGCTATCAGAAAGTCCTATTCCTTGCCTAACGCCACCAGATCACAAAATCTGCGTCGTCTTCGGCATTCATATTCACTCTTTGAAGTATTTTTTATATAATGATTATACCGAGTGCACAATCATGCTCGAAACCTCTCCGGTGTCTACCTTTGATTCTTAACGTATCCTGACAGAACGCGAAAAACGCAAGAAAACTTGAACACGGTGAAGGATCCCCTCAGAACGCATTGAACCGGGAAGACGTGAACAACGTGAGGGATCCCCTCAGAATGCATTGGACCGGGAAGGCGTGAACAACGTGAGGGATCCCCTCAGAACGCATTGGACCGGAAAAACGTGAACAACGTGAGGGATCCCCTCAGAACGCATTGAACCGGGAAGACGTGAACAACGTGAGGGATACCCTCGGAATGCATTGGACCGGGAAGGCGTGAACAACGTGAGGGATCCCCTCAGAACGCATTGAACCGGGAAGACGTGAACAACGTGAGGGATCCCCTCAGAATGCATTGGACAGGGAAGACGTGCACAACGTGAGGGATCCCCTCAGAATGCATTGGACCGGGAAGGCGTGAACAACGTGAGGGATCCCCTCCGAACGCATTGGACCGGAAAAACGTGAACAACGTGAGGGATCCCCTCAGAACGCATTGAACCGGGAAGACGTGAACAACGTGAGGGATCCCCTCAGAATGCATTGGACCGGGAAGGCGTGAAGAACGTGAGGGATCCCCTCCGAACGCATTGAACCGGGAAGACGTGAACATATATATATTTTTCCATGGCTATTTTCGTCTAAGTACTATTCCTAATTGTCATTAATATTGTATGTACCTTATATATTTGTATTAATTTTCTGATTCTTTGTCTTAAATTTGTAATGTACTCTTCATTTCTGGAGGAATAAAGTCAAAGAAGAAGAAGAAGGGACACAGAATGCATTGAACCGGGAAGCAACACATGTTTACATCCCTGGTAGACTGTAGCCCGAACTTTAGCGCGCCTTGGAAGAGCTACGTTTTTCGCTCGTCACGGATACCAAAATAAACGCGAGGAAACTTAGCACAACCTAACAAACCTTTGATAGGGAGACAAAAATGGTCAAAATGTTTCGGGTAATCGGGGCTGCCGTGGACGCCGGGAACATTAGCATTAGAACACTGATGAGAAGAGTCCCAGAAGGATGAAACAGCTGTATTATACAGTTTAATCCATTATTTAGCTCCGTTGTTTCTGTTTCTAATTGTTGATTTGTAAATGAAGTGTGTTATCCACCTGTGTGTTTTTATATAACATTTCTTTGACAATTGCTCTTATGGTACGAAATTTTATCTAGTAAAATTGACAGAGAAAATGCTGTACAGAGAACACAAATTATGTTAATAAATCGTTGCAAAAATTCAATAAAATTTTTCTATATATTATATGTATAAATTGATAGTGAAAACACGTTTCATTAGCGTTAAGTAAATGCATCTTTTCCGACACCTTCGTGTTTAAACAATTTGTGAATGAAAATAAGAATATATAATACACAATTCTTCAATGACAATTATAATGTTACTATATAGAAACTGTCCTATAGATTACATATCTATTTGTATAAAATTAACCTTAAATCTTTTACAACTTCAAGAAAGTTAATACAATGTATATATCTCATAACCTTTTTAATCATTATTTTGAGTAAAGCGTTTGAGGATATTTCAATGGCGGACTATACAGGTAGTAATTAAAACTTCAAAATAGTAAACTTGAAGAACTGCTGTAATGCTGAAGTAGCTCTTTTCTTTATTTTCCTTCTTTGGACGAAGTACTGACCAATACCCTCACAATGATTTTCGCCAGGCCAGGCAAGTTCAGCTTGACCAAATATGACATATGGCTTGAATGTCCCGACTAATGCTTACATCATGAAAAGTCGGCGTTCACTGTACATAATTAATGAATAATACATAATTAACGATGCTATTTACACTAGATAACCGCGCGTCATTTCGCTCTGAAATTGCCCGATAACATCACCAGCATCACCCCTTAGGGATGTTCATCGCGTGCGCCCGACCGACTAATAACAGTCATCATTAATGAGAATCATATTGTATGTTTCAATACCAATGTGATCTGTAATGTTTGCCATGTAACATTACACATCTTGTTTTTCTTCGACTTTGTTGTGCTTGTTTTTATAAATAACTATTTAAACCAGTGTTAAGATGATGCAGAATATGATAGACAAGATTAATCACTGCTAATAAATCAGAACACATTTTTTTTTTAATTTTGAAAAACTAAAGCTTAATTGGTTCGAGAAAAATCGCCAAGATGTATCAACATTTTTTTAAATCCGACGGTATCAGACGATTTAATAGTTTAAATGTTTCAAATCAGTTGCAAGCTTGTTAGCAAATGAATAATATTTTACGTTTGCAAGTTGATTTGAATAATATATAACATTCAAAGTTATGAAAAATAACATAAAACAAATATGGATAGAAAAAATCTTAGTTATTCCAGTATAAATATCTCAGAATAGAAAAACATACAGACACTAAACCCGGGTTAATATTATTGTAAAAAGGAGAAAAAGACCCTGATATTTAATTCATATAAACCACCAAAAAGTTTCAATTACCGCTATCAGTGAAAAGCCTCTAAGCTTATTAAAGTTTTTGTCATCAGGGCGTCTTGTTGTTGTATGATGAAAAAAACACCCGATTTTTATTCCCTGGTTTACAATTTTTCAACGATTCACTAATTTCCCGTAAACATAATAGTTTAACAGTGCAAAATTATTGTATTTCGTCACCTTTTTAAATGATCAGGACCAGGCTATTTAGCTCCGTTATGGTATGTAAAGAAATATCTTTACCCTAAACGTCTTGCATTCTGTAAAGTTGTATCCTTGTTAAGAAAATAATCAGTATTTATAATTACTTATAAGAACATAATCATATACTTCGTCATAAGTTATAAGACCTTTCAAAGAAAAAAAACAGAGTTTACACTTACTTAGTATTATGTACATAACCATATACCGGTCATAGGAAGTAAGATTTTTTTTAAATTTGCACAAAAGACATATAAGTGAAGAACATTTTTTGTAACTAATTTAAAGTTAGATAGAGTAGAACAAAACAATGAATAAAATTGCATCCCGTAGCTGTTTCATCTTTCTAGGTTTCGTCAGAGAAATTTCGAAGCCAAAGTGGTGACTGAGGAAAATCCAAAGTGATCGAAAGAAAATAAAAATCTAAATCGGTATATATATCGTTAAGAGATTAAAATTTAAAACTGTAATTGCTGTTAAACTCATGAAGGAAATGACAAAAGATTATTGCAAAATTAACATCAAAAGTGATAAATACATTTACAAACCGTTTTTATCATAAAGAAGACCATTACACAGCTAACAGCATAGCGTTGTTATTATCTAAGCCATTTGGAAGCCATACCTTCAATCGCTGTACATTTTATCGATCATGCATTCTCTCTCGCCATATATCCACAATATAGAACTATAACTACAGTTTGTCATTCTTAACTTCTATTGAACGCTGCAAGTAAGGTTCAATTAAGGATTTCCGAAGTTACAGTTCAAAAACCACATTCTGATAACAAATGAGATTCGAAGAGCCAATGTCTTTGATCAAGTCTCTACAGATTTTGTTTCTCAGTGACATGTCAATATAGCAAATGTACGCCTAAACGTTACGAAATATATTTTCATCACAGGATCATTATTTTTTTTAGATTGAGATCCAGAGATATTTCTAGTCTATAACGACAAAAACTCATTGTGATGCAGACGTAATGAATATTCTGATCACGACCAGATGCGTTAAACAGAAATATCTCACAACATTCTTATAAAAGACAATTATCATCTTACCTGACTTTTTTTTCAAAATCCAAAACCCCTCAACGCCTGTCGCATAATTTAGCAAGAGATCGCACGGGTGAATTTAACGTCGTAAGATGTTTTGTGTTCTCCAGATCACTATAGTGTTACTCAGGTTATGGTTCCTCTTTGCTGAACTACTTTCTATCCAATCGACATTATTATCTCCTCAAGATAAATATTGGGACACTCGCTATAACTTCTGATCGATCGTTCATAATGTTTACTACAATACAGGAATGAAAGTAAGTGTTTACTGGTGATTTGTCGTTGTTTACACATCACAGAAACACAAATCAATACCATTATATGCGTCTATAATCGGTGTGGAAAGTCTACACATTTTAATCGATTTCATTCAACATTATTGGATCATTCGATGGCGTAAACAAATCTTGTTACATACATTATCGACACAAATATGGTTCAGTTAGTGATATTCGCCATTAATTCAATTACTGTTATTCAAATTTACGAAAGCCTAATGGTGTCAAAGCAGAAAAATTAAAACGTGGAAACATGCAATAACGCGAAATAAACATGTGAATACGTAAATAAACTCGAAATAACGTGGTTTTTTTTACGTAATAACGCGAAAAAATGCGTTATATATTAACGTGAATAAATACGTAATAATGCGAATAAACGCGTTATTACGCAAACAGAATACTCGTTATAACGCGAAAAATCACGTAATAACGTAGATTTAAAACTCGAAATAATGCGAAAAAAACACGTAATAACGTAGATTTAAAACTCGTAATAACGCGAAAAAACACGAAATAACGAAGATTTTAAACTCGTAATAACGAAGATATATATGCAGAAAAAGTCAGTAATACAATCATTGTATATCATATATAATATATCAGAGCTGATAAGGACATTAAAAAAAGATATTATTAGGTAAGGAGATGTCCTAGATTTAAAGGGATTTACATTACGGAATTTAATAAATACGTCTCACATTTTTGTGAGGACCTTGCTTATTATGTTTGTTGATTCGTCTCTTAAAAATCTGTGAAAAAACGGTCGAATATTAACAAGGTGTTCGATCTCTCGGGTGTTTTTTATTTCAGTTTACAAATACAAATACATCTATTTCGACAAAGATTTTAACCAAAATGCTGTATCATTCCATATAAAATGACTTCAAACATTTTATTTTGTACTTTTGTGTTTTGATACATTTCAATTTAATGAATTATCAACATAAATCAGAGATAAAATACGAACAAACAAACAAAAACAATACTAAACAACGATATACTTACACATATTCTGACGCCTGTATCAGAAATTTACTCAAAAATTACTTTCTACAACTCAACTTTTTCAAAAATCATCACCAGATTACAAATTTAATACCAGCAATTTTTCTACTTCTCAGATAAATACAACTTTCCTTGTTTGAGTAAACAACTTTTAACTCCAACAGCACTTCGACAGAATGTTGTAATAGATTAATATATACAATGAGACTCTTGAAAAAGTGCGAGGACAATAAGACTAGTTGTTCCGGAAGTGCTAGCGTCTTTTGCTTAATCGACGACACAAGCCATATAAACCTTGGTCAATCTAAGTAAGAAGTGTCACGATCTCAAATGAGAAAAAGGAATACAACAATAAGCATGAAGGCAAACCAACGAACATCAAAATCGTGATAATGGAAACAGGCCCTTAAATATCCAATCAACTGCAACATGTAAACACTATAGGTTGGGGATACATGGAGATTACTATCCAAAAATGTAAAATTCATAATAGTGAAATGGAATTGTCACGCTTATAATACAGCTTGATGGAAAGCAGTCCATAGTGGAAACGTTGTAAGAAAATATCGAGATAAGCAGTCTATGTAGAAGAGTCTGTCGTTTCTTTAATTTCCAATTATGTTGGGTATTTACGATGGACGTGGTCAAAAACTTATCTAAAGAAAAGAAGTCAATATATCTGCAAGTGAACTTTAACGACTTTGGAAGGTCTTTGCGATATGTTTTCAAAGTTCATCGATAAATTCAGTCTCGTATGGAAACAAAAACAAGTCTGTCAACAGAGAGGCACAGTTGGTTCCCATAGGTATACCAATATTAACGTATGTCAAGAAAACCTAATGTTTTTATATGTTCAAACTACACAGGGGAATAGGACATTTCTATACGAATGTAGAATTATATCTAGTTAAATGAGTTTAACTTCATCGTACAACTGCTTCGTCAACTTTTGTAATTTCACATATCTGATAATTTCGAAAGAACAGATTGTACATGTTGTGTATATATCGAAACATGCCAGGCAGGTAACAGCAAACGTCGGAGACTAAAAGTCCATCAGCAGTGTGTACTATCTGAAATCTTAAAAAATATTGTGATGAAATACATTCTGCAATTAAGTGAAAGATTATTTTAATTCACTGTCATCAAAGGTACCACCATTGACAAAGACGACCTCAGGACATTGAGGTATAAATACATGTACTGATAACGCCTTCTGTCGTTATTATGACCACATCAAAATCTGGTCTGAAATGATATGTAAGAATAAGGAAAAAACATTGATTTCCAATGTTCTGTCCTTGATTTCGTTTTCATTAACACAGTCTTAATGTTGTGAAGCTTGTAAAACACGAATGTAGGATACATGTATTTTGAAGGTGGTGTTAAAGAATAGCAGACATTTTACTGGTGAAACACAATCTTTTCATCACCTGGTTCATTTTTAGCAAGATTCCCTACCGGAACGCAATATATGTCTTTCAATTCATTTTACGGCAAATGCTATATCTAAATTGTCTCTCTGAAATTGAATGAAAAGAAAAATATTTAATTGTCGTAAATCTGTTTTCAGTACAGTTTTGGAGGGAAAAAAGTATTACATTAAGTACAAAAACATATGTCTTGGGCATAGAAATTCGTAGAGGTATTCCAGGAAAATTAATTATCTGACAGTCAGTGATGTTACCTAAATTTTATAGCATTTTTACACGATTTAAACACTGAAATGACCATCTCGTATTAATCAGACTTTTGTTCCGATAAAGGCGGGAAGTATGGAAGTCATTTATTCACTTATTTTTCATTTTGAAAAGGACTTAACCACTTATATAGGACTAATTCTTGTACACCATATGTAATGAAAATTGGTGTATAAGGCAGTATATCAACCACAGGCACAGGTGAACACTGAAACAAGCGGTTCCCAAGTGTGTGGATGGGGGAAAAGGTAGTTGATTACACTTTCAAGCGACAGGTTACACAAATCAATAAAATCGATGTCACATGTGTAATTTAGATGTTAATCCGTCTTAAGCAATAATAAATCATTTAAAGGATATAGAGTCATATTATTCATTTCAACGATAATCGAACTGTAGGAAATATGATCACTTTGTCGTTCAAAATTTTGAACAGGGAAAATCAATTAGGTAATTCAATTATCGCGTTATGGAATGGGCGTTGATCCATCTCCTTTGCCATCGAAATTCAAGTTACTAAAACATATTTACTCAAGAAAAATTCAATGTATTGACTGAACTGCGACGAGATATTTATTTTATACGATATACATTTTTGTATTCCACTCAAACCAGAGACAACGTCACTACTTTGATCTTTCATCAAACTTCTGTTAGCAGTAAAGCTATGATTAAAAGAAACTGCTAAAGAAGCAGGGTTCATATGATTGATATTTATCGATCACCTGTTAGCCTACACGCTTGGTCAATATTTGTGTTATGTTATTGCAAATATGTTTTCATAATTACAATGTCGTTTAAACACGATCTGTTTTCTTGAAGTCATGGACAACCGGCTTTAAATCAATGTCTTTTATAACAAAAAAAAAACAGCATCAATTGTAATTCAATCTATTTATTGCTTAAAATCTGTAGTTTGCAGTATAATGGAACTTTCGTTTACTCTCGCAAAATATTGACCGAATTGGACTCATTCATCATGAATATGCGTATATATTCGAAAGTAAGGAGAATGTCTTTCTCGTCACATTAAATATATGGTAGTTTCCTTGAATTAATTGCATACAAAGAAAATTGTTTTCATTTACAATGGAATAACCCAACCCTCCGACTCCTTCTCCCTCCCTCCAAAACCAACAGACCATATTAGAGTCCGTCAAAATTTTGCTTGAAAAATTCAGTTGAGAGTAAGACTAGTCTCTTTTTCATGAAATATGAACCGTTATCGATATATATCATCGGAAAATAAATTCAAGACTCAAAGAATGATTACATAATGCGCATTGCGTATAGAAGATGGGGACAGGCAATAAGAAAAACTCTAAAAGGACACAACACAGAAAGTTTTATTATCGCGTCCGGATATTGTATTTTTTAAACGTAGGAATTACTGTTGATGCTCCAATCCATCACTGCGCTAACTTACCAAAAACTGAAAATGTGATTATCGCTTAATTAGGTAGGTTTGAAGTATATATGCCGCCTACTAGATTTCCGCAGTTTTGACTCCTAGCATCACTGTCAACTTTTAGATATATTATTTGATTCTACAATAATCCTAGATTGATATGGAAAAGAGTTGTGTACTTGTTTCATTTATTTATCTTTCGTAAAAGCAAACGCCTTTGAATTTGCTGTGTCTGGAAGCAGTTTTTGCGAATTGTGTTGTCAACATCTTTAAAAATAAAATCTAGAAAGCGATAATTTAAAGGTCGATATCAATGTTAAAAACCCAACAAGGGCGTGACCCCAAACTTCCACGAATTTCATAAGTTTCAAAATTGATTAAAAAGATCTAGTACATGCGCGTAATGGTAACTGTGCCACAACTCGAATGAATTCAAATGTGGCATGCAGACTGCAGCAAAGCTCAAGGACTTGAGTCCACTAGCAATGTCTACCGCCTACAATCTCGGAGATTAAATAAAAGATTCACAAGTTAGTAGCACACTTCAGTGTTAGAATTATGTACAGTCAAGTCAAACAAAGATTTATGGTAACCCTAAATGCAACGTCTGAATCCTTAAACTCCTATTATACATCGATATTCAGTATCTAAAGCATCAAAATAAATAATTTTGTTGCACGTGTCGGAATGAAATCAATGACAGCATATGTTCCCTATAATAGTTATTTCCTTTGTACAAAATGTGATACTAAAGAAGTCGATCTGTTTGATCTTTCAGCATCACAGCTCATTGTTTATTTAAGTGATATATCATACGTCAGCAGTACAGATGTACTTCAACAGAGTGTTATATATTAATCCATTTCAATAACACATATTTACATTGTATATGAATCATTTACGGTCAGGTTAATGAACGTCATTTTTCAATTATATCATGCGTATTCGTGGCAGAATATTCTAATTTTATACACCCAGTTATTCTAAGTTTGTGCTTTATCTCGATGTAACATTGTTCCATTTCACTACTGAAAACTTTTTTCTTTACACTCATTTTATGGTAAATGATCACATTTTCACTGTTTTAAATTCACCTTCGCCGATACATAAGTTATGTCTTAATACGAGGGCTGATTGATAAGTTGTGAGCCTCTTATTTAAGGGTTTGACTTTTGATGGACATTAATTTTTAACATAATCCTCTTCAGTACCTGTACACTTTTGCTAGCGATGTTTAAGGGCGTCAGTGCCACTTTTAAAGTATTCCTTTTTTGTCCATGTAGAAAGTCCTCCACTGCATGTATAGCGTCACCATCTGACCGAAAGTTGGTATCAGAAATGGCTTTTTCAGATATTGGAAAACGGTTGAAAGTCTGATGGAGCGAGATCATGCGAATCAATTCAAAGCGTCAATCGTTAATGGCAGTCATGGCAGACTTGTAAACAGGAGCATTGTCTTGGTAGAACAATATACCTTTACTGAGTTTAGCATTTCTTTAAACTGCCTAAGAAGTGATGTATAATATGTGACATTGATAGTTTGTCCCTTTTGAAGATAATAATACCATTAGAGTATAATAAGCATTCCAGAAAACTGAGGCCATAGCCATTCCAGCTGATTGAACAATCTTTGCCTTCTTTGGCGGGGGTGAACCAAGGTGAACCAGGGTGCTTCTATTGTTTAGACTGTTGTTTGACCTCTCGTAAGAAAATGATGGACCCACGTTTCATTTATAGTCACAAACATCTGCAGAAAGTTAGTAGGATCTGCCTCTAAAATATTCAGATAAGCACGCGACAAAGTCCGCCTGGTGTGTTTCTGATCAAATGTCAGATGTCTTGGTACCCAACGTGGTGAGAGGTTTCCCGTTGCAAGATCTTCCGTAAGAATGGAATGTATTACTTTCCTGTGAAATCTCAACTGTACTGAATATATCTCTCTGTGTAACTCGCCAGTCAGCCATAAAAAAATCATGGACTTTATTGACCATTTCTGGGGTTGCAACAGTGAAAAACCTTCCAGGACGGGCGTCATCCCAATGGCTTTGCCTGTTAGGCACAAATTCCGCCATCCATGTGTTCACTGTAGCATATGAAGGGGCATCATTCCCTAGTGTTGCTACAATATCTGTATGGATATCCTTAGGTGCCAGATCTTGTTGAATGAGTGCTCTTTCAGCGATTTTGTCCATTTAGCAAAAGTCATTTGCCTTGTTTACTTTAGAATGCTACCTCTTCGACATAAAATGACCAAATGATATCAGTACTCGGGTATAAAATCGGGAAATAGTAGAGCTAAAAAAGGACATCAATGCTTAACTTCGTCAATACAAGGCTCAAAACCTACAAATCAGTCCTTGTAGAAAATTGCTTTTCAGATTAGTTTGCTTTTAATTTCCTGTATAAACTTTATAACAGAACACAGTCTAGATGAATGTATGGAACTGAGTATATAGATGATAAATGCATGTCGTAATGTTATTCTTGGATACAAAGGCAGATGTCATTATTTTCCTTGGTTGATAATGCAAAATCCACATATGTTTAGACATCGATAGCAATAATAGTCTGTCCATCGTCACCAATGCAGAGACGTATATCAGAACCATTATTTCATTTCACTTTTACATTTTGAAAAACCAATTTAATACTGAAAGTGTTTATACACAAAACATAGAAATACAATACTCGTCATAGCACTTCAGCCACTTTCATTTAGTGACAAAGAATTGTTTTGGACGACAGATTGCGGTGATAAATCCCTGTCAGGGACATTGAAACCATTGTCACCGCGGATCCTGATGACTTGTGTTACGTGACTTTGTCACGAAATATGCAGTGATCGATTCTCCGCGGATCATTAGGGGTCTCGGTGTCCCGATTTACCTGCGATGACTTGGCGAGTTATGTTAATCAATCGATGCACTTAGGTTACTTCCCTTCATCTGCCGTATATGGGGACATTGACTCGCTCGGTGGAAGGCAGAATGCAGAGTAAACCCACTTATGTTATATAGATTATTAGTGGTAGACTGTAATCAGATAACTTACCATATGTTAAACACCTGAAATATGACTTAAAGATACAAAAGATAATAACAGTCATCTGTAGAAATACACTTCGTGAAAATTGTGTTAGAAGTCATCTCGCGAAGATAGATATCACTACAGGGTATATAGATATATAATGTTGGAAATAATCATGACACACTGCCATGTCATTATGGCATTAATATGAAATAAAGCTTGTTCGTTTGTCAATAAAACTGAATACATGTTTAACACTAATTGTTAATAAATGCCTATCCATACAATCTATATTTGGTAACATTATTCTGCTTTTGTGTACTGTAATACAGCCACGAAATGACTGACGCAGAGTTATAAGATAAAATTGTCAAGATCTATAAGAAAGTCACTGACAGCAAGGACATATACACACAAGTGAGGATCACTTGAAGATGTCTACAAATGTGAATGGCAGGTCCCGAGCTTACCTGAACATTGTCCATACAGTCACGGCCTCGTATGACCACTTCTTGCTTGCTTTACCCTCGTTCTAAATAATCGTGCATATTGCACTTCATTTGAAGATCAATCGGATCAGTCATATGTGACCTTATTTGTTTTTCTATTTATACAGTACTTGTGATCTATAAGCCTTATTTCATCCAATGGATATAGGTTTATAAAGAAGTCTGCGTTTCATAATATAAATACTCTTATGCTTTGTTAGACGGTGAGTTCAGTGACGGTAATGACTAATGAGTGATGTTGAATGAAGCATGTACTTATAGTCAAATGACCAAGGATTCACAAAAGTCCTTGAACTTACAATTTCTCAAAAAATAGTTTCATCTACTTGAGGCGACATACAATTATTCATCAATGCATACAATGTTGAATCTAATTAAAAGTTTGATTGGGTGGATGTTTTTGATGTATAAAAACAAGAATAAAGTGACGTAATGGATGGGAAAGAATCAAACCGAGAATACGTTATGCGCAATGTTGCGTGACATAAGATGACGTCAGGTACAGATAATATTCTCGTCCGCTCAGAGGACGTAAAACCCGTTGAATAAATAGATATATAGCATCAATTAGTATCAATTTTTTAATCACTATTCAACAATATCAAAAATACATGAACATCTACATGTAATATATACACAATATTAGCCCTAAATCTCAACTAACAACATATGTTCTGTGGTGAAATCTGCAGTTGAATTAAACAATGTATTAAACAATACACACCTACGATAAAAACCGAGTGTCCCGTATCTTCAACACAATGCCATACCGTACAAACAATTTGGAAATGATAAATTAGATCGTCATACGACAGTAGCACTTTATCCGGTTATGTATTACAGTCAGACATTGGTTTCCGGTATATAAATACATGTCTATTGATGGAGATTTATGAGAAATTATAGCCATGTCTACATTATTCCGTAGAGCTATAGAAGACAGAACATTTTGTTATAATATCCGACGATTTTGAGGTACTTGATTGTTGTACGACTTTATAAGTGTCTGACACATTTATCATGTACCTTTAGCTTTTGGCCCTATCTTTGCAAATGATGTTGCAAATGAAACAGATGTACAGTGTAGATGATATCATACAGATTTTTTTGTATTGAAGTGAAATATCAAATTACATGTCCATAATCGTCCGGAGTACGAGTTTTTCCAGACTGTGTTTAGTAGCCAATTTAACCAGAGTTATCTCCCTTGCTTATGTATCGATAAAGTCGTCAAGACAAGAATTTTTGAATGTTTATTTCGTTTCTGTTACATTACTTTTTGTACATGCCGGTTCCTTTCATGTCTGAAGTTTGAATTTGAAAAACAATAAGAAAAAACAATTGTATGTATTTCATCCTCACATTGTTAGTCGGTAGTGTTCCGTAAGAAATGGTTCTCGGACATATAACCTGTAAAACCAGTATTTTGAGTATGAATGACTCAGACAAAAATTTATTCAAAAACGGGAAAATAATATTTTTTCCGAAATTGTCCACATCTGTTTTTTATATCCATGTATAACCACGGAGATGCTTTAGTATACGTGTAATAATACCTTAAAGTAGTAGTGGTCGGATGGGAAAGCAAATGAACAGATCATTCCACTCCACTTATCCGAGGCACAGTAACGGTAAAAACCAAACCTGCCACATCGACTTTCAAATACGTTCAATATATCCTCATTCATCCGGATTTTTTTTTTAAATATAAAATACTCATTTATCCGCAACAGTATTAAGGAAATCCGAATTTAGGATTTAATGTATCTATTCCTGTATTCTACTTAATTTCTATCTTGTTTTCAAACAAGACATATATTTACAAACTTGGTATCACAAGATATTGAGTCACAAGAAATGTGTTTAACTAATGATTTCAGCAATGCAAGATAATTAGCATATTTATCGTTTTGTAGATATATCAAACCGACAGTGGGAACATGTATCTGTTTTTTTCACGAATACATCAGTAAACAATTTGAAAAAAATAAAATGTGAAAAATTTACAAGTTCCATCAGCAAAATCGTCAACTTGGTTATAAACAAAGCCGTGAAATGAAGTTGCAAAACTGTCAAACTTGCAAAACACACATTAGCAAGATAACCATGTATATAAAAAGTTAATATTCTGAAATATGACACAGGAGGAAAATGATACAAATTGTCTTTTACAGCACAATAAGTTAGAAAACGGTAATGTAAACTGATTAAGTCTAAAACCAAATCAAAGTACAAAATGGTTTTGTTAAGCAATACATATGATATATCAAATATGAAATAAAATCATGTCTAAAACATTACAATTGGTTTGCTGAGAAAAGTCAATTGTTTATAAAACAGTGTCACGAATTTTAAGAAAGCAATCATATTTGTAAATGACATTAAAATTATCAATGATATAGTATTAACAATAAACCGTTATTTTTGAATTGTTAAAATGTGATATGTTTTCAACAAAATTCAACATTATTGAACAAACTTATTTATTTCAATATTAAAGTACTACCTTTAGACACAAACAACAACAGATAAACAGTGAAAGTGTATTCATGCCACTATTGATGTGGTTGTCATCAATAAAACCGTTACTGAAATACTCAGTATTCGTATAAGTACATATATGTATAAGTAGGTTTTCACAAAGGTTGATATCTGGAATTTAGTTTTCATTATATTCATGGCACAATGATCACACCTTCAAAAAACATTTAATTGACCAAGTCGATCACACTTATCTTCTAAGATTAGCATTCAATGTACAATTAACTGTTCTGAATACGACTGTGTACAGCATAACAAACAGGGACATATTAGTGATACGCAATGCTTGTAATTAATTTCCTATTTCTTGTTAGTCCAGTCCTGATTTCCTATTTTGCAGTAAATTACATTGAGTTGTTAGGATGTTCTGGAATCAAGATCTACAATTTTTATAATGGACGTTGACTCATGAAAGAAGAACTGTGCTCTCTTTATACAGTTTCATGACATTTATATCGCAATCGTGGTATCTCCTGGTCATTTCCATTCGCGATATGAAGGTCGACGTGTATGGTGCCCGATAAGGTACCTGGTGGTCTTTTGCTACGTCCTTGATTCTCATTTTAAAATAATTTGACCTAGATTTCTATAGATGTATTGTATAGATGGTATTTTCCGTCGTTTACAATAACCATCGATTTTTAAGTCACTAAAATGTTGGCAAGTTTACGAGAACATTATACGTTTAACTAACAAAATATAACAGAAAGGTTAATACGTCCATGTCGGATCGAACCAGCGATCCGAGGCAAATGAGCTCGACGCTTTATAAATAATATTAACATTTTAATATGTACCATTAACATACATTGTAAAATGAAGTATTTTCCATATATATATAAACTGCATGTGACTTCATTATGTCATTGTTGACACAAAATGTCGTTCAATTAGTTTATAGGATTTGGCACAAGCAGAATAATACCGATCACCGATATTAGTTCAATACCTTAAGTATGGCTACGTCGATGCATGTTTTACGTAACTTATCTCATGAAAAAACGATTATTTCATTAGTAAAAAATGTAAAGTAGATACAAACGTTATAGAGCACAGCAGGCATCTGTATTGCATTTTGATATATGTTAAAAATTTCAAATACATTTTTGTTATCGTTTTGACAAAAATGTATGTGATACGATCCTTATGTGTGATTTTAAGACAATTTCAGCAGTAATCCAAACATGTACGTCACATGATCTTCTGTCATGAATTACTTGACATTATTCCGAGAAATACTGATGACGTAATGAGTGATATGACTATATATAAGAAAAGAAACAATCGGTCCAGCACGCGAGCTAACTGGTGCCACTCATCTTCTAAGTTGTCAGAAACATTGGTTTTGTTTAAACTGTTTTCTAGTCTTTCTAGAACGACCGATTGTGTACGCATGAGTTTCGCTATTGGGTCCTTGGTCCGTAGAAGCACATCCGTTGTGGAATTGTTTGTAACAAAGTTGGTTGTTTGCTCCGCTGGTATCTCTGAGTGACCTACCTTATTGGTGTGTCCGTTCACACACTGAAAATAAAGAGAACATGTGTCATATCGTGGACATATTGGAACAAATGTAATAAAACAGACGTCAAGATCAGCATAAAGCGACAAAGTTAAACGTTAACACTACTTAATTTTAACACAAACGGAAAATAAAAACAGCAAGATAATACCAATATAGGAATATAATCATAATTCGAAATTCAAATTCTACGTGGAACAGGACCAGATGTAAGCGCCTTGATCGACGACACCCGCCATGTAAATCTTGGTCAATTTGAGTAAGTAATGTCACGTTCTCAAATAAGAACAAGGTATACGACAATGTAACCAACAGGCTAATTACCGAGCATCAAATACTCCCAGCTTCATATCACACAAGGAAATAGAATAACTCCCTAGGGTTTCAAACACTGAACGAAAGTTAATATCATTTTTAAGGACAAAAACATTCTGAACACAGAAGAAAAAGTTACGAAAAGATATGAAAAGACAAAAAGACAACAGTAATAAAGGACACTGAAGGCAGCTGGTCAAACAATAGAAAACGACGTACGGAAAACACAATAGATTTGAATATTAATGGGAGAAGACAACAAACATGACTGCAGACTTAGAAATCAGTGTTCTTTAGACAAGAAACAACATGAACGACTTAAGAGATACAAAATTAATGATAACACAAGATTAGTCGACCACACTCTTCCATTTACACCGGCAATTGTCAATGCAATCCAGATACTTTAAAATGAATAGATAAAGATTAACTTATGATATAAAGATCATCCACAATTAAAAGAAAACCTACGTCTTATTTGCACAAAGTACTTTAAAATGCACATGTAATTCAGATATATAATACACCCACCAATTCCACTGGCTCGAGGTCTTTTGCATTGTCCAGAAGATATTTTCCTGACTGAGAACAAAACAGCTTGCCCAGTTTTTCAATGAAGATACGTTTTGCCCAGAGTGGAATTTTCCTGCCTGAACACCCTCGTGAATGGAACATCAGAACAATAACAGTCATTGTACACGATAATGACACTAGGACCATGGAAGCAGCAAAGTACATTCCTGAAATGAAGGGATGATACGGTTACCTCGCTAGACAAAAATGTGAGCAGAGGATACAAGACAAAATACACATGTACTTGACATTGTCCTGAAATTGTCAACTATATATAAATTAAGAAATTTATCTAATTATCGGGAGCCTGTGCACTTCCCTGTTTAGATATTGATTTTTTCTTTCGATCCCTTAGGATTATCCCCAGTTGTCTTCTGACGAGTCCTAGAAGGACAAAAAAGCTGTATGATCAGGTTTGATTCATTGTTTGGCTCTACTCCAACTAAATTAGTATCAAAAAATGCTACTCACCTGTGCGTCTTTTGTAAAGTCTTTGATGTAACTAATTGCAAATCATTTTTAATGTATATTGAACTATATTTGCACAATATTTTTTAATATATATTGCACAACTGATGTCACAATTAGTGAGTTGATTGATGGCAATACGATTACATAAGAAAGCAATGAAAAAACAGGAACTCTGTATATGATAATTACCTCTCTAAATAATTTTCAACATCGACGCGAAATCTTTCCTGTCGATGTATTTTTTATGATAATAAACAAACGGAAAGCCAAACAAGCATTATTCTTTGTGTCAGTAACAGTAGTGCATGCAATGGGGTCATAACACAAACCTCTAAAACACTCATTGATTTAAAAAAAAAATGCAAAAAAATATATTTTTAGGGTACCTTATTTCTTCACATCTTTACCCAGACATGATACTACCTTCGTTCTGAGCAAGATTTTTTTTCCATTTGAATTATTTACTTATTTTTGCATAAACAAAATTAAGCATCGATCATGAAAGAGGAAAAATCACGTGATGAAGTTACCGCATGTTTAATAGGGCAAAATGTTTTCAGTGTGAACTATTGATAGCGGGTGAGTTTTTTTAAACTATTGCACATTGCACACCAGGGATGGCATGTTCTTTCACATTTTACCTCGATCATGTATAGATATGTTCTCTCCCTATGGCAAACTTGTAATATCGTCCGCTATTAGGTAATTGACTTTATACATTTGCTGTATGTGTGACGTAATTTAATGTCAAAGCAAATATCAAACTGAAAAGCTAAATACCCACGAAATGTCATTTTGTAAAGAATATATATTGCAAATAATGACACGATAGGAACACAGGTAAAAATATCATCTTTACCAATATACGGAAAAGAGTCGGATGATGCTGGCATTGACTCGGACACCAGGAGGAGGAAGACGGCGAGAGACAGTAGAACTGTAATGCCTAAGGAAACCTTCTCGCCCGATTCAGCCGGGAGTATGAAGCTAAGCGTGGCGACGATACTAGTCAAAATACAGGGGAACAATACAGTCATCACGTAAAACTGAGACTTTCGTCTTATGTTGATGCTATATGTGATGTCAGGGTATGGCGCTGGACAGCAGGCATAATAAAGGACGTTCCTCTGCGCTGGCATACCGGTTAACTCCCACTCATTATGTCGAACATAGTAGGACAAATCCGCTGAAATAAAAGATTTTTAACCATTTAGAAAAGACATATCATGTTATTAAAATATCATTGTGTATATTGTGACGAAACCGTTGTACAATGTTGTTGAATGCATCATTTAGCTATACTTCTTCTAAACTTGTATTGAAACGAACTGTTTACGTGTGTATTAATTGTACAATCACCGAGATAACAGGTGTTAGAAATTGCTGGTGGACTTTCAGTCCCCGAGATTTGCTGTAACCTGCTCGCGTGTATTTGTCGTTCTTTGAAAGATTTCGGCATTTCTTTTTGCCAATCTTTAGCATCCTCTGTCGTCTCATAAGTTTCATAGTAAAGGTTTTTATGACCACTAACGAGTCCCTGAAGGACGAAACATGATGTAGCTTATTTCATAACTTGATTCTAATGTTTCTTTTTCTAAATTTGAATTCAAATTTTTCATTCACTTTTGTGTTTTTGTACAATGTCTAACAAAATTACTCTGATTATTTTAATTATAGAGCCACAGTGCGAAAGGTACACAAGCCTTATTGGTATGAGTAAATTATGTCTAAAATTCTGACGCGAATACAAAACGTATCATTCTGGTAAACTTTTACTGTCCACAGAACAAGCATTATTCTTATACAAGTGAACCTATCATTGTTTCGCCAATAGAGGATATCTATCTTCAGTTATGGTAGATGCTTATGCTGCATTGAAATCATGCTGATACCTTGGTCTTGTGTGTTTGGAATCGTGAACACCTGTCTACATATCGTTGTTGAATGAGTCTGAAAGTAAAAAAGAATGAACACCTTTCTCATGAGTTCAGTACACCACAAACAACACTAGGACACCTACCTTCTTCTTTTAAGTTGATTAAATCTATCTCAAAGCCATGATGAGACCATGAGCCGAATTTGAGACTACAGCTCTGTGCGTCGAAAGGAAAGTATGTAACGTCAACCCGACAGATGCTCTTGAGTACTGTCGGAAAGTTGTAGTTGACAGTGCCGTCATTGCTTACAGTAGCCTTATAGTCCTCCTTTCCTGGCATCATAACTTCATCACTGGCACTAAAAATACAGAAGATCATACCTGGTTTTTTCTCCACTACATACATTTACATACATCTACATAATGATTATGTAACGCGTCTTTTCATTGGATAATTTTCACGATCTAATCCCCGATTTACTCATGAATTCTGACGCTTGCCCAAAGACAGCGGCCATTTTTCCGATTGAGGCCGATGATCGACATTGACCTAGAAGAAATGTATTTCGACATGCAAAAATGTGTCATCGAAATGTGAAGTGGAAAGCACATGAAAACCTTGGTAACATTTTCCGATTTACTTTTCTTTGCTTCAAGTAATTTGTCAGTAATTAATTTGGGTTTTACGTTTCGTGTAAAAACGGCAAAATTCATTATTCAATCTCCAGTATGTGCATAAAAACATGCACGCTATCACCTAATTTTAACTTGTCAGAGTTGTTTTTCATCTTTGTTTCCTTCGGACTTAAAAACAAATCATATGAAAAGTAACACTTCTGCCTTAAGGCGATACTTCAAGTGTTGACGTGATCGCTTCACTATGACCACATGAAATTTCGGAGAAACTTTATAGAGGGAATTCTGCAAAATCGAGGAATCCATGTCTTTATCGTAGTCACGTAGCGGGAGGTACTACCAGGAAAAGTAAATTAAAACATCAAACACAACTTTCCTTTGATGTATTATCCACTTACGTGATTTCGAGAACAAGGATTAATCATTTTAAAAATTCTGATTTCATAACAATATAATTATTTTTTTCTCCTTATTTCTATAGCAAAACAACAAAACTCGTCTAATAGAAATATTGAATGTCTACCTACCTGTCGTATAGCGAGATATCCGGGATCCAAATTGCATCATACGGCACAGAGAAGTGGTCGATTCCGTCATAGTCTGAAACGTTCCACTTCATACTGCAATCGTTCCATCGCTTTAGTAAACAAAAAATAGATGTTTATCTGTCTTGTCTTGTTTCGTGTAAAGAACCGAACATGCATGCAAATGGTATCCAGTCAGTATTGTGGATTACACAGAGGAAATAATGATGATGCGATGTTAAATTTTATCATTTACATTTGTAACGAAGGCGGCACGATCAGTTAGCATTTAAGGGGAAACAACTCCCTTTTACAAAAACTACTCGGTTTTCAACAAGATGAAAACATATTTCAGGTAGATTTCAAGAAAATTGACTTTTTTTCAAATGGAAATTACAAAATTTTTCGACGAAGGGGGACATAGACTTTGTACTTAAAGTATTGATTATTGTATAGTTGAAACATGAATAAAAGATCGGCGGTTTCAAATCCCTCTTTTGTAAATTAAGCACTTACCATCCGAATCCAAACGTTGATGGAAATAACCTGTTCTCGTTCATTCTGAAATAATAAAAAACACAAATCCCCTTTAAACTAGATTTATATAACAGTCGCCGCTTTGTCCGTCCGTTCGTCTGTCCTAATTTTGTCCAGAGCATATTATCAACGTGAAACTTCACCTGTAGATAGATCTCCGTAAGTGAAGTGTAGAAAAACCAAAGCTCTATTTTGTATAATTTAGGAGATATTGAAACTTGGTGTATACATTGGTCATACTAAGAGAATGTGCAGTGTACCAAATTTATGGCTGCAACTTCTTCATTACAGAATTATTGCCCTTTGATTGAATTTTATTTTCAATAAAGTCGTTTTCGGGGAGCATTCATTAGTTTCACAGTTACTCTTGTTCTATCACAATGAATATTTCGATATATTTTGGCGCATTTTGTGTCATATAGATTGTTATAAAGTCAATTAAGATAGGAAATTATATCAAACATTCACAGATAGTATTGTGACGTAACAACGGAGACCACAGGTAAACACCTGACATTACTTCAACTTTGGCGTAGAAATGTCCTTTCTGCGCTATATTTGCTTGAAAAATGGATCAAGTGGTAAAAAGAATACTAATGTAAAAAAATAATTCAGAAAGTCATGATTTTATTTCCATTTCAGCTTGCATGAGGCTCCTAAAATTAAAACCAGCATCATAGATTCACACATCAAATAGAAATACATGCGAGATCCTGTATTCATCCCAACATATCAATATTTCAGAAAATCGTGTTCTGGTCACATGTCTGATAACTACAAGTGTAAAAGCTAACAGCGAAATAAGACGATAGTTTCTGAAAGAATATATTCTTTTGCTTTATCGGCGACACATGGCACTATAGCATCGATACCCCAGGGGTTACAATCACAATCGCTTCCTGCACCCCTGATGGCAAAAACATGGTAGGGTGTAGCATAATCTATATAGACTAAAACTTATTATAAATAAAGTATTTTAAAACGCGATAGTTATTGAAATTTGGAAAACATTAAATTTTGATTGACAACCAGGGTACATTTATGTATAACTGTCTACAAAGTAGTCATATTTTAAATATGAATTTGAAATTGCGATTGGAAATGTTGATAAAATAATCCAATTGTATCGTTTTGATACAAATGTTAATCAATATAAATGAGTCAAAATTTTATAAGTACCTAAATTAAATTCGGTTACGCAATAAAGAATTCGTTGTTGGTCAAGAACGAGCAGTTTCATGGTGTTCTAAACAATTATCAATGTATATGTATATTTCAATTCTTCATCATATACATTTCTCTTTATTTTTGGTTAAAAACGTATCAGCTCATCAATATAATCTATGGCAGAAAACAGGGTATTACCTGATAAAAGTAGTCAATGGCAGTAAACATAGGGTATAACCTTATAAAGTAGTCAATGGCAGTTAACAGAGGATATAACCTGATAAAAGTAGTCAATGGCAGTAAACATAGGG
This sequence comes from Ylistrum balloti, assembly GCF_031769215.1. Taxonomy (NCBI): domain Eukaryota; kingdom Metazoa; phylum Mollusca; class Bivalvia; order Pectinida; family Pectinidae; genus Ylistrum; species Ylistrum balloti. Next base: position 821,466 of record NW_026782057.1, on the reverse strand, counting down.
TATAACCTTATAAAGTAGTCAATGGCAGTTAACAGAGGATATAACCTGATAAAAATAGTCAATGGCAGTAAACAGAGGGTATAACCTGATAAAAGTAGTCAATGGAAGTTAACAGAGGGTATAACCTGATAAAAGTAGTCAATGGCAGTAAACAGAGGGTATCACCTGATAAAAGTAGTCAATGGCAGTAAACATAGGGTATAACCTTATAAAGTAGTCAATGGCAGTTAACAGAGGGTATAACCTGATAAAAGTAGTCAATGGCAGTTAACAGAGGATATAACCTGATAAAAGTAGTCAGTGGAAGTTAACAGAGGGTATAACCTGATAAAAGTAGTCAGTGGCAGTAAACAGGGGTTATAACCTGATAAAAGTAGTCAATGGCAGTAAACAGAGGGTTTAACCTGATAAAAGTAGTCGATGGCAGTTAACAGAGGGTTTAACCTGATAAAAGTAGTCAATGGCAGTAATCAGGGGGTATAACCTAATAAAAGTAGTCAATGGCAGTAAACAGAGGGTTTTACCTGATAAAAGTAGTCAGTGGCAGTAAACAGAGGGTATAACCTGATAAAAGTAGTCAATGGCAGTTAACAGAGGGTATTACCTGATAAAAGTAGTCAGTGGCAGTAAACAGAGGGTATAACCTGATAAAAGTAGTCAATGGAAGTTAACAGAGGGTATAACCTAATAAAAGTAGTCAATGGCAGTAAACAGAGGGTTTTACCTGATAAAAGTAGTCAGTGGCAGTAAACAGAGGGTATAACCTGATAAAAGTAGTCAATGGCAGTTAACAGAGGGTATTACCTGATTAAAGTAGTCAATGGCAGTAAATAGAGGGTATAACCTGATAAAAGTAGTCAGTGGCAGTAAACAGAAGGGAAAACCTGATAAAAGTAGTCAATGGCAGTTAACAGAGGATATAACCTGATAAAAGTAATCAATGGCAGTAAACAGAGGGTATAACCTGATAAAAGTAGTCAGTGGCAGTAAACAGAAGGGAAAACCTGATAAAAGTAGTCAATGGCAGTTAACAGAGGATATAACCTGAAAAAAGTAGTCAATGGCAGTTAACAGAGGATATAACCTGATAAAAGTAGTCAATGGCAGTAAACAGAGGGTATAACCTGATAAAAGTAGTCAATGGCAGTTAACAGAGGATATAACCTGATAAAAGTATTCAATGGCAGTCAACAGAGGGTATAACCTGATAAAAGTAGTCAGTGGCAGTAAACAGAGGGTATAACCTGATAAAAGTAGTCAGTGGCAGTTAACAGAGGGGTATAACCTGATAAAACTAGTCAGTGGCAGTAAACAGAGGGTATAACCTGATAAAAGTAGTCAATGGCAGTAAACAGAGGGTATAACCTGATAAAAGTAGTCAGTGGCAGTAAACAGAGGGTATAACCTGATAAAAGTAGTCAATGGCAGTTAACAGAGGGTATTACCTGATAAAAGTAGTCAGTGGCAGTTAACAGAGGGGTATAACCTGATAAAAGTAGTCAGTGGCAGTTAACAGAGGGTATAACCTGATAAAAGTAGTCAATTAAACAGAGGGTATAACCTGATAAAAGTAGTCAGCAGTAAACAGAGGGTATAACCTGATAAAAGTAGTCAATGGCAGTAAACAGAGGGTATAACCTGATAAAAGTAGTCAATGGAAGTTAATAGAGGGTATAACCTGATAAAAGTAGTCAATGGCAGTTAACAGAGGGTTTAACCTGATAAAAGTAGTCAATGGCAGTAAACAGAGGGTATAACCTGATAAAAGTAGTCAATGGCAGTTAACAGAGGATATAACCTGATAAAAGTAGTCAATGGCAGTTAACAGAGGGTATAACCTGATAAAAGTAGTCAGTGGCAGTAAACAGAGGGTATAACCTGATAAAAGTAGTCAATGGCAGTAAACAGAGGGTATTACCTGATAAAAGTAGTCAATGGCAGTTAACAGAGGATATAACCTGAAAAAAGTAGTCAATGGCAGTTAACAGAGGATATAACCTGATAAAAGTAGTCAATGGCAGTAAACAGAGGGTATAACCTTATAAAGTAGTCAATGGCAGTTAACAGAGGATATAACCTGATAAAAATAGTCAATGGCAGTTAACAGAGGATATAACCTGATAAAAGTATTCAATGGCAGTCAACAGAGGGTATAACCTGATAAAAGTAGTCAATGGCAGTAAACAGAGGGTATAACCTGATAAAAGTAGTCAGTGGCAGTAAACAGAGGGTATAACCTGATAAAAGTAGTCAGTGGCAGTGAGGGGTAGTAAACACAGTAAACAGAGGGTATAACCTGATAAAAGTAGTCAATGGCAGTAAACAGAGGGTATAACCTGATAAAAGTAATCAGTGGCAGTAAACAGAGGGTATAACCTGATGAAAGTAGTCAGTGGCAGTTAACAGAGGGGTATAACCTGATAAAACTAGCCAGTGGCAGTAAACAGAGGATATAACCTGATAAAAGTAGTCAATGGCAGTAAACAGAGGATATAACCTGATAAAAGTAGTCAGTGGCAGTTAACAGAGGGGTATAACCTGATAAAACTAGCCAGTGGCAGTAAACAGAGGATATAACCTGATAAAAGTAGTCAGTGGCAGTCAACAGAGGGGTATAACCTGATAAAAGTAGTCAGTGGCAGTAAACAGAGGGTATAACCTGATAAAAGTAGTCAATGGCAGTTAACAGAGGGTATAACCTGATAAAACTAGCCAGTGGCAGTAAACAGAGGATATAACCTGATAAAAGTAGTCAATGGCAGTAAACAGAGGATATAACCTGATAAAAGTAGTCAGTGGCAGTAAACAGAGGGTATAACCTGATAAAAGTAGTCAATGGCAGTTAACAGAGGGATAAAAGTAGTCAATATAACCTGATAAAAGTAGTCAATGGCAGTTAACAGAGGGTATAACCTGATAAAAGTAGTCAGTGGCAGTAAACAGGGGGTATAACCTGATAAAAGTAGTCAGTGGCAGTAAACAGAGGATATAACCTGATAAAAGTATTCAATGGCAGTCAACAGAGGGTATAACCTGATAAAAGTAGTCAATGGCAGTAAACAGAGGGTATAACCTGATAAAAGTAGTCAGTGGCAGTAAACAGAGGGTATAACCTGATAAAAGTAGTCAATGGCAGTAAACAGAGGGTATAACCTGATAAAAGTAGTCAGTGGCAGTAAACAGAGGGTATACAGAACCTGATAAAAGTAGTATAACAGTGGCAGTAACAGAGGGTATAACTGATAAAAGTAGTCAATGGCAGTAACAGAGGGTATAACCTGATAAAAGTAGGGTATATTACCTGATTAAAGTAGTCAATGGCAGTAAATAGAGGGTATAACCTGATAAAAGTAGTCAATGGCAGTAAACAGAAGGGAAAACCTGATAAAAGTACTCAATGGCAGTTAACAGAGGATATAACCTGATAAAAGTAGTCAATGGCAGTAAACAGAGGGTATAACCTGATAAAAGTAGTCAGTGGCAGTAAACAGAGGGTATAACCTGATAAAAGTAGTCAATGGCAGTTAACAGAGGGTATAACCTGATAAAAGTAGTCAGTGGCAGTAAACAGAGGGTATAACCTGATAAAAGTAGTCAATGGCAGTAAACAGAGGATATAACCTGATAAAAGTAGTCAGTGGCAGTAAACAGAGGGTATAACCTGATAAAAGTAGTCAATGGCAGTTAACAGAGGGTATAACCTGATAAAAGTAGTCAATGGCAGTAAACAGAGGGTATAACCTGATAAAAGTAGTCAGTGGCAGTAAACAGAGGGTATAACCTGATAAAAGTAGTCAATGGCAGTAAACAGAGGGTATAACCTGATAAAAGTAGTCAATGGCAGTAAACAGAGGGTATAACCTGATAAAAGTAGTCATTGGCAGTAAACAGAGGGTATAACCTGATAAAAGTAGTCAATGGCAGTTAACAGAGGGTATAACCTGATAAAAGTAGTCAATGGCAGTAAACAGAGGGTATAACCTGATAAAAGTAGTCAGTGGCAGTAAACAGAGGGTATAACCTGATAAAAGTAGTCAATGGCAGTTAACAGAGGATATAACCTGATAAAAGTAGTCAATGGCAGTAAACAGAGGGTATAACCTGATAAAAGTAGTCAATGGCAGTAAACAGAGGGTATAACCTGATAAAAGTAATCAGTGGCAGTAAACAGAGGGTATAACCTGATGAAAGTAGTCAGTGGGATTTAAAAGATGGGTATAACCTGATAAAACTAGTCAGTGGCAGTAAACAGAGGGTATAACCTGATAAAAGTAGTCAATGGCAGTAAACAGAGGGTATAACCTGATAAAAGTAGTCAATGGCAGTTAACAGAGGGTATTACCTGATAAAAGTAGTCAGTGGCAGTTAACAGAGGGGTATAACCTGATAAAAGTAGTCAGTGGCAGTAAACAGAGGGGTATAACCTGATAAAAGTAGTCAGTGGCAGTAAACAGAGGGTATAACCTGATAAAAGTAGTCAATGGCAGTTAACAGAGGGTATTACCTGATTAAAGTAGTCAATGGCAGTAAATAGAGGGTATAACCTGATAAAAGTAGTCAATGGCAGTAAACAGAGGGTATAACCTGAAAAAAGTAGTCAGTGGCAGTAAACAGAAGGGAAAACCTGATAAAAGTAGTCAATGGCAGTAACAGAGGGCAGTATAACCTGATAAAAGTAGTCAATGGCAGTAAACAGAGGGTATAACCTGATAAAAGTAGTCAATGGCAGTAAACAGAGGGTATAACCTGATAAAAGTAGTCAGTTAACAGAGGGTGGCAGTAAACAGAGGGTATAACCTGATAAAAGTAGTCAATGGCAGTAAACAGAGGGTATAACCTGATAAAAGTAGTCAATAGTCAATGGCAGTCAATGGCAGTAAACAGAGGGTAACAGAGGAGGGTATAACCTGATAAAAGTAGTCAGTGGCAGTAAACAGAGGGTATAACCTGATAAAAGTAGTCAATGGCAGTTAACAGAGGGTATAACCTGATAAAAGTAGTCAGTGGCAGTAAACAGAAGGGAAAACCTGATAAAAGTAGTCAATGGCAGTAAACAGAGGGTATTACCTGATAAAAGTAGTCAGTGGCAGTAAACAGAGGTTATTACCTGATAAAAGTAGTCAATGGCAGTTAACAGAGGGTATAACCTGATAAAAGTAGTCAGTGGCAGTTAACAGAGGAGGGTATAACCTGATAAAAGTAGTCAGTGGCAGTAAACAGAGGGGTATAACCTGATAAAAGTAGTCAGTGGCAGTAAACAGAGGGTATAACCTGATAAAAGTAGTCAGTGGCAGTAAACAGAGGGTATAACCTGATAAAAGTAGTCATTGGCAGTAAACAGAGGGTATAACCTGATAAAAGTAGTCATTAACAGAGGACTATAACCTGATAAAAGTAGTCAATGGCACAGAGGGTATAACCTGATAAAAGTAGTCAATGGCAGTTAACAGAGGGTATAACCTGATAGTAAACAGAAGGGAAAACCTGATAAAAGTACTCAATGGCAGTTAACAGAGGATATAACCTGATAAAAGTAGTCAATGGCAGTAAACAGAGGGTATAACCTGATAAAAGTAGTCAATGGCAGTTAACAGAGGATATAACCTGATAGAAATAGTCAATTGCAGTTAACAGAGGATATAACCTGATAAAAGTAGTCAGTGGCAGTTAACAGAGGGGTATAACCTGATAAAAGTAGTCAATGGCAGTAAACAGAGGGTATAACCTGATAAAAGTAGTCAATGGCAGTTAACAGAGGGTATTACCTGATAAAAGTAGTCAGTGGCAGTTAACAGAGGGGTATAACCTGATAAAAGTAGTCAATGGCAGTAAACAGAGTATAACTTTCGTCCCGTTTCCAGGGTTGTATTAACAGGGAGGTTCCAAATACGATCACATTCATATTCAGATATATCAGTTTTATTGATGTGTCAAACTGCTTCCTGAATAGCATTAGTGATCTTTTTGGTTTGAAACCTATCGATACAAAGTGATGCATGTTGGTATAATACAAGTAAAGATAATTGTGATACAAAGACATGCATGTTGGTATAATACAAGTAAAGATAATTGTGGGATTCAAGGGATGATGTGTAATGAACTAAGTTGCATTAAACTCAAATACGAGTTTAAAGGTGATTCTTTATGAAATCTTCATTTTTTGATGCATCTGCATGTTACAAAATACAAATTTCATATAAAAAAATAATATATTGATAATCAAAGTAAAACGATCTATCATTTTAACGTAAAATAACATTTTATTTATAAGAAACAAAAAAAATCAAAACAAATTCTCTCTCTATCTGTGTTCTCAGGTATGTAGGTACGCATTATCACTAAATTTCATTTTTGTGCATATTTCGATCGACCCTAATTGCAATGATCAATCCTATCCTAAATCTCACAATGCTTGTTCTTCCATTTTTAAAAACTTCTTTGTAAATGTGAAGTTTTGGTGTCCTGCAGAATATCACATGTTTTCTCGGATAGCGAATGTTGATTAAGATTTACTTTCAAGATAAGTGAACTGACAAACTGACGCATAAAACAATATGATGGATGATAACATTTTTTTCAACATGATTTTTTTGTTTTTTTGGTTTTTGTTTTAATTTAAAATAAAAGCATTGTGTTATTTAAGTTAACTTTTGATCATTAAGAAGTAATTAAACAGAGTACTTACGAGGTCCATTATCTGCCGGAGTGCAGTGCTGAGATAAAGAGTGACATTTCCGTTCATGGCACATACGGGGATGAGCCTGCTGTTGTAGTGATCGAAAAGGTCGTTGTATAAAGTTGTTGTAATGATGTGGGTATGGGCCTGACAAGAACCTGCAAAGAAATCCGAATTACAGTTAATAAAGTTTGAGCAATTAGATAATTACAGTTAAAGTTGTAGTAGAAACAGAATTACGGTTTACAAAGTTACAGTAATTACAGTTGATGAAATTACAGTAATTAAAGAATTAGGGTTAATCAAATTATAGTAATTACAGAATTCCAGTTAATAAGATTATAGTAATTACAGAATTACGGTTACTAAAGTTACAGTAATTACATAATTCCATTTGATAAAATTATAGTAATTACAGTATCACGGTTAATAAAATTATAGGAATATGTACTACATTATAGAAAGTGCTAAAATAGACATACAAACAAGATATAGTAAAATGATAGTTAGATATTTTTTGAATTGATAAATACATTTTTCAAAAATTATCCGGCTCTTAAACTACAGACAGAAAAGACAAGTCTAGAATTGTGATTAGAGAAGTGAAATATAAATGCCTTACAATTTTGTGATAACGCTGTAGAATATACATGTAGGTTTAATGGCCTGTGAAAGGAGAATGATCAAGGTATGTAGGTGTCTATCGATATACATCTCTTATAACTACAACGTATATAAGTAATATCGCCTCCAGCCTTGTCCTTCTGATCACTAAAATGTCGATCATAGGTCAAAGAAAACTAGGCGCCTGCTATTTTCATGCGGAACATTAACAGAACAGGATTAAATGTTAGCAAGTTTGAAACATCCATACACAAGATCGTTAGTATTATTTATCATTTATCTGAATTAATAAACAGTAATCGTGTCTCATTTCAAGCGTAGGTCTCTCTTTTATTGTTTTTTCCTGAACTATTTCATTAGAATAATTTCAACCCCTGTCGTATTTTCTTTTGACCCTTGGTGATTCCCCGAAGAAAGCAACAGACCGGCAGAGATGGAAGCGTTCTGTGAAGGCCTTATGTGCCACAAGGCACGAAGTGGATAGGTAACAGGTAACATGTTTTATTTATCATTTGTGAATTATTTCTTGATTGCTGAACCGGTATTAAGAGGCGAGATAATTAATTAACTTTACCTGTCTTTATCTATCACCATTATTGGTAACACTGAAGCAATAGAATAAGAATGATATTCTCAAAAAGAAGTTTATGTAACGTTAAGTTATATGCTTTAACTTGGCAATTAGAGTAACATGTGTTAGTGTTAAGTTTATACAAGAGACAATAATTTGTTTTAAATCATATGTAGATCAAATCATATTTTACGTGTATGAGAGAAGGCAGACTGAAAGTTATATTGAGGTAAAAGTAGGACTATATGTTCAGAAACATAAATGGATATCCATGTTTTCAAACTTTAAACAATCTACTTGTTCATACCGATGACTGAGACGTTGTTAGACAGATGTAATTGATACTTCGGCTACAGTCACATTGGTAACATCTGGACGGCGTCGTTGTTGTTTTGGAGCAATCTGTTAACACTGATCTGTCATGCCTTTTGGAAACCTTAAAGTTGTCATGACAACATATGTATCACTGTCCATCAACTGGAAATTCTACCCTTAGTCAGGATTCAGGTTACGTTTTGTGTCTTGTCTTTTCTAAAGGGTTCACTATATATATCCGATTTTCCGGACTGATATGTACAAATTATGTCACGAAAATCCGTTCCCGAACATTTAAGAATAGTTCATAGTTACCGGCTATCTGCAAAGTCACGTGCATGTAGCTCATGTTCTATTGTCTTTGGTTACTGAAAATAGGAGCTTTATACACAAAATTAACTTATCATAGTAGTCAGTGTTGTCAGCTTAATGTGAAAACGATGATATCAGACTACCAATCATTTATCGATCATTAATTCAAGCAATAACTTATTGACCAATCAAAATCCATGGTATCATATATTGACTTGTGTTGAAGGTCAGTTTAATGTGTGACCCATGTCGACCATCCAGACCGATTCGTTGACTTTTGTTATAAAACTGTTGCATTGATATATAAAATAATAAGTATCAAATATTAATTGAAAGTGATGACCAATTTCACCTTTGACCTTTAAATACATAAAGACCATATTGATTGATATTGGTGACTTATCTGCCCTATGGCTTTTAGAATAGAAATGGTACCACATTGGTTGATCCACGAGACCTGTGACCTGTTGTGAAATTTATAGATAATATATGGTCAGTGTCTTAAAATATAAGTTTTTATTATTGTGAGGGTGTCCCGAACAAAACTGCAGCTTATATTTTATCTATTCTGCAACATTGATTGAAAATCAGACCATCAAAATGTGAACAGTTTTGTTGTCCAATCTGCGTTTGCCTGACGTTGACGTTACGCTGAATTTCGCCTGATTACGTACGCCAAACTAATCCTCCGCGCAGAAATATATTCCAAATATCAAAGGAAACGACAGCGATTTAATGAATTTTCAACGGTCATTTATAGTGTAAAGATATTTTTTAAGTAGACTTAGAGAGTAATTTTGTCCAATTAACGCACGTGACAAAAAATACACCTATTTTCCGTCACTGCCGCTTACAGCAACAATATATGGGGCAGGCGTATTCCGACGATGGCAGCGCCATTTCTGACTTTTGACGTAAGTCTGCTGTGTAAACAATAAGTTTACGTTTACGCTGAACTTCCGGTCAAACAGTAGTGACTATTTCACTATCTCGTTTAAATGTTGACAAAACAGTGGTATTTTTCTCAATCAATCGTAATGTCGAGCGGAAAATTAGATTTTTTATTTTATTTTTATGACATTTTGATATGGAAAATGAAATCCAGAATTCCTTTAAATGTCCTATTAGACAGCATAGGCACAATGCTATGTCAATAACGATTAATGGTGAATAAAATATCTCGCCTGTGAGACATCGACTAAGATTTCACATCTGATAGAAACGTCCGATATACTCCCATGTGTAGTGTGTGTCCCGGCTGTAGCAATAACACTTTATTGTTAGGAGCGTTATCCATAAAACTATCAAATATGTTGTAGGACTCTGGTCACAGTATGGAGTAAAACGTCAAATACATTTCTATTGACTTTCCTAGAGATGAAATCAAAGCATTTAACTAAAATGTGCGACTATCAAACAACAAAATGAAAAAGTCAGTTTAATGTTGGTTTTCCGAGTATATAAATATTGAAAGCGTGAAGCAAATTTGCACAGTAATGTGTATATTTATATAGCAAACTTTTGCAAACACTTCCCATGATTACAGTTAAAGTACGTCGACATATATAATGATATGTTAATTACGTTTACGTTTAGGAACTCATAAACAGTTTGTATTTTCAAAATTAATCATCCACTTATCCTGTTATTTCTTTATATATATGTATTATATTATACATTAATTTTAGTTCCATGCATGATAATAAAATTCATAACTTTGAAAATAATGTAGCATTTTCATTTTGTCTGGAAAAAAGGTCATACACGTAATTCTAGCTCAGATTCCTGAAAGTTTTTGTTTAAATCTCCAACATTCTTGGGAATTGTCTAGACTCTTGTAACATTGTATCTTACACAACTACAGAGAGTCTTTGAGAGCAGTAATTGTGAAAATAAACAGAACATCAATTAAATTCAGTAAACAATATAAAAATGGCAGAGTGAATAAGGAAAATCAAAACTATGATATGAGGCAAAACTCAGTTTAACATTGTTCGATTACTGGCATCGTTCATAAGCATCATTGATACTCCAGGGGTTACGGTCACTTTCGTTCTCTGCACCCGTGGATCCTGTCATTGCCAAATTGAACAAGGCGGAAAGGCTAGATTGATCCTTTGATGAACATCAAACGAATCTCGAGGTCGAATAACGGTATAATGTAACGACTTAAAGTTGGATGTCGTTCTTTTGTAATCTTCAAAAGGAGGGTATCTGCCTGTGATTGGTCTGGGTTTTTTCTGCATGAACCATTCCATCTACTTCGCTTGTGTCTTCAATTTTGCTATGACATGTTCCAGAGGTGCAGAGAGCGAAAGTAACCCCAGGAGCATCGAGAATCAACATACATTTGTACTTCACGTACTTTAAGAATAAACAGAGAGAATATTACTAATTTTATTGAATTATAGGGCTTCCCACGTCTAGATTCTGATAGTTTTATGTGTAAGCGTAGATTTTCACCAGTTGCCCCCCCCCCTCCCATATTACATATATTATTATTACACTGGAATGTATACAAGTACTTATTGTAACGGGATCCGTTACATATGTCTCCACACAATTCTGCAGTTGTGACTATGTGACGGCCATCTTGTCCAATCGGAAAAAAAATGTCACCATTGGACGAAATTTTGGCAAAATCTTGACCAATCAGGCCGCGATTGACTGGTTTGTTGTTAACCGATCTGTTGACCGATCGAAGAAAGAAAACGTTCCTGGCCATCGCCTCTCATACAGGAAAGCTCGTGTAAAGTTTCATTAAATTCCACTAACGGAAGAAAGTGGAGGAAATAAAAAATAATCAAAATATCTGTAAGAAGAAAAGGAACAAAAGCGCTGTGTCCCCTTCTTCGTTTTAGGGACATAAATATCACAACAACAAGGAAATATGGATTCTCTTTAAAGAATGGTAATTTCCTTCTCGTCTGCTAACAGACCGAAAGGTCGTGATAGCGGACATACTTAAACTTCACCATTACCATTTAATTATATCCAAATACCAAATTCTGGGATTTTGTACTTTGTACTTTAAGAATAATCAGAGAGAATATTACGATTTCAAAATTTAGGCCCTTAGCATCGCTGACTAGAAGGAGGAAACAGTTGTATAATGTAATCCAATCCATTGTTCGGCTCTACTTTATCTAATTTTAAATTTGTATTGAAAGGTGTTATTCGTTTGAGTCTTTTGTACAATTCGGCATTATTTACAACCCATTGCTTCAGTCTCTTGGTAATTTGATATTCAAAGCATTCTTCCCAAAGCTTCTTGGAAATAGCCATCTTCAAAGTTAATATTACCTAAATCGTAATTATTAGTTTTGTTAACCTGTCCTCAATCATTAAATCATACATTATGCAAAATTAACTTTCAGATATTTAGTTTCAATTTGTGTTTTTGTGCTGAGTACCCTTCTCTCAGATATGGCAGTATTCATTTGCGTGAATTCAATTTTAACTATATCTGTCTGCCTACATAACTTCAAAATTAAAAAAAGGAACATATATTATTACACTGGAATGTATACAAGTACTTATTGTAACGGGATCCGTTACATCTGTCTCAACACAATTCTGTAGTTGTGACTATGTGACGGCCATCTTGTCCAATCGGAAAAGAAATGTCACCATTGTGTTTCTTGTGAAAACCTAGACTTAGATACCAATTTTCATGATAATTGGACGAAATTTTGGCAAAATCTTGACCAATCAGGCCGCGATTGACTGGTTTGTTGTAAACCGATCGAAGAAAGAAAACGTTCCTGGCCATCGCCTCTCATACAGGAAAGCTCGTGTAAAGTTTCATTAAATTCCACTAACGGAAGAAAGTGGAGGAAATAAAAAATAATCAAAATATCTGTAAGAAGAAAAGGAACAAAAGCGCTGTGTCCCCTTCTTCGTTTTAGGTTCATAAATATCACAACAACAAGGAAATATGGATTCTCTTTAAAAAATGGTAATTTCCTTCTCGTCTGCTAACAGACCGAAAGGTCGTGATAGCGGACATACTTAAATTTCACCATTACCATTTAAGTATATCCAAATACCAAACAGATACCGACAAGGAAATGATATTTCAATGAGAATGGGTAGGACTCGAACAATTTGTTTTCCTAATCTTACTGTAATGTATTCTTTATTAAAAGCACCCATCCCTGAATTGTGTATAACGAAATTTGATATTGCCATTTTCACAACATCTACATAATTCTGCATATCAAAGGACCAAATTCTGGGATTTTGTAGAATTCGAGTTTAAACAGTAGAATAATCTTGTTGATACTCAATATTCTAGGTACAGGACCTAATATCAACTGACCAGATTTAACTCCAGTTGCATGTATTAAGGCTGAAGTTGACTGCATCTGCATATCAAAGGACCAAATTCTGGGATTTTGTAGAATTCGAGTTTAAACAGTAGAATAATCTTGTTGATACTCAATATTCTAGGTACAGGACCTAATATCAACTGACCAGATTTAACTCCAGTTGCATGTATTAAGGCTGAAGTTGACTGCATACCGCTTGGCTGATTTCTGATTACAATATCTAGCTATAACAGCACAGACATGTTATAACGCTATATCATTTGATCTTTTTATGGTTTAAATCATTTCTAACATTTTAATCTCGAAACTGGCACTAAACGTACATGATTTAACAAACAGATAAAAGAAATCCGGATGTTAATTTTCTGTGGGTCAATAAGACAAATTGTAATGTTTGAAATCCTGATATAGCACCTGTTTATTAAATGCAACGTGTATTTTTATTAGGGAAGCAGGTAAATTGCCTCGCATGACAGAACTATGATCTCCTACGGCTTAAGTTTTTGCTGTCTTCTCCGTAAAAACCAATAAAGGAAGCGAGGAGTAATATCTGTAAGCGTATACATTTAATAGTTCTTACAGAATACTTGGGGTTTTTTAATGATTTCTGGCAAGATTTCAAATGTATTCGTCCGGACGAATTTTACATTTTAAGAGTTAAGGCCAAATATTTATTATATACAATATATCATATACTTTATTATATATTTTGCATTACAAGAATTACGAAACGAAATAACAATTTATATAAACAACTCTAGCTGGCCCGAATGAAATCGCGAGGGAGGAGGGAGAGGGGGGTCTTACTTTAGGAGGAAACTGGAGTCCATGGGGGAAAACCTACCTGGTCGGGCATGTGATTCCATACCTTTTCATGTCCTTTCGGGGAATCGAACAACGGATGTGTTGTTGAAAGGTCAGTGCATTACCATCACCAACTTATATGAATCACTCTTCCGGATGGAAGTGCGCGAGGGGTCTTACTGTGGGAGGAAACCTCATACCTTTTCACGTCCATTCCGGGAATCGAACCCCGGACGGCTCGCTTCGAGATGGTGAACCAGTTATTACAATTTTGTTTCCTGGCGTGATAACTGATTGGATATCTTGATGTTCTGATAAGTATTTACAAGCCCCTGGGATATCGTACACTACCAGATAAAGTGTAAAAAAGCTTTCTTCAAACAAGATTTATTTCCAAATGATCACCTATTTCCTAATTTACACTCGCCCAGACTCTTTGGTAATATAGAAGGACGCTAGGATTATAAGGGGTTGGGGGTTGGGGGGGTCTTGTCTTCACCACACCCTAATTGATTTTTACTTTTCAATAGAACTGTCTGTCAAAATGATAGATTCAATCAAAACCTTAAGTGTTTTTTATTGTGATAACTTCACTTATAAATTATTTTAAAGTACAAGACATCTTTAAACACGAGCATACATGTTCTTGTTTTTTTTTGTGTTGCTATGACAAATTTTGTATGAACATACCTATGAAAGTTCGATAATATCCTTATTCTAATTGATTTAAAGCCAGCTTTTTATGACTAGCACCATATTAGATCACTCGTCGGATAGAAATTGATTTAAATTAACTGGTTAAGTGGATATGTCAGGTATCACGAATCAATTTTAGTTAAGTGGACATGTTAGGTATCACGAATCAATTTTAGGTAGATGGTGTTTTACGTTTTAGTTTGTATTCAATTTGACTTTATCAGTCTAAACAAAATTACTTAAATTTGCATTAAACGTACCATGTAATTTGTATTTTGCAAGGGTGATAATTAAGAAAGTCAAATGTCTTTTCGAGGCAAAAGGATGAAACAACAAAATCAACCAGTGTTTGTTATTATTGTTTGTGATCTTTTATCGAAATTATATTCACTGCAACGTGTCTAAGAAATCAACAGAAGTGAAATATTACAATAATTTAACACTGTTTTCGTAATGTCAAACTGACTTATTTCAGCTCACTGTTCTTTGATATAATTAATATCTACATGTCACACTCAGCCCAGCTCTCCAAGAGGCATCTGGTCTACCGCGCGTTACTCAAGTCTTTAAACTGCTGCATTTGTTTAACACGGGGACTGTTTTTATTAATACAATCAAGTGCTACCCAATGAGTGAGTGCCTCGAGTATGTTGAAACACAAGTGAAATTCGCAGGCCAATACAAAACATTACTAGTCGATGAAAAGGTATTCGGAATACCGCAGCAGAATCGTTAAGAAAATCCCGTTTTGTTCCCAAAAACATTTTTGAAATCAGAATTTTAATTTCCGGACTGGTTAATGAAAAATAACGTTTCGGAAATCAGTTCCCTAACATTTCCGTCTAGTTAGCGAGTTTTCCGGACAAAATGCGTCTTGATATAATGCAAAGAAGCGTATCTTTTATATTGCAATTATTTAAGAAGATCAGATCTGGTGAAATTATCTACGAGTAAAATAAACCAAATGTAAACTTAGGTGCTATTTCACCCTCTGCATACATTGTAATAAACACAAATGTTTTTTCCTCAGATCGAAAAAACTTGAATAAGTGTTTTTTTTATTTTCGCTCAATACACGCATGTCCAGGACCTTTATTCACCTGAAAGTTTATACATATATGCACTTAGTATATATTTTTAAAATGTCTTATGGTATATCTGAGCGACCAAGTCCCTCTTTCTCCCTCCTCTACTCCTATAAACAATATACTATGAGTATTACTGGTAGTTTATGTCCGTAACATCGACTGCATTTTCTCTAACTGGAGATGGATTTATATACACTGTAAGTTGTAAAACTTGTTTCCAGATTCAATTTCAATTACATCTTTGATGTTAAGACTGATGTTATGTATAAAGACATGGATAAAAGATCGTAATAGATCTAAACGTTATTTTACAACATTTGTGATACAAGCTATACACTTATCAATTACTCTTGTGGGCCTGAATTGATATGCACGAAGGGTCTGACTAAGAGAAGAAACCCGCGTACCCGAGATAAACCCATATGGTCGGGCGGGTAACCACCATACCTTTTAATGTCCACTCGGGGAATCGAACCCCTGACCTCCAGGCGAGTGTGTTACCAATACGCCACTGGACCATCCTCGGTTTATGTTGCAATACAATAGAATTTTTACTCATAAACTCACCAATACAAAATAAATGGAAATGTAACTACTTAATATATATTCAAATGTTTCTAAATCACTATTTGTGATAAATTTTCCAGTTGATGCGCACACAATGAAAATAAATGTAATTATGGATACCATCGTGAAGTGTTGTGATGTTCATCCTATGTTAATCAAAATGAATGTATTTAAATGCTCAAACTCAACCTACGTCCGGTCAGACCCTTCATTAAAGCAATTGATCATTTCCGTTCAATAATAGTCATTAAGGTGGGCCGGATAGTAATGAAATGACGAGGCGAAGCATCGATAAGATAACGAAAGTAGTGTCTTGATCTCAGTAATTATGTAGTTGAAGGGTAAGGGAATGAGTCATAGAACACATCTTGCCACCGCTGGGGTTCGAACTTACGACCCTTCGGTCTCTAGCCAGACACTCTAACGCTCGATTAAGGGAAAATTCCCGATAGACAATGCTAGTAAGGTGACTTGTACTCTTAACTTCAACAGTTCTCTCTCTCTCTGTCCAGATTCCGAAAACAATAACAACCCAGGTTCACTATCTCAAGCATCTACCCTGGAAGTGGTCAAATGGGGCCAAATTTGTATTAGGAAAGAGTATCGAAAAACACCACACTATCGCCGTTGGGATTCGAACTAGCGACCCTTTTAGGTCTCTAGCACTCTACCTCTCCACCGAAGGGAAATCTCATTAGCCTTGGCTAGTAAGGCAACCTATATTCTCAACTTCTACTCAGGTTACAATTATAAAAAAAATCGTCAGTATGATGTAAATGTATAATGAATAGAAAGGTAGATTCTGATTTTTAAATTACTAGACACAATTTTAAAAACTGACACAACAACAAACTTGAACTGTTAATCAATTAACTGAAGAGATACACAACCATTTCTGTGTGAACTATCAAACACTTTGCGAACCCTGACGAAGTCATGAATGAAGGTATTTTTTTCAGATATACACAATGACCATGCGACACACAATTACAGATGTATTTCCACTTTCAACTATTTGAAAATATTGTTAGCAGTTAAGATTTTTTAAAAAGTAATAACATGCAGTCTTTTCTTCGCTCTTTTTTCAGTTTCTTTTTTGTTTCATTTCTGTGGTAATTTATAAATAGTGAATTAAATTCCTTCGAGCTTCTTTATACCAAAATGATAAGAATGTTTAACGGTCAATGATGTTCCCTTACATTTCACGAAACAATATTTGTTGAATAATTGAACAATGTTACTTCACATTATTACATTTGAAATAAGAAAACAAGTTATTTCCTGTACGCAATTTTAACGAATCGGTAAAAGTGCATTTTCCCCTTTGTTTATTTGTTTTTGTTTTTCAAATACATCGTCGTCCGATGGTTGAACGTCGTTCTTCTGGATGAACATTTCTCAAATGCCATACGTAGATTTTCTTAGGTGACTATTTGTACGTTATTGAATTTAGGACTGACGAGAAAAACAAAACGGCTAACAGGCGCCAATCTTTGATTTTGACAATGATAGTTTATAATCGCTTTTTCTTTAGAAAACCAATCGGATCTTTCTCAAATTTACCATGAAGGTTCCCCTTGATCCCTAACAATTGTGTTTTTGATATTGACATGTCAATTAAATGGCTAACAGGCGACGATATCGAATTTGAAAGTTAAAGATTAATATCAGGTTATCCAATATTTTATAAGTTAAAGCAAGTAAGAGGAGAAAAGAGAAAATACGGAGCCCGTTAACTGACATGCTCCATACTTATTTTATTTCGTTTTTTCGAAATAATAATTCGTTTTTTCGAAATATTATTTCGTTTTTTCGAAATAAAAAACGAAAAAATATTTCGAAAAAACGAATTATTATTTCGTTTTTATTTCGAAAAAACGAAATAAAATATTATTTCGATAAAACGAATTATTATTTCGAAAAAACGAAATAATATTTCGAATTATTATTTCGAAAAAACGAAATAAAATAAGTATGGAGCATGTCAGTTAACGGGCTCCGTAAGAAAAGAAGAGACAGGACCCAACTTTTAATAACGAATAATGACCAATCGATGGTAGGCGACAACATCCCTCTCGGATCTCTTATTGGTAATTATGAACTATGATTGTACTCGGGTTTGGACCCTACAACTCGTAATGGCTTCAACTCCGATAAAATCAATAATGTTCATTGCATGGCACTGGTTGTACTTCTTATTGTTTTTGTTAACAAAAAAACTGACATTTCGTGACATAACAAGGTTTGACACTTCCGTGGAACTCTTTTGAGTTACACGCAACACCTAACCGCTAAGCATATATATCTGATCATCTCTTGAAGGTATTGTCGTCTCGCGAAGCGTTAATGTGGTTCTGATTTATTTGTGTCTACAATACAAAGCTTTGTTATATTGCAACAAAAACACATTTGACATTTTCTTAACTAGGGCTTAAAATTCCCTTAACCTTATAAAACCTAAATACGCTGAATGTGTAATTATCCGTTTACATACCACCCATTTAGCCTCCAATCTCTTCTCTACCCCTCCAATGTCTACCCACCCACCCCACCCACCCATTCACCCAGCCCCCCCCCCCCCCTCCACCACCCACCCCACCCCCTTCCCTCCTACCATATAAGAAAAATAACCAATATAAAACCTTGCATCATAATGGAAATATTCATATACTGGTATACAACTACTGCAACTTCAAACGTGACTTTAAAGTAATGGTCTAGATTGTGTAATTTGATAATTAGTCCCGCATCATTGATCAGATTGATGACTTCATGACAATGCGTATTATGAATTCTGTACAGTAAATGACTGATGGTTTCCCTATACATTACTTATATACACGGATCAGGATTATCATTATTAAAACAATATTTAACTTATTGTTCTCATATCTCTGACCCTTTTGTATTTGGATTTTAAAATTATATACATGTGTGTTCTTTTCAAATTTCGAAAGGGCACAACAAGATCATACATATATGGAAATAGCGTTGTCTATTGGTGCAAATACGTAGCTTACCCATGGTTTCGTGTTCTGAGTCTACTAAAAATGATTATTTGAAAAATAAAATTTCAAGATTGTGCGTAAAAGTACCAATGTAAATTCTATATTACTGATATTGAATTAGACTCGGGCTGGTATTATGCAGAGAAACTACGTAATTCTGTCATGGTTTTAGTTGTTTGGGGATAATTATTTAAAAGATTCGAGGTTAAAATAGATACAAACGAAGTGTGACTTCTTTTTATTATTTTAAACTTCTAAATGTAAACATCTAGAAATTAAAAAAAAAATACCGATCTGGGATTTTACCTTGTTTCGCGTGTACTTGGCATAAATACAATTAAAACTGTAATTTTGCTCATTAATATTGTTAGAAAAGAGGCGTTGGGGGCTTGTCTATCCGAGTCAATTCCCTGAAGACAAAATAGGAGTGGGGTTAGGGGTTTCTGGGTATGGATGATTAGTCAAAATATACATAAATGCGATAGGTATGTTCACTGACACTCACAACCCTACCCCAACCCCTACCTACACCTTCGATCAAATTAAGTCATATACAAACGATATAATGTTGCAACGTGCCCATATATATACTAGGTTATATAAGCACGCCATTGACACTCTCTTTTCAACACAATACATGTAATCTATATTCCCGTCACAGCCTAGCGGACTAAGTCAAGCAGATAAAGTTTGTTTTGAGGAAATCACATTCCCTCTTTGTGACACAGGTCGTATTCGGTCTCTAGCTAACTACCTCTATCGTTCAAGCAGCATTTTTTTTAATCAAAACACTTTTGTGTAACAGCGAAATGTTGACTTAATGGGCGAACTGATGATGGTTGTACCAGTAGAGGCCTAGTCATGTTAACAAAATCATTTCTAAAATCAAATCGAGGAAGCTTACCTTTAAAACTTGATAGAAGAATAATCCCAGTTAGATATAATCCAGGAAAATGCATGGCTGCTTTATAAACACGCCTTCAATAACTTTCTATAAACCCTTCCATAAAACGATATCATTCAGACGTAAATATATCACAAGATCCAGAAATAATTTGCCATCAATTCTACTGTCCGGTTACACCAGATTACTTAAAGCAGTATAACTCTGTCTATTTATACCATCCACAGATTTCCGCGTACACACAATTCTCTTAAGATAATTGGACCTCGTGTTTACAGGCTCCATCTACCGTGTACATGTAATCCATTTTTGTCCTTTGGGACACTGACGTAAATACATGTATGTGTACCACCAGGAAGGTACCGTTAGCTGTGCTTAGTAACCGTATTTCAACGTAAAGTTGTAACAACAAGGAACACCCTCCAACGAAAGACTCACACTAATCTCTCGGGCGAATAATTCAGAGTAATTGAAGCGTAACGACACCGCGTTCGAGTTTTTATATATATATATGGATGTATTACGATAAGGCAGAATTTTCATTTAATCTATACTTCTACACTGACTGATTTATAAGTACATATTAAGATGGAATTTCTGTTCCTCGCTTGTGTTTTGGATCAATAGTGACTTACAAATAAAGGCCTAAACGTGATGTGTAACGTTCGTAGAACCTGTTTTTGCTTCCAGGTTTGATCTGAATCCAGATGTATTAAAGTCTAAATGTACACTCTTTTAAATTTATACGTTTGAATAAAACTTTTTATATACATCAAGAAGTTTATCATGTTATGAAGCAAAGACAATTATATATCCCCAAGATTTATTTTTAGAAAAATTCGATATTTTCCCAAATCTGACAAAACATCCGCTGATTACATAAAGCATATACCCTGATCTATGTACTATCTATGTCTTCAACCCCAGCAAATTCTACCATAATGTAACAAAATAAGCAACAGGGACCGTTACCTACTGGATTTTCTGTTGATTGTAAAACACATTTTATTGACAGGTGTTTGTAAACAAGTTTTTATTTTTAACCGAAAATTTTTATTGTGTGATATAAATAACGAAGGTTCTGATGTCTTTGAGTTTGCCTTGCTTTTGTTTAGATTTCCTTGTCTCTCTCTTTAAGAACGAGGCATCGAACACTACGATATCGCATGTCTTCGATGATGCTGACAAACACCTCAAAATACTGTGTTTTGCGAGGATATTCGTCTCTTTTTTGTTCTGTTTTCTTTTATTGCTTTTTCACATCCATATCGGTGTTCTTTCGCAATTTCCCCTTTGCCATTTTGATGTCGTCTCAGTTCCTGCTGTTGTACACTGACGATACAGTGATCATTTCTGATTCACCGACAAGAAAAAAGGGATATTGGGTAGATGCTGGATGGCTAGTTTCGATATGAGGCGAATGTCCTCGCAAAACACAGTATTTTGAAGTGTTTGTCAGCATCATCGAAGACATGCGATATCGTAGTGTTCGATTTTTCTAACAATAAATTGGATTAAGATTTAAAAGGTTTATTTCCAGTACACCATCCTTTCAAAAACAACTTTCTTTTCGGTTCAGTCAACATCAATAAATAGATAGATAAACCTCTGCAAGGTCTGAATAAGCATATGACTAATTTCTTTGTTATAATTTTAGTTAAGTAACAGGAGTTTCTTTTGCTTAGTGTGTAGATCAGGTCCTGGGTTAGTATGTCTCTCTAACAAGAGAGGCCTTACCAGCCATGTTTGTGGATCAGCTGTTTCGAACAAAGAGTTAGTAAGTGTCAATTTCTATCAATAGATATCGTGTCCATTACTCATTACTGGAATGATTTAAAAGGCAGAGATAACAATGAAAATTGTCGGAATTCATAAACGGAAAGTGCCCTAAGGTTTTAACAATTACGAGTAAATACAGAGACAGAAGTCTTTGATTTAAATTCTCAGTCATTTCAAAGTGCTATATAGCTTAATATCTCAGCACAATACACACAATACAATGTGTCCTTGGGGGATAGTATGACTTATGCTTGTTATCACGACTTATTCTATCTTATCTTCAATCTGTGTATGTAGGTTTACTATAATGAAATTATAACAATACTTGGACAATATTTTTTTAAATCCTAGGAAGTCTTCTTCATAATGTGTTTTTAGCCCTGATACTTAAATACCTGACAATTACTAGTCGAAGAGTAAATCTTTTCCCAATCAGCTGTATTGCTTTCATACCTGTTTAAATGATTATTTTTTCATGACTTAAGATAAAAAGAAAAAAAAGGTCAGAAGATAATCATTTGATGAAACTCCAATCACCCTTGTTCATATTAGTTCCTGATGTTGCTCCATACATTTAAACATGATATGCATATACTAATGTGTAATAAGACACGAAAATAACGCTTTTTACACAGCCTAGCTAATTTAAGACATGTCTTCCATGATACGCCTAATATAATATGTTAAAATGATAGGGTATCGCGAGGGGCTGTTTTTTTTTTTTTTTTTTTTACTGTATTTTAGAGGAAGATGGAAAATAGTAATAGTAGATAAAATTGAGAATTCACGATTTCCCTGAAAAATAATATATTTTTGCTTTCAACATTTGGGAAAGTAGCGAAAATTTGAACCAGTAGGAAAACGACCCTTTAAATTAGATATAATTATTTTATTGTCATAATATTTAGCAATAGGATTTACTGCCAGACTTTGACCTAATTCTTATTTAGGATGTAACTCATATCATGATGGCACACATTGGAATCATGTCTATCGATTTTACTTATTATGATCACAACTCTATGGCCGAAACTGGTACACATAGTTGTCTTTCTTCACCACAACAATCAACACGCACCATTTGAACAACAAAATAGTTGGATGATATCCCAGAAATATGATATAAGTTAACCCAGTTACACAAGATGCCTTACACGTTTGGTGCACTATTGTGTAGTCTCAACAACGATATTGTTACTAAGTTTACGAAGACCCCATAAAAGAGTATTGTAAATGTCTAACACATCATATTTGCACAGTGTACAGACTAAGTAACTGTAAACACCCTTCATAACTAGTCCATTGTTTCGAAAATTCTCATTCAGATACATTGTAGCTGAATACAAAGACCTTCCAGTAGGATACACAAGAATAACAGATACTTCAATTATTTTGTTAAGATAATGAAGACAGATCATAATTTGACCCCATCAGCCCTTCAGTGTTATTTATAATGGACAAAGAGTATCTTACATAAATGGTCTTGCCCTATTGAATTGTAAACATGCGTTCAAGAATCCGACTCAAGGCATTAGGCGAATGTTATAGAAACTTTGTGCATTAAATAAAGAAATGACGTCATTCATTTATGACGTCACAAAAGAGTATGATATATTTCACACGTGTTTTACGAAATTTATGTCATAGGTTAACAATATGTACAGGATATGTGGTATCTTTTTTATTTAAGAAATGAGATCACTTTCGTTTTTAGTAGGTTTCCATGTCCAAGTACGATAATACTAATTTGAAATGAATAAATTTACGTCAACCTGTTTCCCCTTTCAGATAGCATGAATGCTGAGTAAAAGGGAAACCAAGACAACTATTTAAAACCATTTTACATTGTGTACTAAGAGATACTCGTTGTAATTTGGTCTAAATATCAAACTTAACACGCCTCGGGAAAGAAACAAGAAATCAGATAAGATATTCAATGCCACCAAGGTTTGTTCAATAGAATGATTTTCGTTTGATTATTTATAATTTCTCTAAGGAAATTACTAAAAAAAATATTGAATTATTGGGCCATTCCTTCTTCCCATTTAGATTTTGAAATTTCTTTCGATCATTTTTGATTTTCCTCAGCTGCTTCTTATGCTTCGTTTAGAAGGACGAAATAGCTGAAAGGACTGTAGCTAACTCTAAATTTGTATTGAAAAGCGATATTCTCTTGTGTATTTTTTTCTAAAATCTTCTATCGTAAAACCCGTTTATTGACAACTGATCACACCAGACAAATATACAAAAATCACATAGTTTACCGTACAATAGAGGATTTTAACTTTCAAAATTTTGAATGTATTTACAGTTCGAAGCCCATGAATATGTATCTAATTATTGTTCAATATTATCAACCTTTTACTTAATTTACTGCAACGTATTCAATAATCCTTTGTACCGTATCTACAATACAGCGTCGTTGGGGGCATGTTTAACATGAAGTCTGAAGTGACTAAATAAATGATTTAATAGATTCAGGAAAAAATCCGTCGTCTAGTGTTTAATGAGATTTCTAATGAATTATAAATGCTTATCTACGACGGGGTATCAAAATGTATTTAGTCGCACACTTTTTCCCTGTAGGAGAGTAAAAAATAAGCACTGTCGAAGCTACTGATTTTTGTAAGGTCGTTTTACTGGCTGCAATGGTTTAATCACAGTACTTTGTTGGAGAGGCATACCACTAGTGAACTGGTAAAGTGGACAAAACTAAGTATGGAGTGGTTATAAGGGTCAATTTGTCCATCCAGTTGAGAAACAAATATTGTCGTTTGTGGGGAGAAGGAAATCCAAGTGAGAAAAAGAGTTTAGATGACGCCAGGTCAGTCCTGATCGACACTGTTAACAAACCTCTTATGGAAATCCAGCGTTGCTTCATGAGTTGACAATACATAGCATTCTTTATAAAAAAAAACTACATAAGTACATGGGATGCGCTTTCAGGTGATATGAATCAATATAGAGTCACCATTGTTGGGGTCTTGCTAACTCTATATTATTTACAATTTTTCATTATAGGGTTGTAACCTGTAATAAAACCTTGCTTTGTCATTATGATTCGGAAAATAAACAGTAAACAGGACTCAATGTAATGACAACACGTCGCGTCTCCATAGACAAAGAAGTTCAAAGCCACCAGGTTTACAAAGAGGGTGCTGGCGATACTTTTGAGACATTAAAGAAGTGATTCATGTCGACTACCTGCCCCATGGAACTACAGTTGATGGGGAGTATTACCCTAACCTACCGAAGCAGATGCTCCATTTAAGCATGGAGAAACTTCCGTCGTGGAATTCAGCTTCACCAGAACAATGCGCCAATGTACATCAGCCAAGTTGCGATGGCAGCTGAATTTGTCTATGAAGTTCCTTACTTTTCCTCTTGTCTAGCTCAAAGCGACTTCCAACTCTTTCCCAGACTGAAAAGGCCACATTGCGCCAGATATTTGAGGATAATGACGCGCTAAGTGCTTATTTGGAGGACTGGGTATGGGACAACTTGTCATAAAAATCAGTTATGTATTTTCTATTACAACTGTTTTATTTGTTTTACATAATATCACTTAGTTCATCATTAACCCGTTGTTAGCCTGTTCAACCCAAAATGATTACTAACATTAGTGTTTTATTTGAAAAATGAAAATACGAAAATATTTATTTGAAGTAGCTTGGATATGCATGCCCTAGATTAAGAAATTCAAAACAGAATAAGACAAGTAAACTGACGTTTTTTGAAAACAAACGATTGATTTCCAGTTGTTGGAATATTCCATTAATCATTAATTATCTCATTCAGTTAGGATATATTAAGGTAAACTAAGGCTCGCATTTTGTCATTGTCCTTTCAAGTCAAGGCTTGTGTAAACAACTATAGTTTAATCTTATGTTTGAAGGCTGAACATTCATGATAGCATTATATGGGTAAAACTTGCTGGAAATGTAAATGATAACTACATTGTGTCCTGAAAAATAGTGGTTTCTACAAAAAAAACGCAGAGGAAAAATATTTGTTCCAAAATTTGCGAGATTTTCTTACAAATTACAGATCGAATGATAACGGGTATATAACTTGAGATTTTAATACCAGAAGTGATACCAAACCTGACATGATAATGATAATTCAAGTAATGCGGCAAAATATAGGTCCATTCATTAAATCATTTGTTAGACAGTTATTATCATTATGTAAATCTACAAGTTTTAGAATATTGTAGTTAAGTTGGCACCATCTCATTGATAATATTTTAGTTGACAGAGAAAATATAGATAATGTAACAGAATTTATTCGGGTAATCTGTATCATTCAGACTGAAACTAGACTTTACCTGGTAGTCAAATTCATGCTAGGTGCGTGTATGAAAATGTAAAATCGAGAGAATATAATGTTCATTCTATTAGAAATATTCTGAGTGAAAATTCTGATTCATTGGTCGATTTCGTCGCTTCGCCTTTACAAAATAAATCAGATGTTGA
This sequence comes from Ylistrum balloti, assembly GCF_031769215.1. NCBI lineage: Eukaryota > Metazoa > Mollusca > Bivalvia > Pectinida > Pectinidae > Ylistrum > Ylistrum balloti. Next base: position 795,316 of record NW_026782057.1, on the reverse strand, counting down.
ATTATGTATTGACAAACTTTGTTCATTTTTTAATGACAAACGTGTCCCAGTGTGTGATGTACATAGCTGTAAATAATCCAGATCTGATCAGCTTAAAAAGAATACAAGGTACAACCCAAGAAGATAAGACTTGGTTCAACACACCATGTAGTACATAGAATATAAAGATACAGTACGCAGATTATAAAGGCCCAGTACGTAGATTATAAAGATGATACAGTACGTAGATTATAAAGATGATACAGTACGTAGATTATAAAGATACAGAACGCAGATTATAAAGATACAGTACGTAGATTATAAAGATACAGTACATGGATTATAAAGATATAGTACGCAGATTATTAAGATACAGTACGCAGATTGTAAAGATACAGTACGTGGATTATAAAGATACAGTACGCAGATTATAAAGATACAGTACGTGGATTATAAAGATACAGTACGCAGATTATAAAGATACAGTATGAAGATTATAAATATACAGTACGTAGATTATAAAGATACAGTACGAAGGTTATAAAGATACAGTACGTAGATTATAAAGATACAATACGTAGATTATATAGATACAGTACGTTGATTATAAAGAACCAGTACGTAGATTATAAAGATACAGTACGTAGATTATAAAGATACAGTACGTAGATTTTAAAGATACAGTATGTTGATTATAAAGATCCAGTATGTAGGTTATAAAAATAAGACTGAAAATAATGGTGTTTAATATGAAAATACTTTTTATATATATCACAGTATATGTAAACGAAGAAAACTTAAAATTGCGATACGATTAATTATCTAATTTTTGTGTTGATTTAAATATCATTGCTCAGTTCCTCCAATTTGTTTTCATCCCATATAAATTGATGTTTATCTATATTTGACACTAAGCTCTTAAAATACATTGATCAAAGAGTGAATATCGTATTTGTCACACTATTATAGCCTGAGGATCTGAAGATCGACTACCATTATTTCAGTCTTTTAGTTTTTGTGGCACTCTGTTACCACTTTGAGAATGTTACATGAACTTGGTATCAGTCTAACATTGTGTTGTTGGTGATGATGGAAACAGCGTACCTTGTAATTTGCCTGGTTATGGCTATAATCCTCATTTCAAATTGTTTAAATGAAAATCTTTCTTGTCTTCACAGAAAGGTTTATGCTTTTAAATTCAGACTCACATCGAGATTTCCAGTCATATCATAGCTAATATATCAATTCTTCACATTTTAGAATGTGACAACAATATTTACATTGTCTATGTAGCAGAATACATTAACTTTGTGCATTAGTGAAAGTCTTAATTCGCCGTTTTTCAAATGGAATATTTTCGCCTTAGTTTCAAGTTTTTTAACATTAGATAACAATTTTGCTAGGGCTTTTACGTATCAAATAATATCGATTAAGCTGTTCACATCCTTAGACTGTGACCTCAAATTTCCAAGTACACCTAAATTATTAAATAAAAAATACAGTATATACATGTGTTAAGCCACAGAAAATACCAGTAATTGTGTAATATGATTCATTTGTCAAAGAAACATGATGAGAGTACAATAACAACATGATCGTTGACAGGTTAAGCTAATGATTTATTCATGATTTTGAAATAAAACGAATACAACTACCTGATCGCAAACACGAATTTTTTTTTCTCGACAAATAGACAGGCATTATGCAGCCGCACTCGATCGGTATGACAGAGACATGTAGAATGACTATCAATATGAAAATGAATTAACTCCATACAAATGTCAATCATTTGATATTCCTTCTCTTTTAGCAAATAAATGATTAATTCATCATATACAGATTGAAACCTTTTCATCACAAGGATGATATAGATGTCTGTGTTCAGTTACTTTATCCACAGACGCGTTATCTGGTAAACAATGATTACATACAAGGGATTGATACAGAGAGTTTATATGATCAATGCTATATCAAAAAGAGTTTTATAAATAGAGATACAAACCGTATATCATAAAACACATACCTTTCCTCTTAGATCGCAGCCCAAAAAGAAGTAAACAAACCAGTAACGTTTTGTACGGCGTTAAACACATTTTCAAGGTAATATTGTCCACCATCCAACTCGGAGATTATGTAGAAATAGTTATACTTGTTACACCGCAAAACTGTTCTATAAGCAACAGACCATGCTCAAATGATTTGAATTGCATTGGAGAGCAACTGATGTACCTGTGATCAGATCGACGACAGCGATACAGCTTAACCCGTCAAAAGTGAACAAAGGATGACATTTTCTGAGTGCCCATAGGAAAAAGGCAATATCAAATTTCACCCTGAACAATAATCCTTTACTAAAGTGGAGCAATTTTTCCTACTGGGTGATTTGTTTGTGTGATGTTTTTTTTCTGTATTATATTTCACGTCATCCTATTTTTGACGAATTCTCCTGTAGATCTTATCTAATGTATATCAACCACAGTAACGCCTTATTTTTTTAAACCAAACAAACAAACATGTACAATGTATGTATGTGCAAACAAAGCTACCAGGTTTAGTATGATGAGTGTAATATATATATGTATATATACTTATGGAGGAAAACTGTGCACTCAATAAAAGAAATTTGAAATAATTATATTTTGAAGTATCAAAGGCTGGCTTTTGGAATGCTAGAAAATGAAATATCTAAGAATGATGTGGGAAGACAGTTTGTGGTGTATATTAATAAGATAAATGCTTTGTGGAGGTGTTTTAGTAGATGAACATAGTGCGAGACTGGAAACGAACAGTACGTCCGTCTGTGACGTCATGTTGGCAAGATACGTATATAAGGACGTCAAATTTGCATTATATATTCTTGTCCTCTTCTTTGGCTGCTAGAAGCATTGCAGGAATTAGACGGACCTGGTTCAGAATCGCACAGATTGGGAAACGCTAATATCCGTCTGTGACGTTCGGTTATCCGCACAGTTTCAACGATGCAGAATTGTGAACATCGCATGATGCAAGAAACTATGCGATTCACCTACAAGGACTGGTCAGAAGTGCTATTCACAGAAGATTCCGAATAGCATCTTGGTAACAGTGACAGCGTGTTTGGGCGCATCATCAGCGCGGAGAACGTTAGAGTGGTGTTTGCGAAACTCAACGGAGGAAGCATTACGGTGTTTGGGTGGCTTTACAGGAAAGCAGGAAAGGACCCCTTTGGTCATAGTGAAAGGCAACTTGATCGGAGTGCGCAAACATGCCGACATTATACGTCTTTAGAATGATCCACGTATCCGTAATAGCCAACATAACATTTTTGCTGTATGCAACCTCATACTTCAAATGTTGTTTGGTATTTCCACAGCAGCAGAATGGAATGTCACCGTACAACCTGGGCACCAGATTTGTCTTCAAGATGACATGTTTGGAACACTACGTGCGTCAGTGCTTATATGCTTCACACTGGCCATTTGTCTGATGGAGGTGACCGTGTAGTCATCGAAACATCACATTCTAATCTTTTACTGGTTACATTATAAGAACTGTTTTCGTTTGGCAATCTAATGTTCCAAAAAAGCACTGTTTCAGAACGAGCATTCACTTTTTTTCACTCATTAAGTCGTAATGATAATGATGAGTCTTCGGTATGTTTGCAAATAATCGACACCCGAGTAAACCACTGAACAAAGTTGAATCTCAATATTTGTCTATTTGACTCCACATTGAGTGCTTGTTAGGCTTGGTATGCTCACAGGGTCTAATGGGGATATACGTATGGACTAGATGATCTGTCTTAGTTGTACTAAATAAACAGTTAAAACAGAATATTAGATAACAGGGAAAGTTCATTGATACTGATTTTTGGAAATTTATTTTTTACATTTTTACATTTTCTGCATTATGCGTTTCAAACTAATAATGTATGTTCGCTAATTTTATTGGAATTATTTAAGACCATAACTAAGTATCCAAGTGAATTCCTGAAAAGTTATTTGTAAAACAAGATATCGTTCAAACAAATCGGAAGTTCAAAAATTCACTCCGTTCGGCGATAAATGTGCCCATTACATAGCCAAGACTGGTTACATATGCTATTCTTTAGCTTTTTTAGGATTATTTTGTAAATATTTTAAATATTCACAATACAGTAACGATAAACACGGATTCAAGATTCTTTGTCAAAACTCAATTTGAATTTACAATATATTCATTTCAGAATATTTTATTTATAAAAACAATCAATAAGATTAGACAGCACGCTAGAGCCTATATAAGTCTTCTCCCAAGACAACACGGTGGTCAGACATAAATATAATACACCATAAACACACACACACACACACACGCACGCACGCACGCACGCACGCACACACCCTCACACACAAACACACACAAACACACACACATACACATACACGCACATACATAAATACAATACACACATACAAACTATACATTACATGCATACAATCAAAAATCTTGTGTTGACAGATTAATCAATTTTAGAATATGGGAGACAACGCTGTTATTTTTGTACTTTAAGGTTATGATTATAAGACAATAATTAACAATCTACCAGCTTTTCAGTTTACTATGTCTTATGATATCAAAGGCACATTAGATGTACTTTCTCTCTTATAGAAAAGGGGTTTGGGCCAGAATTTCCATGATATAAAAGTTAGCCCTCTCCCACTTCAGTAAGGGACCAAGTACACATAAAGCACATTTTTCTTATATCGCAGGATTACAATTCTAAATAAAAAGGATATTTAGACCAAGATAAAGAGCTGATCAGAGTTGTTTCCTTATTATAAGATGATAACTGAAATACTGGGAATAAATCAGAAAGAACAAATAATAATGAGAAAAAGGGGGAAAAGTGAATATCTATTAACCAGCATTCATCTCATTATTGATAAAAGTTGAATTAAGTAGAGCTATAGAAGGATATAATTTTTTTCCAATTTTGTTTTGTCATAGTTTAAAATTTGCTCTATAATTTCAACTCAAGTCAGTAGATATTTAGTTATACATTAAAGCATTGCTGAATCATCAATATACTTATTACAGCATCAAAAAATGATTTATTGATGTGGGTGGTACATACTGGGCAGCCATGCAAAGCATAGTTAACAATATCTTATCAATTATACCTTTCTGAGAGTCAAATATGAGTACTTACAGATACCCTATGTAATCTACGTTCAAAAAGATTTCGATGTCAACCCATACTAAACCAGGCCCATTTACTCCGTGACATCAGCAGTTTCCGCATTTCACTAACCTTATTTGCATGAAATTTGCACATTTTACTTATATTTTCATAAATGTATTAGTAGGTAATGGAATAAATTATTATTTATTTATTTGAGCAAAATGCTAACTTAGAAAATACAAATGGCCGCAAACGTTTGAAAGGGATGCGCCCAATGGAAGGAAATAGAGGGTTACATGTACATATGTATTTATACACGGTGAACTGGATCACATCTTCTACATTTCAATTATCGTTCTTCTCTTCGTCAGCTGCTTATCTCGGTCTTTTCCTACAATCCACCAAATGTGGAATCCACCAAATGAGATAAACGCGATGTTTTCAATTCCCAATGGGGAATTTTCCGTTACTGGATAGCAAAATTCCTGCATGACCAACCTATATTGACATATTCAATGGCCTGTTCCCATTATCGCGATTTTCATGCGAGAAGTCGTCAACTGACGGACAAACACAGGGGTTCAAAAGATGCAGGTTAATGAAAATTATGGAGAAGTTTTACGGTCGCCAAAGGGATCTTTTTGTGTGTTATGAAGCTGATATTGCTTGTTGCGCGTTAGTTTGTCTGTTGAGAACATTACTTTAATTACTCGGATTGACTAAGGTTTACATGGCGGGTGTCGTCGATGAAGCAGAAGACGGTTACTCTTCCGGAACATCTGGTTTTTTATCCTTGCATTTTTTCAGGAGTCTCCACGTAAATCTTACTTTGGTCATATTTTCCAGTAGTTTTCTAGAGTTTAAATTTGGATTATGATTTATATGTTGCTATCTTAGTAATTTCGTGTTATTTCGTCATCGTTCAGAAACAATGACAATTGAAAATATTTAAGAATATTTTATTGATTGAATGCAAACTACATCAGAAACGTCAAATAAGATATATATATATATATATATAATATCTGTATAACAATACATAATGGAGACAATGGTGGCAACAATAAAAATAAAATAACAACAATATTACCAACTCTTTATTGTCTCATGCACAAAGCCTTTGTTTTAAACACACACACTGTCACTGTTCATGTTGCATAAACTTGTATATCACAAACCACTATCTCAGTCGTACATGTGAAGGATAATGGCTCTGTGTTTCCAATCCAGTGTATGTATGTAGTTTAATAAGTGTACACATACAAGGTATGTACGAGGAGTGACAATTTTACCCATGGTAGGACTTTCTTTGATACTTACAGTTTATTAATAACGGATAGAGGTCAGTAGAGTAGACCATATTGAACTAGTTATTTGATATGATGGAACAAACAAGTGTTACTTAAGTCACATTAGGCACCAGCATACAAATGAGCACCGTCGTACTGACCACACACATTTCATACGGCCCTTTCTATGGTGACCTGTTCACTAGCATTGAATGATTAAGTACATGTAACATTAGCTGTAGCTCAGCAAAGACTGCTCACCAACTGTAAACCTACATCTGATCACCTACCTTATCACAACCTAAGAACAGTGTTCATACATAATACATTCGTATTTCAAACTGAATTACTTTATATAATAACTTTGCTAAAATAACTTATGATGGCTCATTTCGTCCCTTTGTAATTGGATGGTTTCAAATCACATATGATTTAGAATTAGACAAGGACAGCTAATTAATGTACAGTAAAGATGTACATGGGCTTATTACGTCACTTTGTCATGAAGAAAATATTTAGAACGTGAAACCTATTTGTGATTGGCAAAAATGTCCACTTTGCTAAAAGACGAAAATCAACTGGATGGTAAGACGTGACAATACTTGTACAAAAGGAATGACTTAGGAGTAATTAACTTCTGTGAGCATTTCAAGTTTTACATTTGTGTTTAAACATGTAAAAAAAACCCTATCGCTTGACTTCAGTAAAGTTCAATAATCAAGAAATGCTTTCATTGTGCTGTGTTGCAATTAATTAATGATATATAAATGTTTCAGTGTATTTGTGTTATAAATAAATGTGTGTTATAAATCAATGAAATATTTCAAATAAATATTGTGCGTGTACACGTCACTGACTTCAATTCTGACATAAAATGCTAGAGTTATAACAATTTAATCCTCGTGTAATACCACTTAGGTGAAACTCTCTGAGCATGATAATGTATAAAACAACACAATTTTAAAAATATCAAGATAATGCTTGAAAAAACACACACACAACTAGATCGGTTAGATCTGGTAACACTAGTAATTAAGAACATTTTTGTGAAGTCGTAAAGATGAAGTATTTTAATTACCTGGTTAAGGAATGGTTACTTATTCATAATGGGTTCAATATACTATTCAGATATAAGGAATGTAATAATGTTATCATAGAAAAATACGGCAGTAGAATGATCAATGTAGATAATTTATAGTTGACAACAATAGCTATACATACAGTTTTATCATATGAAAAATAAAGAAGACAAAAACTTGAATTTAACTTTAAATCTATAAGCCTGACCTTTATATCATCAGTCAATGTTGAAACAAACTGCATGTGATGAGTTATAAGATCGACATGTAAACTATGATGACTGAGGAATTATAAGATTAACAATATGACATTAAGTTACAGTGCTATGTATATTATTAGTGTATATAAAAATTCCATTGCTACTTATCATAAAGATATTAAAATCTTAAAGTATAAACTTGTCTACATATCCATTGCTAAATAGTCAAATAACATTCAATAAAAACACAAGTTTTTTGTTTTACAAATAAAAATCCATTACTGAGTTCGTGGAAAATACCCGTGTCCAGGATCTTGATGAATAGTGGAAAACATGTGCTGTTAGTTACATAATTTATTATGATGAAAAATTAAATGAATAGTCGCTTCTGATGTACCACCATCTTTTCTTCCAAACATGATTCCTTGCATATTACTATACTGAGAATATATCGATAAAATGAAGTGTCAAAAAAAAGTTCAAGGTTTATGTTGTAGTGAAAAGTTTAAATCTCAGGAAACGTAGATTATTTCTCTTCTTCTTCTCGGTATTATATCTGCATCAGATGTTTCCAATCCATTGTATATATGTAAATTTGTATTGTAAAGTGATGATATAAATATGTCATGTGAGTAACGGAGAAAATATCATTTAAGTGTGTGTAACATCACATCAATAACTACGACTCTGACATAGAATGGTAGAGTTAAAATTTACATATCAAACCACGTGTGAAATCACATGGGAACTCTCCATTAAATCATAGAAGTTAAAAAATGTTGATATATGTAAATGTCTCTTCCAAGAGAGGAGTATACATGTTGATATTGGAATTCTGTGATGACGTCGACGATGCGTAAAGGCAGCACAGTTCATGAACACCTTGTAGTTATACAATATGTACATTATACATAGTAAACGTTGAACAGTTACAAATCTCCGATCTCAGGAGGTGGCATGATAGATGTAAGTCGTGGGTAGATATGTGCTGGATTGTATGTTGTTGGACTCGATGACTTGGCAAAATGAATATCTGCAAGTCCTTGACGTTATGAATATAACACAGGAGCTGGACTTCTCTCTTGTTTTTTTAGTTTCAAAGCTCATACCTTTATCAACTCTATCACGTTTTACAGACTCGACTTTCTTCCTTTTTCTCAATGAATACTTGTCTCATATTTATTATAAAATTGATGAGAGGGGAGTTCACAAATATGAATATTCGCTATCAGTTTGACTTCCATTACCAAATACACCCTATACACATTTATAATCACTTCGTGAAGATAGCTGCATCCAGATTAAGGTCTATTAATTTATGTAATCACAGCCACAATATAACACAGGCACACACCTCAAGGATTGACTACACCAATACTTTCACACAACATGATACAACATAACACCTCATAATCATAATTATCAGGTAAAATTCCTAATTACAGAGCTATTCAAGGATCAAATCTGTTTTTCATTTAGAGCATAACAATCCCATTTCGTTAGGAAGAACCTATGGAGAGAGATGCATCCAGATTAAGGCCTATTAATGCAATCACAGCCACAATGCAACACAGTCGTACACCTCAAGGAGTTAACCATACCATTACTGTCACAGACACAACAATGCACCTCACAATCATCATCAACACGATACAGGTAAAATTTCACAATCTAGTACTGTCTATACAGGTTATATTCCTCATTACAAATCAAGGATCAAGTCTTTTTCATTTAGAACAATTCTACATTATTATCAAATGAACCTTACGTACAAGTGTTTGGGTCTACATGTAAAATATCTAAGTGCAAGACTGAACTTCCCTTGACCATTGTAAATTCGTCTCAACGAATTTCTTGCTCCCGTGTTACAACCGTGTTTATTAGTGATAAAAATACTGTTTATGGGGTAATGAATTGTTAGAACAGTGTTTATTATGTTATTAATGGTTGCAACAGTGTTTATTACGTTATTATTTGGTTACAACATTGTTTATCAGGTTGCTGATTGTCACAACAGTTTATTAGGCTATTAGTGGTTACAACAGTGTTTATTAGGTTATTAGTGGTTAGAACAGTGTTTATTAGGTTATTAGTGGTTAGAACAGTGTTTATTAGGTTATTAGTGGTTAGAACAGTGTTTATTAGGTTATTAGTGGTTAGAACAGTGTTTTCCAGGTTGCTGGTGATTACAACAGTGATTATGAGGTTATAAGTTGTTAAAACAGACAGACAGACATTCTTTATTTCCTCTTTTCAGAAATTTACATAATCTTGTCTTTTCTTCAACATCAACTAAATGTAATTACAACATTAAAGTGGAGTGTTCATTTCTGTTAACAGTAGAGGTATCAGGTTAGCCATTGTAACCATCATTGCAGCCCACTTGTCTCGCTCCAATTGTATATCGTGTTTGCTACCGAGTAAAAATTGACATTGTCTTTTGTCCGATAGGTGATCAAATTTAACGTAATCAAAAACATCTAGGAAATTGACAAGAAACTCTAGGATTTTTTCGCGACTGTTGAACAATGACGGACATTAAATAAGGAAATGGATAGGGATATCGTTTGTTTCTTTTTTACAAAGTCTACACACCACTGCATTCCTTTCATACCGATACGACAGCTTTATTAGTTCTCCTAGCGTCCATGTGCTATCTGGAAATTCACGACTTAATATCCAGAGCGGATTAGGGCCTGGATTGGAGTGAATCGCACCATACGTTCCTGATAGAACTGAATAGTTCATTGCTTCCCGCCACTTTTTAAAATAAAATTCCGCCACTATCCTACAAGAATACGTTTTCCACGATACGCGTGTTGGACAGAAACCCTCGAACAAGAAGTCAAACAGAATTTTTGATGTATCGAATTTAGCCGCAGTTGCAAATATGTCGTGAATAAAACTTTCGGCTTTAAGAGTCATGCCGCCAAAAGCAAATGCACACAGTCGAATTAAAAACAGAATTTTCCAGACGTATTTGTTGCTCGCAGAGTACAGCTTGTTTATTAGGCTATTAGTGGTAAGAACAGGGTTTATCAGGTTGCTGGTGGTTACAACAGTGTTTATGAGGTTATTAGTGGATAAAACAGTGTTAATTAGGTTTTTTGTAGTTACAACAGTGTTTATTAAGTTATAAGTAATTACAACAGTGTTTATCTGGCCCCACTTGTATAAAACATCTCAACTTGAGATTTCCTCAATCCCAGATTTTCCTCAGCTAATATCTCCTTGAAAATATCTTGTATGAAAATTCCGCAAGGAATTTCAGGACATCCTAGCCGATGCCTTCCTCCTGTTCCTTGAGAAAATTTTATACAAGCCGTTTTTGAGGAGATATCAGCTGAGAAAAATCTCGACTTGAGGAAATCTCAAGTTGAGATGTTTTATAGTGGTTAGAACAGTGTTTATTAGGTTATTAGTGGTTACAACAGTGTTTATTAGGTTATTAGTGGTTACAACAGTGTTTATTAGGTTATTAGTGGTTACAACAATGTTTATTACGTTATTATTTGGTTATAACAGTGTTTATTAAGTTGCTGGTGGTTACAACAGTGTTTATTATGTTAGAAGTTACAACAGTGTTTATTATGTTATTAGTGGTTACAACAGTGTTTATTAGGTTATTAGTGGTTACAACAATGTTTATTACGTTATTATTTGGTTATAACAGTGTTTATTAAGTTGCTGGTGGTTACAACAGTGTTTATTATGTTAGAAGTTACAACAGTGTTTATTATGTTATTAGTGGTTACAAGAGTGTTTATTAGGTTATTAGTGGTTACAACAATGTTTATTATGTTAGAAGTTACAACAGTGTTTATTAGGTTATTATTGGTTACAACAGTGTTTATTATGTTAGAAGTTACAACAGTGTTTATTATGTTAGAAGTTACAACAGTGTTTATTAGGTTATTATTGGTTACAGCAGTGTTTATTAGGTTATTAGTGGTTACAACAGTGTTTATTATGTTAGAAGTTACAACAGTGTTTATTAGGTTATTATTGGTTACAACAGTGTTTATTACGTTATTATTTGGTTATAACAGTGTTTATTATGTTAGAAGTTACAACAGTGTTTATTAAGTTATTTGTTATACAACAGTGTTTATTATGTTAGAAGTTACAACAATGTTTATTAAGTTATTAGAAGTTACAACAGTGTTAATTAACTTATCTGTAGTTACAACAGTGTTTGTTAAGTTATCTGTAGTTACAACGGTGTTAATTAACTTATTTGTAGTTACAACAGTGTTTGTTAGGTTATTAGTGGTTACAACAGTGTTTGTTAGGTTATTAGTGGTTACAACAGTGTTTATTAGGTTATTAGTGGTTACAACAGTGTTTATTAGGTTATTAGTGGTTACAACAGTGTTTATTAGGTTATTAGTGGTTACAACAGTGTTTATTAGGTTATTAGTGGTTACAACAGTGTTTATTAGGTTATTAGTGGTTACAACAGTGTTTATTAGGTTATTAGTGGTTACAACAATGTTTATTAGGTTATTAGTGGTTACAACAGTGTTTATTAGGTTATTAGTGGTTACAACAGTGTTTATTAGGTTATTAGTGGTTACAACAGTGTTTATTAGGTTATTAGTGGTTACAACAGTGTTTATTAGGTTATTAGTGGTTACAACAGTGTTTATTAGGTTATTAGTGGTTACAACAGTGTTTATTAGGTTATTAGTGGTTACAACAGTGTTTATTAGGTTATTAGTGGTTACAACAGTGTTTATTACGTTATTAGTGGTTACAACAGTGTTTATTAGGTTATTAGTGGTTACAACAGTGTTTATTAGGTTATTAGTGGTTACAACAGTGTTTATTAGGTTATTAGTGGTTACAACAGTGTTTATTAGGTTATTAGTGGTTACAACAGTGTTTATTAGGTTATTAGTGGTTACAACAGTGTTTATTAGGTTATTAGTGGTTACAACAATGTTTATTAGGTTATTAGTGGTTACAACAGTGTTTATTAGGTTATTAGTGGTTACAACAGTGTTTATTAGGTTATTAGTGGTTACAACAGTGTTTATTAGGTTATTAGTGGTTACAACAGTGTTTATTAGGTTATTAGTGGTTACAACAATGTTTATTAGGTTATTAGTGGTTACAACAGTGTTTATTAGGTTATTAGTGGTTACAACAGTGTTTATTAGGTTATTAGTGGTTACAACAGTGTTTATTAGGTTATTAGTGGTTACAACAGTGTTTGTTAGGTTATTAGTGGTTACAACAGTGTTAATTAACTTATCTGTAGTTACAACAGTGTTTGTTAAGTTATTTGTAGTTACAACAGTGTTTGTTAAGTTATTTGTAGTTACAACAGTGTTTGTTAAGTTATTTGTAGTTACAACAGTGTTTGTTAAGTTATTTGTAGTTACAACAGTGTTTGTTAAGTTATTTGTAGTTACAACAGTGTTTGTTAAGTTATTTGTAGTTACAACAGTGTTTGTTAAGTTATTTGTAGTTACAACAGTGTTTATTAAGTTATTTGTAGTTACAACAGTGTTTGTTAGGTTATTAGTGGTTACAACAGTGTTTGTTAGGTTATTAGTGGTAGTTACAACAGTGTTTATTAATTTATTAGTAGCTACAGTGGTAGTTTACTGGTGGTTACAACAGTGTCTTTACATGCTAATCTAGTTCTGACTGTGTTGCTAATCATAAAGATAGCAATATCTTTATTAAGATTCAGTGAATCAGTGAATTGTGGTAATTTTGTGAAGAAGAATAGAAAGTTAAAGTTCGATTATTTATGTATATATTGTACCTATGAATTTAAAACCCCTATGTACGCATCATTTTGCAAATTAACGAGATTAAGAAACGTCTTCTTAATAATAAGCATATATAACAATAATACAAGCTAAAGCTAAGAAATCCATCGTGTGTAATATTCACATTAATCTTCAGCTAAATGAAATCAATGGGACAAGAGAAGTAGTTCGAAACGAGATTTTCCTCAGTTAAGCGACCTAATGGATTTCCGACTGGCTCATAAAGGATTTTTGGTGGAACTTGAGAAAATTTTAAAATTGAAACGGTAAACACGCAGCGGACGGTGCAGGAGGATGGGAGAAACACGATGGTTACAGCTTACCTTGATTCTTCGATTAGGGTGAACCAACAAAACAACAAATGGCCCAAGTGCCTTACTTATCACCCGAGTTCTATAAATGTTGTTGTTCTTGTAATATACAGCAGAGCAATCATTTTGTAAACAAACTATTGTTGTAGGTAAAAAGTTATAATTGACTTCAAATTTTAAGGGTTCTAACAAAGAATTAATTAAAGGAAATTATGCTCAACAAGAGGCAAATGGTAAATCTCTGTACTGCCATTTTCCCTAGTGGTTGTAGAGACTTGTACCCTGTATTTATAACCGATTCTCTGAGCGTACCATGATCATTACATAAGCGCAGAAGGTCGTAGTGAAAGCTGTATTGACGTAGAACGAATGTAGGGAGGTGATAGTGGGGACTACATTGGCATAGCAAGAGCGAAGGGACAACGCAGTGAGCACGAAGTACAATCCTTTCCGTGTGAACTTCGCTTCTACTGCGTCTTTGAAGTCCCTTTCAGTTTTCCGTTACGTCATTACAGCGTCAGCAACGTCGTTACTACGTTCTTATTAGGTTCTCACTGTGTACTGATTTGACCACGTCATTTGGAAAGAAAATGGTTCGATACATTTAAAGCACAATAAATATTTTGGTTATTGCGAAAACGTCGCTTAAAAACTGTGACCCTGGGCAATTTGAATATCTATAACTCGTTTGAAGTTTTTAACACATTTCTTTCCTCTGACCTTGAAAGTATGTCAAGGCCATTCATTTGAACAACCTCTGTAGCCCTTCATCCCAGAATGTTGCAAAAACTAATATCAGTAGCCTGGAAATTTTGGTTTTTGATATGTTTTAAGACTTTAACTTATTTGACCCCTGTGACCTTTATCCTAGTATGCTACATACCTAATAACGACATTTTGAGTCTTTTGGTTATGTAAAGATGTCGTTGAAAGATTTAATCCCGTTTGATCCATGAGACCTTGAATGTAGCTCTAGCTCATTCGTAGCCCTTCACCCAGCGTGCTACAGGCCTAATGTCAGTACACCAGGTTTTTTTGGTTATTGAGAAGTTGTTTGAATGAAAAAGTATGTAGTAATTGGTCATCCTGACCATTCAGATCACATGACCTAAGAATGTGTAACTAATAGTTAACTGTAAGCTCTCCTGAGTGGGGAAAAGCAAGACCATGAGGCTATAAAATTCAGTTTAGTTAAACGCCTCAGATTCTTCTATCCAATCGAAGGGCATTTGATGCTACCGTACCAACAAGTGTTGATGACAAGATATTTTTAAATGTTAGACAATTTTACCCCTTTCTTGCCCAATCCATCTGCCTCCGGAGGTCAGCAAGGGTCAGTCAATATGTGCACATCATCAAACAATTCTCCAAAGGAAAAACAAACCAAATTATAATCAAAACGTGTAATTTTTCTATACATAGTAAACTTTATCCTCTCCCTAGGGGAAAATGTGAGACCCTGCGGTCATGAAATTCACAATTTTGGTAAAGCATCTCAAAATTCTTCAATCTATTAAGGGCATTTAATTTGACCATATATTGGTGTTGAAATGACTTTGAAATTCAAGTCAACTTGACACCTTTTGGCCCTACCCATCAGCCTTTAGGGTCAGTCAAGGTCATATGTGCACAACATCCAATTCTATTTTGGTTTGAATTCTTTCCAATGGAAAAATAACATATTACGGCCAAAAATGTAATTTTTCTTTATAAACTGTACAAGTGTAGTAAATTGTACTCCCTCCCAAGAGGAAATGAGACCCTGGGGTCATGAAATTCACAATCCAAAAAGAATTGGTTCTTCAATATTTGGTGTGAGAAGATTTTTAATAATTTAGTCAATTTCACTTGTTTTGGTCCCATCCATCCGCTCTTTCTATCCCTGGATCCTGAAACTTCCTTCCAATCCTTCTCCTTGTCAACACATCTATGGCAGTTGTAATTGACCAGGGAAGTTTTCTTGACAGGTCTATAACACCTCAAATTTCCTTCATTAATCATATCTAAGGTCTCGTTAGTTGTATTATCATACTTTAGTTAGACCACCTTGGCCAATGCCACCGTAGAATCATTAATCTTGGTGGGAGATTTATTTTCGTTGCATTGTTGGTTGCTATAAATTTATTAATTTCCTGGAAATGATAACCAGATAAAAAATTGACATAAGCACAAGCAGATTTACTAATATGTATCCCTGAAATTAAGTGCAAACCAAAATGTACATTATTGTAAAACCACAAAGTTTTAACCCCACAAAATTATAGTTTTACAATTTACCCAAAGAACAGACTACTTCCCCTCAGGGGATCTTCATAAACACCTTCAACAAGTCTTTGTAATGGTTCCTTCTCAACATGTCACCAAGCTCACACAAAATTCTACATTTATGTGTGACCTGGATCTTTCCCCCCCCCCACTACAACCTAAATTGAAAGAGTTCTTACCCAGTCTTGGGCATCATACTCAGATTCTGATATGAAAACCAGACCGCCAGATATCAGGCATAATGACTACACTCGAATGTATCAACTCATTGATATGGTTAAGTGATGAAATTTAAGAATTAGTTTCTATCAAATCTACCAAAATAAAATACAAACTCGATATATATTTCCCTTTTGACTTTATTACATAAGTTAACGAAGTGTACAATTACATTCGTGGTCCACCAGCGCCGCCCGGTCGGAATCCTCCTTGGGCTGTGATTGGTTGTGTTACTTGAAGGCCGGGGATGTTTCCAAAGTCCTGAAATGGTTAATGATAAATCTTATCAGTAAATTATTTCATCGTAAATAATTTTTCAGAAGACATATGTTGCCATGCTGTAGTATCTTTTGTAAAGGCCATTTCCCCGTGTTTAAAATGGATTAAACTTTCAATATGGTACTAGTATTGGAATTTACATGGACTTACCAATGACTTCAACATGTCCTTTGTATCGGGATCCACTTCAATTACATCATGTTGTTCCAAAAGGGAAACCTGAAAAGTGAAAAATAGTCAGTTATTTCAGAACATATAATAGGGAATAGATGCATCTTAACTCTATTATTGGTGCAGATCATCATGTAAACAATGATAATGCTATGTTGCCGAGACTTAGAATGATAGTGAAATGCTTCTAGAGCTGTTGATCAAAGTCTTCTCTTTGAATTATACCAAGTAAAATAACAGTGACCAAGAAAAAATCTTGGCTTTTTAAAAGTACACAGGTGGCAACTCCAAAAGACTTTGAATCTTTCTCTTTTCAGGTATATAGTTCTGTGAAAACCGTATTTCCATTGCTTTGCCAATCTAACAAATATGCTGGTTTAAACTGCCAAAATTTCTGGTACTAGAATGTGGTGCCATGGTTTCCAGATTAAGATTGATATAAAACTTTCTGAGCACTACTGCAAGTACAAACTGTATCTTTTATAAATCAAACTACAGAAAAATCAGGTTAACTTGCACAACATTTACTGTACAAGAAAATTTACTTACCAAAATGGTGGAGTCTTAAATCTTTCATCATGAAGTCAAGTAAATAGATTATGTTAGAGCCCCTATTAGTCTGTTTCAATGTGCCCTTATAGATTCCATGTACATACCTCTGGGACGTAGTTGTCCCTCCTCTCCCTCTCTTCCTCCTGGAGTTTGATGGAGATACCTCTGACTGGACCAGCCTGGATACGCTTCATCAAATGGGTGACGAACCTACAATGTCGTTAAAAGGAATAAATTGTCAAGCATTCAAATGCAATCAATGTACATAATTTTTTTTAAAAAAACATCTAACCGATTCTATCTCCCGGAAAATCAGGTGACTTTTGGCAATTTCAGAAGTCAAACATGTGAAATAGACGTGTATCTTCAATCTAAAGAGTAAAAACTCTTGTTGGGAGTCAAAAACATAATCTGAAGTGCATACTGAATGCCCTGCAATTGCTTTATTTATTATTTATTTGATCTTATTCTATACATGTTATAGGAACCATAATGTAATTTCCTTCAACAATAAATTCCCAATTTAATTATTTCCCTTTTCTGACATCAATTTACATAGGTCTTGGAACTGCAGAGACCGTGTTATCACAAATAATGTCAGACTTCACCATGGTAGTTAGTAGACTTAATGATGTCTTACAGAACTTGTTGAATTTGGGTTATATACAAAGTATCTTGTAAATGTGGACTTCAATTACAAACTCTATGGAAATCAGAAAATGATATCCACAGCAGTCTTTTTTGAATGGACAATACTATGTAAAATCTTATAGTTACCCAGCTACTTTGTTCCTGAGCTTCTTGCTAGGCAAAATAGCAATTTCCTCGCATACCCTCTTGTTTGTGTGGAAGTCAAGGGTCAACTTCGTGTAGTATTTCTCAATAATGACTCGGGCAGCCTTCTTGACCGTCTTTGTCCTGACACGAGCCTGCACAAAAAAAGATAAATAAACAAATTACATCCAATACAAATGCAAGTCAAAATGTCTTATGTCCTGGTATGGGTTGGGACTACACGTTTCCTAGTCTAACTTAAAGTGTTTTGCTATATTTAGCCAAAATATTAAATTGTAACTTCATATTATACAATAAAAGATGAAAAAAACGTAAACACCATAGTTAATTTTGTTTCCCAGTTATTGGGATTTATTTGAAATGCACACCTTTGATTCTGCATTGACCCACTCAATAGGGGTAACCCACAAATGTGATATCACAAGTTCAACGCTGTCAATGCAGCCCTACAGAAATATACCTTTAAGCTTCCACTGTATGTTTGATTGTTGGCATTTTGGTTAATTGTGCAATATTCTCACTCACTTCTGTAGGTGATAATTAAAGTGCTACCTTCATGTGAAAATGACTCATTACTAAAATTTCAATTATGAAACTGTTACATTGTAGACAAATGATGCACTGAATGAGGGTGTCTGAACAACACATGATTGCTATCTAAAATAATCTGTGTTGTCATAATTAATGAATCTAGTGACTGTAAATATTACACCTTCTTATTATCCAATTGGCCTCTAGAAATTATAAGGAACCCTTAAATTTGACATCAACCGAAAACTGATTAAAATTTCAGTCAAATAGATGAAAGCGCACCCCACCCCGCTATTTACGAATGGAAATGTACTAATTTGAACAAATACACAGTACAGTTATAAGATCAGGAAGCAGTCAGTGGGATAATTCAATGTGACAATTATTCAAATCATTTCTCTTGTATAAAGTCAACCGACTGGCATACTCGCAAAAGACGAGGGTTCTCGTGTTAGGGTACAAACCTCGATTCTTTTACTACTTTTCTGAAAAAAAAAAACTTCGTTGTTTGCGAGTATGGTTCAGTTGAACTTCTAATGAAAAAATAATATGAATACTTGTCAATCACACTGAATTAGCCCACTGTGGAAGCAATGTGAATATGTATATGTACTATTTATGATTGGGTTGTTTAGAATAGTTGCATTGATTAGATGTAACGATCATGTTGTTACTGTTATGCTTCATGCAATCCGGTGATATTAGGAATTTAATATGTGCTAAATGTTCCATTGACTGATTATGGCATTCACACACAGAACGCTTCAAAATTATTGTAAATATTTTCCATACAAGATGACACAGATAGTGTACACTGTCCCAACATAAGAAACGGCGAAATCAAACGTCAACATAACCATGTGAACACCTTTCGTACATTCGTGTCATCTGAATTATTTTCAAACCCACAAAGTTGAAAGAAGTAAGTAAAATATTGCTTATATTCCTATCTATCAACTGGGATAGGCAATGTAGACGAAAGACACCCGATTTCAATGATTTTACAGGATATAAATTTGTTTATTATATGGTGGATATCTCACCATTTTGGAGGTACCGGAAAAGGAAGTCCAACAGACTTTTCGGAACAATTAGCCTTATTTTTCGGAATGCCTCTAGACTTATGCATTAGAAACTTAGGTGGCTGAAAATGAAAGTGGAAGACATGTACCCTAGTGATGTATGGATTTAAGAAATTTGACCTCCATTTTCAAGTAAGACACTTTGCAAGGTGTTTATTTCAAAACATATGCACTATATACACATGCAAACAAGCTGCACGTCAAGGTTATGGGCAGTGATTGGGAAATGCCATGGGATCGAAGGAGTGTACTAAAAGCTGTCTGTTTGATATCTCTTGAACAAAAAATTTGATATTTGCATTTATACATGTACATACACAAACATACTATTTCTAATATACAAAAGACACTGCTCAAAATTGAGCTCAAATTGATCAACAAGCTGCACATTTTGAACTGCCTGATATGGCTTCACTGAATCGGTCTTTTTTTATTTGTTTTTATATTTTTCAAGATTCTGAAACATACATATAAACAAGATTCACAATCTGACAAACCCACATGTACAGATGTGTCTTCCGTATCATGGTCGTTCTCCTCCTCCTCAACAACGTCATCATCATCTTATCATTATTTTGATACCAATGTATCAACATCAATCATCTGATCATAAGATGGTGAACAGGTGTCACAGTGGTAATGCACTTATCTTTCACTTAGCCATCCAGGTTTTTATTTTCAGAACGAATGTGGGCTTTCCTCAGATTATCTTGATCTAGTTTCCTTATGCACTTATACCAAGACTGATCATTGTAAGTTGAAATAAATGAAGTTTACATACGTACAACATGAAGGCAGAAAGCCACGAAAAAAGGAAAAAAGGACAAGTATACAAAAACATTTAAAACGTGGTCCACAAGATTGGAGAGTGATTTTGAGGATGAGAAGGTGTTTTAAAAAATAGGAGGGAATGGGAACTGGCAGGTTGCAATGGTATTAGCAAAATGATGCAGCTTATACATGATGACTATGTCGGATATTTAGAACTGATGTATTGAAAATTACAAGTAACAAAATCATCTAAAGGTAATAATTATCACTATTTATGTAAAGAGAATGTATTATTTTGTAATTTATATGAGTCTTTCTAATATTTTCCATTCATACACAAATTCATTTTTAAGCATCTCTACTTTACTACAAGTTTTGACTTTATAGTGATCAAGGATGGAAAATATAATGAATTAATATTTATAGTGACTTGTGGAAGTTGTGTACTTACATTGTTTTATAAAAATGCAAAATAAGATGATTGTTAACTTTATTTTATGCCAAAAGGATGTAATTGTTAAACCAAGTAATCAATTTGAATGTTGTTATCATTTATCTTACCAAAAGAACAAATATGTTTATGAAAATCCTCCCTTAACATATCTCGTCATTAAAATCTGTTGAGAATTTTCTTGCTTTTGACCCCCTCCTCCCCCCCACAACTCCACCCCTCCGTTTTTCTCTCTGATGAAAAATTTTGGACTGGCCATGGAAGAACAGGACGAGTAAAATTACTGCTCCTAGTTATCAAAATTTTCTTAACATTTCTTGATTTCTTGGACTATTCTATTGTATCTTAGAAAATCAGTATTGGCGTTATCTTTCTTAATAAATTTGTCATTAGAAATTACTGTATTCGTTAAGTCACCAATATTACATAATTTGCCTTTTTGGAAGAAAAAAAACTTTCTTATTTCCAATACCTGTGTACGTATTATTGTGACACATAGGTGTTTGCTAGAAAATTCTTGAACATTCCAATACTTGAGTATAATCATAAATTACAAATATTAATAACCAGAAAGCCAGAGAGAAAGTTTTAGAATTTATTGAGAATTATTCTGTAGTTGATATCTTTAGAGAATTAAATCAAGAAAGTAAAAGATATACATGGCGAAAGAAAAACCCTTTAAAACAGGCAAGGTTAGATTTCTTTCTTGCCTCACAAAATTTATTGTCTAGTATCCAAAAATCAGCCATCGAATCTGGATATAGATCTGACCACTCATTTCCTATAATTGTTTTAAAATTTAATGAATTTAGAAGGGGGAAAGGGCTTTGGAAATTTAATTCATCTCTCTTATATGATCAAGAATATCTTAATATGGTAAAACAACTTATTCTGGATGTAAAAGTACAATATTGCCTGCCAGTTTACAACATTAACAACATAAGTAATATTCCAGATGCAGATTTAACTTTTATGATCGATGATCAACTTTTTCTGGAAACACTTCTAATGGAAATTAGGGGCAAAAGCATTTCTTACTCTTCTTATAAAAAGAAACAACAAAATAAGCACGAATTTAATTTGAAAAAAGTGATACAAGAATTAGAAGAACAAGAAGGTGTAGATTTAGAATAATTAGATAGCAAGAAAAAGGAACTAGAAAGCTTGAGACTTAAAAAAGTAAATGGAAGTATTATAAGGTCTAGGGCCAGATGGCAAGAAGAAGGGGAAAAGCCAACTAGTTATTTTTTGAGTTTAGAAAACAGAAATTTTACCTCCAAGATCATCCCTAAGATACAGAAATCAAACATTACTATTACCGATCAGGATGAAATATTAGAAGAAGTACGCTCTTTTTATGAAAAATTATATTATGACAGTCATGATACCGAAGACATAGACTTGCATGATTTTACAAACTCATTTGTGGTTCCAAAATTAGATGATATTCAATCTGAAAGTTTAGAAGGGTTACTTACTTTGGGAGAAGCAGCAATAACATTAAAAAATATGAAAAATAATAAAAGTCCTGGTTCCGATGGTTTTACTGTAGAATTTTTTAAGTGTTTTTGGAAACAATTGGGTGTTTTTATTGTTCGGTCCATAAATTGTGGGTATGATAAAGGTTCACTATCTGTAACTCAGAGACAAGGAATTATTACATGCATTCCCAAGGGAGATAAGCCTAGACAATACTTAAAAAATTGGCGACCCATATCATTGTTAAATATTGTATATAAAATTGCTTCAGGATCTATAGCAGGTAGAATAAAAAATATTTTAAATACATTAATCAGTGATGATCAAACAGGATTTATTGCGGGTAGATATATTGGGGAAAATACTAGATTAGTTTATGATATCAAGCAATTTACTGAGGAAAATAATATTCCAGGTATGTTATTAATGATTGACTTTGAGAAGGCTTTTGATTCAGTGTCATGGGAATTTATATCTAAAGTCTTAACATTTTTCAATTTTGGTTCTAGTCTGAGAAACTGGGTGAAAGTTTTACACACAGATGTTTATTCAACTATCAATCAAGGAGGTAATTTGTCCTCTTTTCTAAGTATTAAAAGAGGTTGTCGCCAAGGCGACCCAATCGCCCCATATATTTTTATTTTGTGTGTGGAAATACTTTCCATAAGGATAAGAAACAATAAGATGATTCAGGGTATAGAGATAAATAATAGTCCAATCCTAATTTCTCAATATGCAGATGATACGTCTCTCATATTAGATGGTACTGAAAGATCTTTGAAAGAATCCATTGAAGAATTAAATACATTTGCGAGAATTTCTGGTTTAAAATTGAATATAGATAAAACACAGGTGATCTGGATAGGAAGTAAAATTTATAGTGAAGATATGTTTTTACCCGAATTAAATTTACAGTGGGGAAAGAATAAGTTTACCCTCCTTGGAATAGAATTTAGTGTTAACCTGCATGAGATCCCCAAATTGAACTTTGATAAGAAAATAATCAAATTAAAATCACTAATTAAAACATGGAGTAGAAGAGTACTTACTCCAATAGGGAGAATTCAGCTAATTAAATCTCTGTTGTTACCTCAATTTACTCATTTATTTATCTCTTTACCAAATCCAGACAATCAATTTTTGATTAGGTTAAATAAAATGCTTTTTCAATTCTTGTGGAATGGGAGTTCTGATAAAGTTAAGAGGGATATCATAACCCAAGAATATTACAGAGGGGGTCTCAAAATGGTAAATATAAGATCCTTTATAGATTCGCTTAAGCTAAGTTGGTTAAGGAGGCTGTATCAAAAGTCTGGAAAGTGGCAAATCATTTTAAATACATATATTGACCTACATAAGCTTTCAAATTGTGGTAATGAGTATATTAAACTATGTCAAAATAATTGTAAAAATGATTTCTGGAAGGATGTCTTTCTGGCATGGACAAGATTCAATAGTTTAAGTGGTGTAAAGCAAACATGGGAAAAGTTCATCTTTAAAGCTCCATTATGGTACAATGAGAGTCTAACTATTGGGGGGAAAACTATATTTTATAAGGAATGGTACAAAAAGGGGGTTATTGTTGTGAATGATTTAATAAAAGACAGTGATACTCTCACTTTCTATACTTTTGAGGAATTTTTCCACTTATATCAAATAAACACAGATTTTCTTACATACCGTGGTATCTTATCTTCTATAAAATCATATTTAGGTCAAGTTGATCTTGAAAATACTAGGGCAGTTTCAATTGAATATCCTTTTATACCCATCAATGTTTATTTTTTCATAAAAAAGATGAAAGGGTCTAAAGATTTGTATAATCTTATGATTAAAAACGATATTATTCCCTCTGGCAGAAAAAAATGGGAGGATAAGATCCAATTAAATAATTTGCAATGGGAAGAAATCTACAAAATTCCTTTTAAAGTAACTAAAAATACAAAACTACAATGGTTTCAATATAGATTAGTCCATCACATTCTGACAACGAACTCCTTTATCTACAGATTAGGTTTAGTTGCCAGTCCACTCTGTCCCTTATGCAATGTAGAACAGGAAACCATAATCCACATCATGCGGGAATGTCAAGAAGTACAAAATTTTTTACAAAGTCTTGAAGTACTTCTAGAAGCACTTGTTATTCCTTTTGCTTATAATAAAGAAAAATTTCTCTTTGGATTTTCATTACAACATCAAATGCTTACATCAGCAAAAATTGACAATGTAATACTAATAATTATTAAGAATTATATCTATAAGACTAGATGCTATCATAGAAGATTAAACATTAATGCATTTGTAAATTTTATCAAAGAATACTACTCTGTTCAGAAATATATAGCAAATAGTCAAGGGGACTCCAAAAAGGTCAGATTTGAAAATGAATGGAGAAAATGGAAGTCTTTGATAGAAATTGCATAATAATTTGTGCAGGTAAATATACTTCACTGTAAAATGAAAACCCTTAATAATCTATGATTTATTATGTGTCTATTGTTGTATGAGTTTTTTCAGACATAATGTATGTAAACATTTTACAATCTGCACTAGGATAACTTGATTATGCTGAAATAACTGCATGCATTATATAGACCGATGTAGTTTCATTTTACTGTGTAGTATCAATACTGTAGTCTTCCCTCAGTTGGTTTTACTCTCTGATGCTGTATAATAACATTATAATTACTAGGCCAATATAGTATATATATATATATATTTTTTTTTTTTTTTTTTTTTTCACCCTTTCTCTTTCAATCATACTCATAGTTTTCATATACCTACATCATAAAGCTTTACTCATACATGTATATATAAATGTTACTTGATGAACCATTCAATAGTATGTGTACTTAATACTACTTAATGATACTATCTTAATATTCATGATAAAATCTTCACCAGCTCAAAATTTCTCCAGGACTAGCAGACTTTACAAAGAATAAAATGACCTTTCATTGTGTATTTTAGATTTTCAATATACTCATATATAATTTTTCTCTCTTCCACTAGCCCTCTGTCTTGTTCCTTGCTGCTTGTCTCTTTTTATCTCTGCTATTCTCCTCTAAAGTGTGTGAGGGTTTCAAAATGTAAGTGAAAAAGATTAGAAATTGTTGGTGAGTGAGATACATAGATGTGATATGAATGTTTAGCCCACTATCACCCTCTCTTTTCTTCTCTTTCTTTTTCTCTGTCTCTCTATGTGGAAGGAAAGTGTGTGTGTGTGTGTGTGTGTGTGTGTGTGTAATGTGTTTTGTTGTGTATATAGAAATGGTAATTGGTTTTTGTAGACCATATTTTCTTAATTATATATCTATGGATGAATCCTGATTGCAATATTCTAATGCTGATGGCAACTATGAAGATAAGAATGTTGTGTAAACTAGGATATTATCTACAATATACTTAAGTTATTGATTCACAAATAGTTACAATCCTATACAGGTATGCAAGTTTCTGTGTGTGGAGTGTGTGTATGCTTATGTGATGTTAACTATACTTGTAAAAAATGCTTAAAAATAAAAAATTACAAAAAAAAATAAATTACAAATATTGTAAGTACATCCATAAATATAGTTGTATCAAAATATAAGGAGACAGGATAAGTTTTTACGCCAAGTCAGGATCATTCAGCTGCTTCTGCATAACAGATATTGTATTTCTCATTCATAGATGAAAATTCCTGAACCTTAAACTGGAAATAAGGTACACCGATCCAAAAAATTAAAACTTTAAATTTTAATAGTTAAATATATTATTGCTGATGATGCTTTCAAGGAAGCATATAGTTGCCGCCTTGTCTGTCTGTCCATCCTTTCATGTCCGAAGCATAACTTTGATGACAGCTAAACAAGGATTATGAAACTTGATGTATACATTGGTCATACTAAGTAGATGTGCAGTGTACCAAATTCAGGGTGCTGGACCTCTCAATTACAGAGTAATTGCTCTTCATTAAGATATCTTGTCCAGAGCATAACTTTGCCTGTAATGAAGGTAGGATAATGAAACTTGGTGTGTACATTAATCATACTAAGAGAATGTGCAGTATACCAATGTTTGGGCCCACAACTCCTTCATCACAGAATTATTGCCACTTTATTAAAAGATTGTGTCCAACAAATTAAAGTTGTTTTCAGGAGCATTCATTAGTTTCACTGATACTCTTGTATTTCTTAATATAAATTTTCAAATTTCTTACGACAAGGAAATTTGGGAAATGACAGTCTCACACCAACATACACCCTCACCAAGGTGAATCCAATCCTCAAGTATGAAGTTCAAATGGTGAGTATTGCAGCATGGAATCTGAAGCATTTTTATACATATCAGCTATAAACTTTATAGGAGGTTCAATACCACGATAGCTCAGACAAATTCGATCGCCGTAATTTTTGGATTGTAATTCAGGGAGTTATGGCCCCTCATTCAATTACCAAAACAGTGCCTGTTCAATATCTCAATTAGCTTTCCACAGCTCAAGTTCAAAATAGATAGGAAGGTTCATTACAATGACCACTTGCACAAGTTTGATGAATGCATTTTTTTACTGTAATTCACGGAGTCATGGCCCTTTATTGAATTATCAAAATAGTGTCTCCTCAATATTGCAAGTAGTTTTCAATTGATCAACTTCAAGTTTCATAGGGAGATTCATTACCATTATAGTTATGGCCCCTTGATTCCTCCACTATTACACAACTGGCACCGTCTGTAAATGACCTTCATGTGTTAAACATCACTTTCCTTCCCTGTCTTGTTGCAATATGCTCATTCGATCAATGACGGGGGTATCATGTACTACCTCATGGGACTCTTGGTTTTTTTTTCATTTTTTTTTTCTCTAGGTTAAAGGTCAAGATGTAGTACAGAGTGACTTCTTTCTTTTGATACATGATACACTGCCTATCTAAGTTGAAAAATTTGTTCAGGCCTCTCAAAGATCACATTTATTATAGACTCAACTTGGATTCCTTTTGCCACATGCTCAACTTTTTGCCAATAAATTGCAAAACAATAGGTTTCACATGTCATTATTGAGGCTACCTCTTAGGATTTCTCTCTATAAATATCCTTTGTCTCAATTCTGTGTGTTGTTAATCAAGGCATTTAATTCTGTTCCTGTTTTTGTGGCATCAACCTTATTAACAGTTGCCTCTGTAACCCGAGGTATTAGTCAAAGCCTAAATTTGTTTTCATTTTATATTAGAAATTATGAAACATGAAAGGAAAACTCATTTAAGATCTTGATCATATATAGATATATCTTTGTAATGAGCCCATACAAACGTATGTAATAATGTGTCATGTCTGAGGAAATGTGACAAAACCTGCTAAAATCATTTTTGCATATGCCTGAAAGGTCTTCATACAGGTGAAAGCAGTGGTGTAAATATCTAGATGTATCGTTATATAACTTGTTTTGATGTTTTTAGGTCAGTGTTTACCTATACATATATTTCATGATCTGAGAATATTCATTTTCTTAAGTATGTTACAAAGTACAAATATTTTGTTTGCTTGGAAGCAATACATCCCGGATATAAATGTGTAGATGTTGATAAAAATAATGGGGGAAAAATCACAAATAAAGGCTTGTGAGTGAATCAGTGTATGTGTTTTAAAACTACCAGAGGGAATGCTGTCAGAACAGTGATGGAACATACTAATAGTATGCTTAAGTAACACTGGTGGTGAAACTTTACTACAGCACTAGTGGAAAAGTAAAATAAATATTATTATGAAATCTTCATTCTTGCATTCTAAATCTTAGATATTGTATATATATTTATATTATTTAGATATCATACAAAGTGTACAGTTATAAGCTCTAGTGCCCCTTTAACACTTCGTTTAATTTGGCTTTTAGAAACAAATATTACATTTTTTTGTGTTGGTTACAATGTATATTCAAGTTATCATTTTGTGTACTTAATTGTGTTAAAAATTGTGAGAAACATTGTATATTTTTATGATAAAAGAATTCTGTTTGCTTTTTAGGTCGCCTGAGCCGAAGGCTCATGGTGACCTATTGCCATCATGATTTGTCTGTCATCGTGTGTCGTGCGTTGTTAACTTTTCACATATTCGTCTTCTTCTCAAGAACCACTGAATAGATTTTGACCAAACTTGGCACAAAGCATCCCCATGGGAAGCCACTTCAAGTTTGCGAAGAAAGAGGGGGTGGCCCCAATAGGTGCCGCAGGAGGAGGAAAAAGGGGGTAAAATTAGGTAAATCTTTAAAAATCTTCTTCTCATGAACCAACAGTCAGATTAAATTCATATTTGATATTTATGGTCCTTATGGGAAGGTCTACAAAGTTTGCGAATGAAAAAAATATCGGGGCCAGATGTAAAAACCTTCATTAAATGACTACTTCTCAAGAACCAGTGGATGGATTTTGACCAAACTTGGCACAGAGCATCCCCATGGGAAGCCGCTTCAAGTTTGCGAAGAAAAAGGGCGTGGCCCCAATAGGGGCCCCAGGAGGGGGGGAGTGGGAAACTTGATGCGAATGTTCTACACAAGGTCCTGGCAAGTGTTTTACCTTATTGGGGCGATTCAAAATCCAAGATGGCCACCCTGGCCTCTGTTTGGCTAAGACATTATGGATTTCTTCTTAAGAACCATTGGGTGGGTCATGTTCAAACTTGGTACAGATGTTTTACACATTGTCCTGCACAAGTGTTGTTACATTTTTGCAACATTTTAAAATCCCCAGATTATTGACATATATTCCTCAGGTGACTGTTAAGGCCCCTTGGGCCTCTTGTTAGTTAAATGACTTTAAAGAAGAACATTAAAATTTACGTTTACGTATAGTTTGTAAATGTTATCTGTGGTTCTGAAAACAACAAAGAAAGTTGCCTGTCAACTGATTGCTTGCTTAAGGCAGTTACTAAGAATGCACATAAATAAACTGGTGTATGTTTGACGTGGTTTTTCAGGCTTTTTAAAAATATTTAGGGTGATTTAGCTGAAAAAATGTGATGAGTGGTTATTTTGTGATTGAAGATGTAGCATCAAGTGACCAGTGAATCTGAATTATAAATCATACAAGTACATTTGATCTCAAGTCTTGCCAACATGGATGATAAATCAGACACAGGTGACTCTACACAAAAGGTAGGGGTTTTAAAAAACAGTTTTTCATAGATTGCTTCCAGTGTGTTTTTCAACTTCCCAAATTTATACAACATTTACTTGTGACTGTGATGATCATTAAAATCTTCTCACTTTCTAAATGAACTAATTAAGGGGAAGGAGGATACTGAAATGGCTTCTGTCTGTTATGGGTGACTTCATCTGCTGTTCCTGGTTTAAAAGTATTCGTGGGGTTTACAAAGAGATTGTTTAGTAAATCACACTTAATGTCAGGCCCTATATCTATACATAATCTTTGGAGTTATAGAGTTTAACATTAACTGTTTTATGTATTTTGAAAGATCACAGTAATATTTAAAATAGATCAATAAAACAAAGGATTATTTGTACATAATCCACTTGCAAATTCTAATAAGTGTTGACTTTCGTTTTCTGTTATATCAACAAAGTTTGGTCGACATAACAGTTACCACTTCATAAGAAAGGGTGTGGCTTATATTCCAGTGCATCTTTTATGTGGATAAAGTAAAAAAAAAAACTGATGAAAATGGGCTCTGTTGCTTATATGCCAGTGCGACTTATAACCATGAAAATAGGGGGTACTACAGAATTAAGATTTTAGATGCTTGGTTTAAGTTGAGATTTTTCAGTGCATACACAGGAAACCATAAGTACCACATAAAAATTACCCTAAGTGATATAATCAGGGACATTCTACTGGGCTGTGTCATCATAATTGTTTGATGCAATAAAATAAAGCTACATTGTTATTGGGATATCAATGATCGTGCCTAATTCTTGTTTGACTTTCAAAAACTAACTTTTATTTCTATTTAATCTTAAAGACCAGCATTACTTTTAGCTAGTAGGATGTTCAGTGGAGCACTTAGAGGTGTCATCTTTTGAATCTTAAGTTCATATCAGGAGCACTGCACATACCTTATGTATCCTGTACATCTGAGGAAATAAAACCATCAACTTTGACTGATAAAGATGTGGTGAAAGACTTATTAAAAG
Source organism: Ylistrum balloti (assembly GCF_031769215.1). Classification (NCBI taxonomy): domain Eukaryota; kingdom Metazoa; phylum Mollusca; class Bivalvia; order Pectinida; family Pectinidae; genus Ylistrum; species Ylistrum balloti. Next base: position 764,815 of record NW_026782057.1, on the reverse strand, counting down.
CCATTATACCTTTAAGATATACATATACCATTCCAGAACATCTGGTCTTATTCATTTGCTATTTCAAGGTGTATATTTTTACCCCACCATCTGATGGTGGGCTCTTCATTTTCACTCTGCATTCGTGGTCCATCCATCTGTCGTCCGTCCTTAAACAATTTTTGTTATCCCTCTTTCTTGAGAAGTCCTAAATGATTTTGGGATTGATAAAAAAGAACAAAATGGCTGAAAGGTGGCCATATTGGATTTCTTCAATGAAGTTTGTTATGGTTGTTTCTTGAAATGTATTGGCTGGATCTCACTTGAATTTGTTATGTAGGTTCCACTTGGTCTCTAGTTGTGCCCATCTAATTTTTGGACTAGTCAAAACAAAAAATGTCTAAAAGGCAGCCATCTTGGATTTTTACCTTGAAAGTTTGTCATGGCTAAATTTTGAGAACTGCTGTACAGATCTTTCTCAAATATTAGAACTAGGTTCCTTTTGGTCCCTTATTGTTGCCGTCTAGTTTAGGGACTTATCAGAAAAAACAAAATGGCCAACAGGTGGTTACTTGGATTTTGGATCTGATCAGAATAAGAAAATGGCCGAAAAGCGATCATCTAGATTTTGACTTTGAAAGTTTGTTATTGCTATTTCTTTAGAAGTAATTTATGGATCTTTCTCAAATTTCATATGGATGTTCCCTTTTGCCTTATTTGTGCCTGTTTGATTTTTGTGTACTGAATAGAAAAAAAATGGCCCGCAAACGGCCTTCTTGGAATTTGACTTCAAAAGTTGTATTTCACCTAGTAAAGATTGTTATCCCTATTTCTTAAGAAGTACTGAATGGATATCTCTCAAATTTCGTACGTATGTTCCCTTTCGTCTCCTACTTGTACCCATTTGATTTTGACTGATCAGAAGAAACAATTTGGATTTGGCAGGTAATGATTATCATCACAATTTTAACAAATGAATGTTCAAATGTCTTATCATTAAGAGCAAAAACAGAGGAAAGAAGGGAAAAGATCCATCTTTCAAAGGGCAAATAAAGATCAAACAATGGTGGGAGCCAAGATCCCTCTGGGTTCTCTTGCTTTCTTTTGTTCATATTACACCCTGAAGTTGCATCAGTTTGAGTTTGAATTAAGATTCTATTTTATTTTAGCTTACCATCATCAGATGGTAGATTATTCAATTGTAGGTTTCTTTTGGTCCCAAGTTGTGCCTGTTTGATTTGGGTCTGATCAGAAAAACACAAACAGATAGATGGACATCTTAGATTTGAATTTGAAAGTTTATCACTCTTTTTTAAGAGCACTTTATAGACCTTTCTCAAATTTCATATGTATGTTTCTCTTTGTCCCTAGGTGTGCCTGCTTGAGTTTGGGACTTTTCAGAAAAACAAAATGGCAGGCAGACAGCCATTTTGTATTTCACCTTGTAATGTTTGTTATCCCTATTTCTTAAGAAGTACTGAATGGATATCTATCAAATATCATATGTATGTTTCTTTTGGTCTCTCCTTTAGCCCGTTTGATTTTGGAATTGATCAGAAGAAACAAAATGGCTCTCAGCAGCCATTTTGGATCTGGCAGGTTAAAATTATCATGCCTTTTCATAAAGCACAAAAACAGAGACAAGAAGAAGGGAAAAAAATCCAACTTTCAAAGAGCAAATAAAGATCAAACAATTGTGGACGCCAAGATCCCTTTCCGATCTCTTGTTATCTAAATGATCAATTGCATACCATTTTTCATCACATATCTTCTGAAATTTCATTTTTTTTTTGTTCTCAAGAAACGAAATTGGTAACATAAAGTTTAAACGTGAGATATTTGACTCTTGTACTGATGGAAGTTATGTGTGGTTGTTTTGGTTATAACTTCATTTTTCATAAAAACTTTATTGTCTTCACTTCTTTATATTTACAGACTAACAAGTTACCGACACATGTATACCAGTTTAAGAAAAACAGATGCAGTAAAGACATGTTTGTTTCGCTGCGATGGGCAGCACTTCTCTGCACCGGGTAGGTTCCTAAAACTATATTGTTGATTTGATAATGAAATAAATGATTGCATTATCAAAAGAGAATTTTCAGCCACCAATATAATTTTTACTAATTTTTCAAAAGGTGTGCCATGTTTGAAGTGTTAGATGATAATGCTTTAATTGATTATCCTAAAAACAATGGAATAAAATAAAACATAATACATTATTTGGGCACAAAAATTTCTGAAAGACAGACTTGTCTCCAAGTTACTTTCTTTGATCTTTCAAAGATGTTCTGTACAAAAAAGCATGCACTTGTTACTGAAAGTCATTTACTCAGATTGTTGAAATGTGGAAAAATATGATGGTCCACTTGTCTTTCAAATCTGTACATGTATATTGAAACATTGTTAGTACAGTATGTGAATTAAAATACTGTATGAAAGGTTATTTTTGTAGGGATGATAATTTTATAATTTTGTAACAAATTTTAGAGGGACAATAAATATATACACCCCCTCGGCAACACCAGTTTTCAATGATACTGATTATTACTGCCAATAGTTCCGGGTGGACTTACTGTCAGATAAAAATATGTACGTACTACTGTTATGTAAAATGCTAGGGTCAAAACAGGGTGCACCATAACTTTAAATTAGATCAGAGATTTTCTCAGAAATACATGAATTCATAAAGTTCTCTGTAATTTTCAGAACTTTGGTGTATGGGTCATATTCTACTTTTGTCAATCTGTGTGAAGTGGATGGCAAGATTCCCTTTAATTCATCCTCTGTTGTACTGATGATGGAGATTGGGAAGGTAAGTCAGATTGGCTTCTGCCATTTGTTGTGTTATTCCATTCCCAGATCATTGTTTTAGCAAGCTGATTGTTGGTTAAATATTTTTAGTATACCACTAGAAGTATATTACCTTTTGGTCTTTTTAATGGCCATAAAAAACTTTTATCAAAAGAGCACAAAGCACAGTCTTTTAAATAAATATGTGCAATAAGAAGTTCACAACTGTTTTTGTAATACATGTACTTCTATTTTTTAGTGGTTTTCACCAGTTCATTGCTTTGAAGAGAGCAAACTCTAGTATTACATGTTATAATTAGTAATTAATTATATTTACCAGATATGTATATTGCCATGTACATATATTTCTGAAAATGTCTGTCTTTCTGTTTTTAAAAATAGGTTTAGGGACTCTATTTTTACTAAAATGGGAGTGGGAAAATACATATTCACAAACATGGTGAACAATCATACTTCAAGCTTACAGTAGAAGCCAAGTCAGAAAAATGAAATTAAGGGAAGAACAACTTCAGAAAGTATATACAGTTTTTGGTGTCTGCTGTCCTCCTACGAGTCATTCGGTAGGAGTTACACCCCCTGTATGAAGATGTACCTTTAATTTGTTGCTATATTTTACAGTTTTTGGTGTCAGCTGTCCTCCTACGAGTCATTAGGTAGGAGTTACACCCCATGTATGAAGATGTACCTTTAATTCGTTGCTATATTTTACAGTTTTTGGTGTCAGCTGTCCTCCTATGAGTCATTACACCCCCTGTATGAAGATGTACCTTTAATTTGTTGCCATATTTTACAGTTTTTGGTGTCAGCTGTCCTCCTACGAGTCATTAGGTAGGAGTTACACCCCATGTATGAAGATGTACCTTTAATTCGTTGCCATATTTTACAGTTTTTGGTGTCAGCTGTCCTCCTACGAGTCATTAGGTAGGAGTTACACCCCCTGTATGAAGATGTACCTTTAATTGGTTGCCATATTTTAAAGTTTTTGGTGTCAGCTGTCCTCCTACGAGTCATTAGGTAGGAGTTACACCCCCTGTATGAAGATGTACCTTTAATTCGTTGCCATATTTTACAGTTTTTGGTGTCTGCCATCCTCCTACGAGTCATTCGGTAGGAGTTACACCCCCTGTATGAAGATGTACCTTTAATTGGTTGCCATATTTTACAGTTTTTGGTGTCTGCCATCCTCCTACATGCCAGTGGATATGAGTTACATCCACCATCGTTGTCCCTGTGTCTCCCCTTTGCACTACCAGCAGTCCTTTATTTTATCAACAACAATCTGGCTGTACACATGCAGCTTCAGATGGACCCTGCTTCTTACCAGGTAGTGTATGATATCTTTGCTTGTATGACTCATTGTACTACTTAGAATATGGAGATACAGTTTGTAAAAATAATGTAAATAATTTTGATCTACTTTCAACTAGGTGAGGTCAAAGATCTGAAAAAGGCTTTCTTCTTAAAACACCTATATTGTTTGACGCTTGACCTGTAACATGTACGCATAAAAGTCTTAACAAATACTTCATCCTTTTGGCAAATATCTGTAAACATCTAAACAACTCATAAAGAATTAAAAAAAATTGCATTCAAAAGTGATTTTGTAGAGAAATCTATGATACTGTAAAATGAATTGAGAGATGCAGCTTTGTTCACTCTTTCAAATGTGTGTGCGCCAATACTTGAACATGATCATGTTTAACGAGTAGCTTAGAATGGTTGATAGTCCTGTTGACCGTCTTGTTTTTTAATTATGAAATTAGATCTACAAAAAAACAAAAGTGTTTATTCAAGTACAGAAAATTAGCAAAATTATTTATTGAAAAACATGAAATATTGAAACAATTTTGGCAATTTCATTTTTTAAAATCGTTTTGTTTTATATGGATGTTTCTTTTTAATTTTTCTTCGGCCTTGACTGATATTGTGTACAAGAACATAGAATTGACATTTTGTACCTATGTAAAGAATGCAATATATTTGATCAACTTTTGCCAGGTATTAAGTAATTTGAAGATAGTATCAACGGCTATATTATACAGACTTATTATCAAAAGGTAAGTTCAAAAGTAGATACCCTGCCTGATACCTAGCAGATACCTTGCCTAAAGAGGAATAAACAAATGTAGAAGATTGTGTTTTGGAATCAATTGTTTAATGCAATTTAATACAATTATTATTTGATAAAAATTATGTATCTCTACAATAAATTTAATTACCACTGTTAACATGATGCATTTTTAGTCTACCCTAAGAGGTCGTTCATAGATTCTTGTATTTCAATGAAATAACATAATAAATACGTTTTTTTCAGAAATTTATCCCTAAACCAGTGGCTCTCTGTTGGAATTCTTACATTTGCTGGCTTTTGTAATAGGTAAAAGGTTTATATTCAACACATATTATGCAACATTCCATTGGGTAAGGCTTATTACAGCACATCACCATTGTAGTTTCATTTCTTTATTTAAATTTGAAGATAAAATACTAAATATGATCAAGGATTTAATGTCAGGATAAAAGTGATTGAAAACTGTTTTCTTTTTTTTAACAGGAAAATCAATGTTTGACAAATCTTTCCTCTGATGTGTCAGGTGTTTGATTTTTGAAGAATTAGTTATTTTTTTCATATGTTATCTATCTCTAGAAACAGCATTAGGATGTTTTGATAATATCTAATATTAATTTAAATTGCAGCTATGGTGGACTACAAGAAAAAGGAGAGATGAAAACTGCTGGAGAAATCCATGTGACTATTCTAGGTCTAGTTATGATGGTGATCTACTGTACGTTGTCTGGTCTGGCAGGTGTCGCCACAGAATACATCTTGAAAAAGAACGTTGTGGTACGTTGTGTTACATCTTTATTGGTGTTTGGCGTCTTCAGGCTGACTCTGTGACTTTGATCAAATGTTCTTGATGGAAACTTTATCCTCATTAAAACTGTTTTATAGAGAATTAGCAAATGCTTTATGGATTAAAAAAAATTCTAAATCTGAACTGCATAATTGTAGCTGTAGCAATTCTCTTCCACAAAGTGTTAGTTCTTGTGGTCATCAATGAAACCTCTTTCCCAAAACTGCTGAATTTCAATGAATAAAAACTTTATCAATATTTTTTTATTTAAGTCTTAAAATCATTAAGATTTTTATAACTCTTCAGCTGGTGGAGAGAAGTTTTATGGTATATTTATGAAATAATAGAAGTGTATATTTCTTTGTTTGATATTATTGAGATGAAATAAGTTTTGATTGAATTCACAACTGACCTTCGCTGCTTTTACTTTCAGATGTCTTTACATTATCAGAATATTCTGCTGTATATGTTTGGAATTGTCATCAACTTCTGTAGCTGGTTTTTACAGGAAATGGATCACCCAAAAACAGGTACAATTATCAACCCACAGTTAGAAACTTACAGTCGAGCCTTCTAAACCATATATATTTCAATGGTGGTGTGATACCTATAACTACAATTTACAAAGTTATGGTCCTTTGTTCATGTTTTCATATTTCATTCCCTGTATCATATAGTTGTCATATTTAGGTTTTATTCTTTGGATGGCAGTAAGAGTTCAAATTGCATGGAATACTTGAATTGTAATGTAAAGCAAGTATTTTCAAGGATTCTTTAACTATTTAGCTTACCTGGCTCAAAGGGACAAATATGCTTTAGGGATACCACAGTCTGTCATCTTTCCACCCATATGACTGTCAACTTTTCCTTTAAAACATTACTAGTCAAGAATGAATAAGTGGATTTTGAGCATATTTGGTCTGAAGCATCCTTGAGGGAAGAGGAAATAATCTCCCGGTTGGGAAGAGAGGTGGGGCCAGATAAGGGAAATAGATCAAGTGTTTTGAATACTTTTCCTTTTGTTTAAGTCAATCAATTTCATCAAACGCTACTAGGTGAGCAACACAGTCCCTATGGGCCTCTTGTTTCAATTGTGTATAGTAAGATTGCTAAGAATTTAGCCCCCAACCCCTATTAAAAATATGTTGAGATTCGTGCATTAATCAGGACTTCAAGGATTTCCAAAAAAAGTTAATTAACATCATTTGACTTCCCAAAAAGATCAGTTATCTACATTAAATAGATTCTGATATCTTCCAATTGAATCAAAAGTACTTGGCTTAGATATCAACTTTATAATGTTTTTACAGAAAGCCAGTTTCATCCATTCAGAGGTTATAGTGTGTTTACCTGGATGATTGTCGTAACACAGGTAAGGAAATATAATGAGGTCAGGCAAGGAAAAAAACACAGGTAACGATAGATAATGAGGTCAGACAATGATAAAATACTGGTAAAGATATATAACGAGGTCAGACAATGAGAAAATACAGGTAAAGATATGTAATGAGGTCAGACAAAGAGAAAATACTGGTGAAGATATATGACGAGGTCAGACAATGATAAAATACTGGTGAAGATATATAATGAGGTCAGACAATGAGAAAATACTGGTGAAGATATATAACGAGGTCAGACAATGAGAAAATACTGGTAAAGATATGTCAAGAAGTAAGACAATGAGAAAATACAGGTTAAGATATATAACGAGGTCAAACAATGAGAAAATACAGGTAAAGATATATAATGAGGTCAGACAATGAGAAAATACAGGTAAAGATATATAACGAGGTCAGACAATGAGAAAATACAGGTAAAGATATGTAATGAGGTCAGACAAAGAGAAAATACTGGTGAAGATATATGACGAGGTCAGACAATGATAAAATACTGGTAAAGATATGTCAAGAAGTAAGACAATGAGAAAATACAGGTTAAGATATATAACGAGGTCAGACAATGAGAAAATACAGGTAAAGATATATAATGAGGTCAGACAAGGAGAAAATACAGGTAAAGATATATAACGAGGTCAGACAATGAGAAAATACAGGTAAAGATATATAATGAGGTCAGACAAAGAGAAAATACGGGTTAAGATATATAATGAGGTCAGACAAAGAAAATACAGGTAAAAAAATTAAATGAGGTCAACACAACAACACATTAATGGTAGCATATCATTTCAAGTTTGACATCAAGATTTACTTATCATAGGTTGAAATTTGCAGATGTTTATGTATGTCATTCTCTCTTTTTAGCCCACCATCATCAGATGATGGGCTATTCAAATTGCCCTGCGTCCGTGGTCCGTGGTCCGTCCGTCCGTCCGTCCGTAAACAATTCTTGTTACCGCTATTTATGGAAAAGTACTGGATGGATCTTTCTCAAATTTCATATGCAGGTTCCCCTTGGTCCCTAGTTGTGCAGTGTACCTTTGTTGGACTGATTCGAAATCAAGATGGCTGACAGGCCGTCATCTTGGATTTTGAGAGTAAAATCTTGTTACCGCTATTTCTAAGGAAGTACTGGATGGATCCTTCTGATATTTCATAGGTATTGGTTTCCCTTGGTCCCTAGTTGTGCATTGTACCTTTTTTGGACTGATTTGAAATCAAGGTGGCCCACAGGCAGCCTTCTTGGATGTCGACAGTAATACAGCACAAGCATATTTTCTTCGATATTCTATCATATTGATTCAAGACCATGTCCATTATCCACCTGTAACTGACTGATATCTAATAATACTTTGGGATCTTTTTCAAATGATATTTGCTAATAGGTGCTTAATAAAAATATCTTTTGCCATCATTGAGTACATTCAATGAAGACCAGTTCATGAACATTTACAACACCTGTAACAAAAAAAAGATAAACAAATCTTCAAGAACTGAAAACAGATCCTCAAATGGTGGGCGCCAAGATCCCTCTGGGATCTCTTGTTATTATACATATTAGGTTGCTGTTATATTCAGTAAATAATTATTTTGCCAATACCATGGACATGACATGTTAAAAAGATGAATGGACAGCTTTAATAGGCTGTAACATACTTTACTATCATGATTCAAACTTTCAGTACTTCAATTTTGTCTTCATAGCTTTTGGCTTGTATTTGCTGTCAAGAGAGTCAGTCCTTTGATTTTCTTTTTACAGGCCACCAACGGTCTCATCATGTCTGTGATAATGAAGCATGCCAGTAATATAACACGTCTGTTCGTCGTGTCATGTGCCATGCTTGTCGCCACAGGACTCTCAGTATCTGTTTTTAACACAAGGATTAATTCATTTTTCGTGTTGTCTTTAATTCTCGTACTTGTTGCTCTCTGTTTGTACCATATTGATAGGAAATGATGTCAGCTTGTCATCCTTGTTCAATAGCTGAAAATGTCTTCCTGGATGTTTGTCATGTTTGAAAGTGAGGTCTTATTTTGAATATGGGATTTATGAAACAAATCTAAGACTTTTTGCTGAGTCTGTGAATTAAGTTTATATAATGAGCTTCTGCTCTTAAGCCACAACTGCAATCGTGAAAACAAGGGTTCTATGGTCCTCAATACTCAATTCACAGATGAAAACAATGAATCAAGAATGAAAACATTTTAAGACATGGTACTTTCAAATTTTGAATATTCCACCAAACATTGCACAATCTCTCAATGAGATTTCGGGTGGTCGAGAAATACCTGCACATCAGAAACAAATAATATTTTCATTCTGCAGCCACTTGACTTACCTTTCAGCAATGACAGATCAGTTTCTTAGAAATTGAAAATCTGTTTTGGCCCCAATTTATTAACTCTTTAAGTAGTTTTTCAAGTATAAGGACAGTTTCTGCATTCTTTATTAAAGTGTCATTAAAATAGGACAAACAATTTCATAAAAGATTCCAAAAATGTTTGTTTATACATATTACTGTGACTTATTGCAATTAAATATGGAAAATGTTTATCTTGCATCAAAGTATCAGCAGCAACACATAGCAGTGAATCAGTTTTTGAGCCGTTATAGATATGAGCTTTTTATATAACCTAATGTTTTTATCCTTTTTAGTTTTTATCGAGCCAGGTGAGCTTTAAGGATACCATGGCGCTCAGCATCTGTAAACTTATATTTTGCTACTAGTTTAATAATATTTGGTCAGAGGCATCCTAGGGGAAACGGAAAACGGTTTTATGGAATTCTTAAAAATTTATCTTGTTCTTCAAGAAATTCAGGATGCTATCCAAAATTGTTCTGAAGCATGCTTAGACCAAGAAAAATCAGTGTGGTATAAATGGTGGGTCTCGGCCCCCTGGGGCTAGAGGGGCGAGGCCCAATAGGGCCTGGAGCATGTTTAGGTAAAGGAAAATAAGTTTTGTATAAATTGTAATTCTCTGTCACCTGGGGTCAAAGTGTTGGGGCCCGGTAGAGAAATTCTAACCACCAAGTAGATTTACTTTATTTTCATGTCATCATCAACAGTTCATTTGGACATTTGGTTATTTGAAACAGTTGTGATCCCCACTGAATAACAGTAGCATTGCTGAGCATCAGGAGACAAACTCAATCATAACTGATAATTTGTCCTGGGGTCTGGTCCCACCCCAGAACTGATTTTGTCTTTGAAATTGAAATTACCATCCCATAACTTGATAGCACTGCTGGACATCAAGAGATTAACAACTGATCTCTGTCCCCACCCCTAGGGAATTTGAAGCTGTATCTGTGGGGTGAGGCTCATCAGGGGAAATATTTTCCTTACAAAGAAATATAAAGTTTTGCATTATTGACTTAAATATCAAGATGAGCCATAAAGGCCTTTTGGGCCTGTTGTTTTCATATACATTAAAAATCAAAAGTATTCAACATGTATTTTTGAGAAATCAGTGTTAATGATACGTTTCATAAATCAAATCAATACCTTTATATTTAATTACTTCCCTCCCTGTTTTGAAGGATGAGAACATTGTGATAAAATCAATACGAAAATGATCATCAAAGTCACTGTATACTGCTTAACTTCATATTGGAATGTTGTGTGGGTCCTTGATAGAGCTGTGATGCTGTATTTATTTGATGTTTTTTTACTTAATGATGAGCGTGGTATTTATATAGCGAGATTATGTCACATGGTATTTATTAGAATACTTTTCTGTCATTGATGTCAGTGAAGTTTTATTTTATATGGTATGATGTTCAGGTGAGTACCTGCATTGAATGGATTTTCGTTTTGTTTGGACCTGTAGAGAGATGCTTCTTGCTTTAAACTATTGCTTTTACACTTCTAGTGTGATTTCTACGTACAGGTTTGTGTATGGTGATTACTGAAAAAAACCTATAATTTCATTTTTGTGATGAAGGAATCTAGGTTGTTGACGCAGCATTATAAGAAAGATTTGTAATCAGCATTATGTTTTTTTTTCTGTTTAAAGATGTTAATGAAAGATGTTGTCATGATAAAATCAAATGAGTACATGTATATTTTTATGAATTATCGATACATTTTACGAAACATTAAATTTTAAGGTAATATTTTAATTCTGTGTTATTTGAAAGCAAGATAATGGATAACATGGAGGAGTAAGGCTTTAAAATATTTTGGTAGACATGAAGTGGTATACTTTTGTTGAACATATATATGATTATATAACCATACCGAAGACCAGTACACACTACACCATAGATCAATTAATTCTAACGCTTTCATGTGTTCCCTTTTTAATACTGCTTTTTCAGTGTTGTAAATATATATATTGTTAAGCCTTAAAATATTATTCTATTCTATCTGCTGTTTTGATGTACGTATTTATAGTAACATCAGCTGATCTAACAGCTGTTTTGTGTATTCTGACTTCGAGCATTGCATGTTAGTGCTGGACAGATTATGAGACGGGATGTCTCTGTATTTGGTACCAAACACGTACCAAATGGCAGTCGGAAAAACACATTCCTTTTTTTCTTTTACTGTTAACTGGAACTTTTTCGAAAATGTCTTAATATGACCGACCTGAAAAAGTATCATGTTTTCAGCTGATCCATGAATAATTGATATTGTACCATGTCCTCCCTATCGACAACAAAATTCGACTTAACATTAAGTTAACTGTGACTCGGACAAAATGTGAAAAAAAAACCTAGCTTTTTTTATTTTTTTTTAATTAGAGGCAGTAGCAATAGTCAAAACTTTTAATTGTAAATCACTGACAGGTGTCACCATATTGGCACTCCTGACAGTTCTTTCAACCAAATATCAATTCAACCAAAACTGATGTCATGAGTAACGACTAGTTTCAACCAGTCTCTTGTTCTTCAGTTATTATTTCGCTTTTATGTTTGTGTTTATTCGTTTATCCATTATCTCTCGGTTTAGCAGCATTGTCCTTGTGTTGAATGGCGTTGTTTTTACCACATTCAGTTTCCGTGATAGTGTATGTATCGACGAAATATTTTACGTGAAACAGTTTCACCATCGTTTGTTTCCAAGTTGTGTTTCTGAATGCAATGACAGGTACTGAATTATTGAAGAGATTTTTATTTGTATGCTTTTATCGGTTTGTACTTAAGCATATATTACACCAGTAAGCAAGCAGTATGTTGTATCGTGCTGCTTGCACAAAGGGTAGTATCATTATTACATACTCGGAAAGATCAAATTTAATCTCTGAAACGTTCTCCATTTATTAATTCAGACTCTGTATAGTATCCTGCCGCCAAAGAAATTCCAATCATTTTCAACAATGCGTATTTGCTTTACTTATCCATGGTAGATACAATCAAAGAATTTTCGTAAACACATTCTAATGTTTATATGCTGACTGGTGGTGCATGTTTTACGTGTCTTTGAAAACAGTTCTGTGAACGTTTTTTTTTTTTTTTTTTTGTATCTAATTTAATTTTTTTGTTTTGTTAATTTTTTTGATTTGGAGAACTGACTAGATTAATACAAACTTGTTCGTAGACAGAAACAATTGGGTGAATATTGTAAAAAATGTTAATTTCCTTGAAAAATTTAAGGTTCCCTGTGTGACACCTAGTGGATAAAGCGAGAAGACTGGTTTGATCATTCGGTGTAAAACAAACGAATATCGAAGTCACATAACGGCGTGCTTTTCTGGCTTCAAAGTTTGGTGTCGTAATTTTTAAATTAGCGTATATGAGTATTTGATTGGTCAAGTTTTTTTTTCTTGTCCCGAAACCCGATCTAGGCCAAATGACCTCGTTTCAGTTCGGCCTGGAAATACTCCAGGAGCACAGAGAGTGAAAGTGATCGTAACTCCTGGAGTATCGAGGATAATTACTCTAGAGAATGGAACTAACGTACTGATGGTGGAATCATCATACACTTATTCTATATTTTCACTCGTTTATATCAACCATTCAATTTAACGCAGATTTGTTGTACACAAGAAATTCTATATAATGTTTATAGCCGGTAGGAATCGATTGCAGCATATATACATGTAATTATAGAAAAAAGAAATCCGTTATTGTTCCTTAATGTAAAAAACAAAGTTAGTCTTTATATGTTTATGCAAAGAAATCCTGCATTAAGCTACGTTATCTGATGATTAGTTGGTTTGTTTTAAAATTCTCATAACGTTACTGAAGTGTTTTTCTTGTGTAGATTCGAACTACCACGCACACTTAACACAATTTTTTTGTGCGACGAAAACATCACTTATGTTACTGTGGGGATTACTTCCGCGGTTTACTTCTCTATGAAACTGCATTAAATTAAAATTGAATGAAAATGTGAAGGAATTGTATAAATGGGTTAATCTTGCTAACAGTTTTTTTCATTTGTATGAATTGTTTTATTTTGTTTGTGTATTGTGTGGTTCATGACATTTTAAAATAATGAACGTATGACATTTTTTTTACCTTTTAGGTATATATTTTATTGTTATCGCACGAATTCCATTGTCAAATTAATTTTAATATCATCACGTGATGAATCTCATATGTTTCTGTAATTTTACAATATTTGACAATTATACAATAAAATATGACCAGCGTGATCATCTTCCAGACTTAATTTTTGGATACTGGTGAATTCTTTTGATCACTAATCTAGACGAAAGATAGTGAAGAAACCGTTTGAAAACCAAGTTGTGCTTTCATAATTGTGGGAAGTTCTTGTATCTCAAATCGCAAACATCTCAACACAGACGACTTCTAAGATGATCGGAAGATATGATTGACGATGTGTTGAAGGAGTTTTTTGTGAAAAATTCCAGTGTTTGCAGATTTTACCTTGGTTTTGGTGTTCACCGACTCTGACGGAAATTTTAATGATCGAGAATTTGACGCGGGAGATTACATTTCCGTCTTGTATTTTGTAATCACCATTAACATACAAAAAATATAAATGGAAGCACACATTGTTTCCAATCGAACTCCATGTCTGTAAACATAAGTATCCGATTGCTGGCTTGGCTTATTGCTTATCATCAATTTCGTCCTTTTTCAGGAACCAAAGAGGCCCAATACATTTCTCGAGATCGAAAACAATTTAGAAATGGTACAAAGGAAATTGCAATGCGGAGACTTGAATAATAAAAGATAAAGAAGAACAAACATCTTTAAAGAAAAGATTTTATGTTACTGCAATATTGGTAGTAGAGTGTTTATATACACAGTACACTTCAATTATAAATCAAATTCATTCATTACATTAATTAATTAGTTGGTGCTAATTTCAGGATCGCATATAACTTCACTATGCATAAATAGTCTACTGTTAAAAAATACTGGAATAGCATAAAAACTTAACAATGTAAAATACGTCCCACCATCACGGATTTCTCCAAAACTATGGCCAAAGAAGATATGTGTGTGGTGTGTGAGGGTGTGTGCGCGCGCGTGTGCGTGTGTTAGTGTAAGTTAGTCAGTCAGTCAGTTAGATAGTTAGTTAGTTAGTGTAAGTCAGTCAGTCAGTCAGTCAGTCAGTTAGTTAGTTAGTTAGTTAGTTAGTTAGTTAGTTAGTGTAAGTTAGTTAGTCAGTCAGTCAGTTTGTTAGTTTGTTTCGATTCAGAGGCCTTTAGAGTCGAGAGGAGAGAGCTTGCCGATGTGTTACCGTTACGTTAGATATCATTAATAGAAAATTTAGTAATCTTATTACAGATGTAGTTTTCTCTCCAACTGTTGAACATATTGTGCGTTTGTATTCGTGAAGAATGCAAAATATATGCCAAGAAAAATAATGACAATGACGAGGTCAGTATATTTAAGGGGCTTTCAGGTGTACATTAATGAATAATGGTTCAGTTTCACTTAAAATTCAATGTAACGAATAACCCAAACTTATGGAAAGCATGTCGTAACGGACCTGTCATAGCCGCATTCATATAAGTGATTAGTTGTAGGGATAATAATATTCTTTTAGGCAGCTTTGTTCATGTGACAACCCAAGCTTTAGTGTCTCATAAATATTTATTTTTTAAAAAAAAAACATGCTCAAACATCATGAGACAAACGCCAATGATGCCAGTGATATTTATACAACAAGAAAAACTTTTACACATGGATAAATGGTTAAACAATGAATACGCGAGATAAATGGAATACAACACCAGCAGATTATATAACAATTACAAAAAGGGGTTAATAATTACTTTGGCCTCCTTGATATTACAGAAAATGTCAGTAGCAACTAATACTCAGAGAACAGATTTTGAGGAAATTGTGGGGGGGGGGGATCTGCTCTTAACGGGGAAGTTATGTTACAGTGGAAGTGGCAGATGGGAGAATTAGAAGTAGGAGATTATGTTCAAATTTCTTAGAACACAGAATAAGCCAAATGGAGGGAATGAATTCTGCCACTAAATACAGGATAGGGAATTTCAATTTCAGAGATAAACTACTAGGGACACGAAAACGCCAAAGTCCTGAATCAGTGGGGATTTTATTATCTGAAATTTTATGTATCTAGGAGTTAACTAGAGAAACTATAGGCTGAATAAATGGACAATCATAAAACAGATGTGGTATCGTTTCAAACTCATCACTGAAAGTACAAGATTTTGAGGACGCAATACCAAATTTATACATTCGGAAATTAACAGGTATAACAGGCGATTTAGTGGAGAACACTCTTTAACATTGTTCATGTGACAACCCAGGCTGGCCAGGAAAATCACATTGTGCTTCTTTTTAAAAACATGTTCCAAACACGTTTTTGTATTCTATACTTACAATAGGATAAATCTTAATCGGGGTGTTTCAAATTCTATTCATTTCAAAATACTCTAATTTAAGAATACCAGTGAAATTAGACAGTGACTTATGTCGGGCCTTGTATCTTGTAGCATTCACTTCTTTACAACAGATTGGCGATAACATACAAACATGACGCAGTTTGATTTAAATCACATGAAATTCACACAGTATAGACGCTGTATACCGTAAAATTGTCGCCCTCATTTAAATGTGCGAGGCGAATTCTTGTATCCTGATACAAGGGTGTGAAATAATCAGGGCGGAATTTTTCCTTATACAGATACATTCTGGTTAGTCACCAGTAGATAGGTCATCTCGTGTAAGTTTCTGCTGCAACTTGAAAATACCGCATTAATTATGTTTCAAAGAAAAGATGATAGACTTCATATCTTCGTCAGTGCTCTTATCTGTTACACGTGAGTGACAGACCATGACCAATGCTCGAACAAGGCCTCTGCTGATTATTTTATGCTACGTAAGACTTTTTTAAATGTATACCATAGTATGAAAGCAATCACAACTTGTAATATATGCTTTTTGTGCCAGAACTGATAGTAAATCTCTACCTCACCGGAAGTAACGATTTGTCAATCGTTTACCGGAAGTAACAATTCATCATCGTTTCGGTTTAAATGCTCATCGTGGAGGACTTAGTAAGGGTAGAGGGAAAATGTCGTGGATGGTGTACCGAGAGCAGGGAACAACTGACCGCCGGGTCCAGCAGTATAGCCCTTCATTCTCCTCACGCCAGTAAGCTGCCATCATACTAAATCCACTTTCACACATCACTAGTTTGTCACAAGTTCGTAATAACAGAAAATCAAGAAGTTGTTTTTGAAAGCCGTCACACAAATCACCATTCTTTGTTCTGTCTCTGTGCGTTATCCTCCCTGGAATATTTAGAATGAAATTTTTAGAATATTTATTTTTGAATTGTTTTTGTATTTCGTTGGAATCAGTTGCTAGGAATAAATCATGTTTGGTTTTGTCAATTGTCTCCATGAAGTCGAAAATGATATGGATGTCTTCTGATTCGGTCCGTACATTATCTGTAAAAATAGTAAAAAAATATAACGATAGATATCGGCAAAATGGAGTCGTGTTATCCAAGGGGCGTAATTCTTCACATGAAGGAACTTCCGGAATTCTCGTGTCATATCCCAGTTGATACGTACAAAGCTGACATGGGCAGTGAAGAAATCTTGTAGAAACTTGATAGGATACAATGTTATTAGATGTGTGCTTGCTTTGTATGGCATATAGTGATTATTTATTTAAGAGTGTCGTCAACAGGAAATTTGACATCTAAGTTTAATACTGCTATTTATTATTGGAATGCTGTGTGTCTTAGAGGTGCTAGACATGATCTGAATCAGGTAGAAGACGAGCTCCATCTTGTTCTTATCTGTCCACTAAATGTAGACATTCGTAAAAAGTTCATTAAAATGTATTATTAGAACCGCCCATTTTCATATCAACTTGTCTACCTGCTATCTGTACGTAAAAGGAAAGAAATTTGTAACTTAGGAGAGTATCTACAAGCGAGTTGTTGCCGTTAATCTCCTGACTACACCACTCTATGTATATGTATGCCGTGTTTGCCTTTATTTGATAATGTTGATAGTAAATGCTGTCACGGCGCTTTCTGGTTCTAGTCTAGCCTATGTATTTCTATGTGAAGTCCATGTACACTTATATAAAGTAACTGTACAAGAGCTGTCCATCTTCCGTTAAGTTGTCTATCTTGTACGTGATAAGGAGAGACTATTTATACTAACTAAATTAATACGAAAGGAAGTAACTCTCGGAGACCTGTTGGTTGTGTGCATCATGGTGAAACAGTCCGCTGCAATATCCACGGACTGTATGAAGAAGTACTGCATGGATATCTCTCATGTTCCATACGTATGCTCCACACATCTCCTTGTGCCCTTTCAATTTTGGGACTGATGAGAAGAAACATAATGGATCCCAGGCGGGCATTTTAGACTTGGCAGGTAAAGATTATCATTGCAATCTCTGGAGAGCAGTGTTGAAATGTCTTATCATTATGAGCAAAAACAAACAAGAGAAGAGAAAAGAAGGGAAAAGATCCATTTTTTTCAAAGTGCAAATAAAGATTAAACAATGATGGGCGCCAAGATCCCTCAAGCAAAGATTTATTGACCAATTTATTTTGTTTATTGCACGTATGTAATTATTAATGTAATTTGTTTCTAATAATCTGCACTACCAGAGGTTTAGGGAATGATATATATACTGAACGGATAAAGAAACGCAGGGTAATATTTATTCCGATATTTTAAAAACGCGTTCTCCAAATAAAGTGAAACTTTGTGGATTGAGTAATTAGGTCATATTACACCTTGTCATGTATCGAAAATTTAGTCACGGTACAGTGCGCACATATCGTGAAATATTAACACTCACGCGAACTTGAAGCGGTATTGAGTTGTCGTTCTTGACTACAACGCTAAGCATGATAGGAGCCCGCTCAAGCCGAATTCGTCGCCCGGACGGAGACACAGTTTCATGTTATTCGTAAGTTCTTTCTCGTTTATTGTGAAGTAAGTGTACTGTTTTTATATCACGAAATTATTCAAAACTCATATGCGCTCATATTTTAGCATGCTAAGCTCTGGATTTGTCGTGACAAATACCGGGGTAAGAAATTCCCTTTGTTGGAATTTCCCGACTCTAAATTAGATCGAAATGACGACATTTGCTTTATTCAAGCGATTTCATTGGTTGGTATAATAAGATGATGGATAATCGTCCTACGTCATTTTAAAAGTGATATGCGATTGGCTGAGTAAAAGAAAAGTTATAAACGCGAAAACAGGGGAACCCCTGCAAGACGTACTCTCGGTATACAGTCACGGACTATCTCCTGACTTCACGATAACCTTTTTTGACGGTGAAATTCCGTTTGCTTTTAAATTAGAAATTAATTGTACATTTTCATGAATACTTCAACTATAATTCGCCGAAAGTAATAGACTTAATTTTTCATCGATAGCGAACAACAGACGGAAAACTCAACAAACTCGGGCTTTCATGCACAAGAAACTGTTCACTCGCCAAGAACAGTAACTCTGTATATATCTCAAAGGACAAGTATTTCCCGCTATGGCACTGGTAAATGGAGGAAGGAAAAAACAAGAATCTCGTGCACCGTGTTGTTCTGGTCTCATGCAGCGTTGGTCAAGTCACTCTTCGTTAGTCTTTATACAGACCAACTGCTTCCCTAAAATTAATTGAGAATTCGATTCGTTTTAAGAATGGTACGACTCACAGAATTTCAGAGGGGTCAGGCCATTCAGATGCTGATGCAAGGACAGCTGCAAAATCAGGTTGCTAGGCACTTTGGTGATAATGTTTCCACCATAGAACGTCTTGTAAGACGTCTTCGGGAAACTGGGCGATTGGCCGATCGACCTAGGTCAGGACGTCCGCGCGTAACGTCACGACGTCAGGATCGCTATATCGTCGTCTCTCATGTGCGTATTCGGCGCCTTACTGCCGTTGAGAGTGCACTTAATGTTCGTGGAAATCATGGGCGTCCTATAAGTTCAAAAACTGTAAGGAATCGATTACGAGAAGTTTTTGTAAGAGCACGTCGCCCCTACGTAGGTCCACACCTTACCTCTGCTCGACGTCAGCGCCGTATGGCCTGGGTCGTTGCACATGCTCCACGACGGTTTCCACACAGTCAGCGGAGACAAGTTCTGTCTTTATTGATTTGACAGCCGTCAACGTGTCTACCGACGTCGTGGCGAACGTTTTACGGACGCTTGCGTTGTAGAGAGGGATAGGTTTGGGGTCGGTTCAGTAATGGTGTGGGGAGGAATCTCACACGGGTTAAAATTACAATTGGTAGTTATTGATGGCAATTTAACAGCAGCTAAGTATAGAGACGAGATCCTCCGATCCCATGTTATCCCTTTCTTACAGCATCATAATCTAGCCCTCCAGCAGGATAATGCTAGGCCCCACGTAGCAAGGATTTGCCAAGTCTTTCTGGCCAACAACAACATACAACCACTAGATTGGCCGCCATATAGCCCTGATTTGTCCCCGATGGAGCATCTTTGGGACCAGTTTCTGGCCAACAACAACGTTCAACCACATAATATCAGGGACGCCCGATTATACGTCCCAGATGATATCTAACAATATCAAAATAACACAAAATATCATGGACGCCCGATCAAGGACAGGACACATTAATTGGCGCATACTGATGCCTCAGGAAGTTTGAGGTGTCCTCCGCATGTATCATCCACCCAACCACATTTAGACTCGTTAAACATGTGTTTGTACATGCAGTTGAGGTCATCTCGAAAATTGATTTCAATTTGTTGCTCGTGTTTGAAACATTTTGGGACTGGGAGTGTGTCAAGTTGGCCAAGGTTTTAATGTAAGCTTTGCAAAAAAATTAAAATACAATGCTGTTCAATTTATCTTTTTAATTTAAGTTTTATATTATTAATGCATTAAGTGTTATATGGAAATCAAATGTAAATCTCACATCAAAAGTGGCGATGGTGGTGATAGGACATTATTTTTTTTTTTTAATTTTCTTTTATTTTTCAAAATTGAATTCAAAATTTTAGTAAAAATTAATATGCGTAATAAAGATAAAGGTTTTTACATTAATTCTAAGTAAGTGATATAAGTTATGTTACTTAGTTACAAAAAAGAAAATATAAAGCGAAAATAAAGGATTCTCAATATCCAGGAACGATTGTTGTAGTTCTATTTATAGAATAATCCGTGGACATGTTTCGACCGCTATGCGACCGTCATCAGGACAAATTCACAGAATATAAAGACGTATGAAGTATAACTTTGCGGTTATAAAGATTATTGAGACGTAATAATGGACAGACATGACAATTCTTATACTGACGTAAATTTTACAGTTCTTGTTTTAGGTGAAGGTTTATAAAGTAGATTTTAAAAAATTCAGATATTGTGTTGGATTGAGTATTGATACCATCAAGGGTTGGCTGATTGTCTCCTGAAGTGTCCGTTGGCGGTGTGTTAGTAGTTTCAGTTTCCATCCTTATTCGTTTAAGAGGATTTGTATCTTCAATATCCGCTATGATGTTGCTCAGTTATTTCATTGAGAAGTTTCCTTCGGCCATGATTTATGACACCAGCGGGTTGGAGTGGATCCTTTACAGGATGCAGGGGTTCTCCATAAACTCAAAAACACACTATATGTCTCAGATTGTGGCTAGGTTCCTGAATGGATACCACAGTCTAAAAATTGTTATGTCTGTCCATCATTACGTCACAATTATCTTTTTAACTATGGGTTATATCGTTGAAACAGGCGATATCCTCATCGCATAACTATAGAGGTATCAATAGATGAACACATTCATGGTGCAAGAATTGACCCTTGGGTATGGCACAAGAGACATAATTTCTTGGCAATGTAATATGTTTAACATAGTTGAAATACCACCCCGAAAAAGAAAGATAGTCATTGTATAAGAATTTATATATTTTCAAAACTAGCCCTTAGTACATACATTATCTGAGTTTCTAAGTTTGAGTCAATATCTCAAAATTCTAAATTTGCGAATTATATATAGAAATATCTGCCAAATGCTTGGTAAATCATAATGTTTGAAATACTATTTTAACCCCCAAGATTCTCTTACAACAATTTATGTATTTTATCTGTATCAGGCGCTTTGTGAAATCCCCAAACCTGAGAACAATAGTTCAGAATACTATTAAGAAAGGTTTCCAAAACACTGAATTGAATTTCAATATATATATATATATATATATATATATATATATATATATATGTGTGTGTGTGTGTGTGTCAATTAACATTTTTTTCTTGCTCGGTTATTTTTGGTTGTGTCAAACCGAAAAAGATTTCATTGAATATCATCAGAATACCAAAATAAATAAAACTATCAACGTTTTCTAACCTTTACCAGTATCCATTATGAAATCATTTGTCGGTAATCTTTAACTTAGATTAATTTCTAAAAACTCCTACCTTTTGTTTTGTCAACATTTACAGTTAAATCCCGTTTATCGGTATATTGAACAGAGAATTTTCTGCAACCCTGCTGATGATTCAGCTGATTATATCATATCATCTACATGCATTAATAAAAATGAATTAATAGTTTTTAATTCTAGTGGACAATTATTAGTTAGAAAAAAATTCTTCTCAAAATCATTACCGTAAAGGGAAAATAAAATCGGCGACATTATTTCGCCTTGAAACAATCCATTCTTACAATTAAAGAAATCAGATAAATATTAATTTAATTTAACACATTTTATATCATTGTACAATGCACGAATAATATTGAACATTTCACCCTCCATCTTATCTTAACCTTAAGTCTCTCTGTGCCAGGAGGCACACAAGGCTTGGACATCCCTTCTCCACTGTTTTCGATCTTCGGCGGCACGGCGTGCAGAGTTCCAGGTACTCCAGCCAGCACCATTCCACTCCACCTCCACCATTCTTCGCCAAGCTGTTTTACGGCTGCCTCTTTTCCTTTTTCCCTCTGGTGTCCACCCGAGGGCCACAGCACAGTCATCCCGTTGATCCTTCCTCAGGACGCGTCCAATCCAGCTCCATCTCCTTCTTCTCACCTCCTGGCTTATCTTCACTGTCCCTACCATCTCCAGAACTGTCTTATTCGAGATGTGCTGCTCCCACCGAATCCTAATGATTCCTTCTCAGACACTTACTTTGAAGATATCTAATTTCCTTCCTCCCCCATGGTCAATTTCCAAGTCTCACATCCATAGAGCAACATCGATAGTATGAGGCTCTTAAAAAGGGAGACTTTGACCTTTCTGTTGATGTCTCCAGCTTGCCAGATGTTCGATAGCCGTTTGAACTGTCCACTTGCCAAGGTTATTCTCTTTTTAACGTCCGCTGTTCCTCCACCGTCCTTTGTTACATTAGCTCCCAGATATATAATGATCTCTACCTCTTCTACTTCATTCCCTCGCACCTTCAACTTCTCTCATTCCTTCTGTTAGCTTTTATCACCTTGTATTTCTTGTCGTTGAGCTTCAGCCCTACTTTGGCAGCATTTTCTTCAAGCCTTGCTGTCTTCTGTTATAGATGGTTCATGGCAGATGAAAGAAGGGCAAGATCATCTGCAAAATCAAGGTCTTCTATCATTGTTGTGAAGTTCCATCTGATTCCAGTTCTCTTCCCATCTGTTGTTCGCCGCATTACCCAGTCGATTACAAGGAAGAAAAGGACACCTGACATGCAGCAGTCCTGTTTCACTCCGGTCATCACTTGAAACCACTCAATTGTTTCACCCTCATCTATGACTGAGCACTGGAAGTCCTCATAAAGGGTCTTGACCATCTGGACCAGTTTCATAGGGATTCCACACTGATCCAAAGAATGTTTTCAAAGTCGACGAAGTGGATGTACAATGTAGCATTCCATTCGTTGACTTGTTCCAAGATATTCCTGAGAATGAATATCTGGACCACAGTTCCTCTGCCTGTCCGAAAGCCGGCTTGGGCCTTCCTGAGTGATAAATCCACTTCTGTCAGTATCCTGTTGAGCAGGATCCTGCTGAGCACCTTGCTGACCAGTGGCAGCAACGTAACTTCCCTCCAATTTCCACATTCCTGTAGGTTGTCTTTCTTTGAAAATTTGCAAATGAGTCCTTTTTTCCATTGTGTAGGAACTGCTTCTTTCTGCCAAATGAAGTCAAAAATCCATCTTAGCTCAATACTTGTCAGCTCAAGGTCTGCCTTGAGCATCTCAGCAGTAATTTGGTCTGCTCCAGGAGCCTTTCCATCATTGAGGGTTTTCAGTGCATCTCTTATTTCTTGCAAGGATGGAGTTTCCTTCACCTTCTTCTTGTGGTGGTTCTTCTCTGTTAAGCACTTCCTGGAAATGCTCCTTCCATCTTTCCTTCCTAGCTTCTTTGTTCTTCAGCAGCTCTCCATCCTTGCTCTTCATCGCAGCTGCTTGCCTGGTGCTATGTCCTGTCAGCTGTTTTACTATGCTGTAGAGTTCTTTCTGTCGCCCGTTCTCTGTTGCTGGCTGAGCTGTGATTTCTCCGTCATCCATCTCCTCTTGTCTTCCCTCACACTTCTTTTCACCTCTGAGCATTTCTCCCTGTAATCCTCCTTCATCCTGTTCTTGACCCTCTCTGAGCAAGTACTGTCAGTCCTGATCTTAATGTCTTTCCTCTCATCTATCAGTTTCCAGGTGTTGTCAGTTATCCATGGCTTGCTCTTCCCTTTCCTGGACCCAAGCACTTCCCCTGCCGCGTTGGTGTAGGCACTCCTCTGTTGTTCCCATATCTCTTCTATATCCTCAATCTCAGTCCTGTTCTCCTCAAGCTTACTCCTCACTGACTTACAGAATTTTCGCTTGGTTTCCTCGTCCTTTACTCGGTCAACATCAATCTTTGGCTTAACCTTTTTCTTATTTCTGTGTGACTGAAGGCGTAGTTTGATATTGGTCCTCACAAGGTAGTGGTCGCTGTTGGTATCTGCACCCCTCTGTACTCTGGTGTCCAGTATGGATGATCTCCACTGCCCGCTGATCAAGAGATAATCGATTTGGTTCTTTACTCTGCTGACACCCATGTTGCCTTATGGATGTCTTTGTGGGGGAATAATGTACCTGTTATCACCAGCCCACTCAGTTGACAGAACTCGCATAATCTCTCTCCATTGTCATTCTGTGTTCCAAACCCGTACACACCCATTGTCCTCTCATATCCGGTGTTATCACTCCCAACATTGGCGTTCAGATCCCCAATGATGATGATGATGATGTCGTTCTTGTTACATCCATCGACTGTTTCCTGGAGCTCCTGATAGAACTGCTCCTTCTCAGGATCTTCTCCTTGTGGGGGGCATAGACTTGTATGCTGCTTATTCTTCCATACCTCGAATAGAATCTGGCTGTTATGATTCTCTTGTTGATAGGAGTCCATTCCATGAGCGATGTTACTGCTTTCTGGCTAATCAGGATGGCAACACCTCCCTCGTGCAGTTCTTCCTCTCCACTGTAAATCAGTGTCTGTCCTGTTGCCAGCTTCATCCTGCCTGCTCCAGTCCATCTGCACTCAATAATCCCAAGTACATTCATGTGGTACCCCTCCATCTCCCTTGCTATCTGTGCCGTTGCTCCTCCTCTGTACATCGTTCTCACATTCTGATGTCCAATGGAAAAAGTTGTTTTGGGGCTTGCAAGAGATCTCGTCGTACGCGGAGTTTCCGGTAAGCTTTCACCCATCATCGCCATAGTGCCAATGCCGGCAATCCCCTCTCCTCCAAGGTTTTCATGTTGATTGATGTCCATAAATTTTGTAATCAGTTTTTTCTGGGAGGAGGTAGTTCGCCTCCTGCCCAACCTCCAGACTCAGAGGACCAGGGTTTTTCTGTTGGGGTTTTCCTTCCCTTAGACTGCGTTGCAGTCTCGTTAAAAAACGGACATCACCCTGAAAAAACATGCAGATGTCTTTGTAGAGACTCTTCATCTGCATAAATCATCATCACTGGTGAAAAAACAGTAGCCATTCTGACCAATGGAAGCCGAGAGGACAAGTTTTATTGTACCATAGGTTTGTAGATGGATCATTCGTGGAAAACCCTCAGTGCAAGTCCACATGCTTCCTCCAACATTTGCGGCAGCCAAGTGTCACATTAAAAGAGTGTACCTACAGGTTCAAACAAGGCCAAGATTGGAGAATCTACTTTCACTAGAGGAATCGGGTTGGTTACTTCATGAAGGAAAAGTGTCATCCGGAAACCACCAGCCTTCCACCGGCACCTCCCAAGCTATAGAAAATATCAGATGTAATTGTGAAAACGATTACTACTCTAAACTTTACTCTTGTTGGAAACATGAACTTGAATGTACCCTCACTTGGGGTAAAAGTCAAGGAGTAGATTATTCCAATTGACAAATCAAAACCAATGATACTGTTACTTACGAACAAATATCAAAGCAAAATCGACTTTTTTATAATTCTGTGTGTTCAGCCATATTGTCATGCATTAGAGAATCCCCTGCAAACCAATGCAATGCTAGTGTGTAATTGGCGCAATTTTTATGAACACCTAGACTGTCAATTTTGGTAAGTTTTTAGTATAATAATACTTTTTTGTCTTACAGAAAATGTATGCATGCATGACAGTTTTTTTTTTAAAAAAAAGACAGTGGCATTGTTTATAGTAGACACCTGCCACCAGGGGACACTGATGAACTTTTGAAAATTTCCACCTATCAGAAAGCTAGGATTGGTAGTAACAATTAATTCCAAAGGCTGTGATAATAGGATGAAAACATAACTGCACGTTTAGACTAAAAATCCTGAAATATCACTATTTCAATCCAAAACTACACCTTCATATGAGGAACTTACTTCTGAATGCCTGCCTAAAAAACAATGACACTCTCACAATAATAAATTAGAACACAGAAAATGTCACTGTGTCATCATCAGACAGTGTCATTATGTCATTACTATGCAGTGTCACTTTCATTACATTTCAGCAAATTCCAACATGGAATGGCTGATGGAGGAAATATGTCCTCTATAGACAATGTCACTGTGTCATCAATAAACAATTTAATTTCATGGATAGCTGCCACAGTGTATATAAATATTAATTTGTCATCTAAAGACAATGTCCCTGTATCAGCAATAAACACTGTGTCTGCCATGTAGAGAATATAGTTCATACACTTCACGAACAAAGCCTGGTCCAGTTGGCCCAGAAATGTCAACTTAAAACAGTTAAACACTTCGCAAATCATCTTTATTACTGTAATATAACAATACATTGCAATCAGAGTTCATGATGCTTGATATAATCAGTCATTGCATCATAACAAATGTGTTTCTGAGTTATACATCTGTATTCTAAGTACATTTTAGATTTCTTATGTTTATCATATATTGAAATCTATAAAGATATAAATGCCTCTGCTTCTATGCAAACGAGAATCTGATATGTTTAATGGTATTCAAGTAATGACCACTAGAACAGGATGGAAGGACATTGGTAACATTATATATCCAGTCCTCAATCATACATGCAGTATGATAACACTATAAAGTATACAGCTTAGACTTTGACATTTCAACAGTAGCAATATACACAGAATCATTCTCGGCCTATCGGCAGTCAAGCTCATTGCTATACCATCTGACAAAGGGTAGTAACTCATGGAGATCAGAATGACATAGAATTTGTTTAGTGTAAATAATATGTAAATCATATTTCATGGAAAAACAGGCAATCTTATTGATTTTAAGAACCCAAATAAGAATTTTATTTAGGCAATATACCCATCTAACTACACTTTGTATTTGGGTGAAAATCTATTCTCAGTAAAGAAATCAAACTTGTAAATAGAATAAAAGAATATTTCAGCAAATTTACTTGTTTAAAACCACAAAATTAGGGGTCCGAAATCGTATGCCTGCCTCCTAAATTGTGAGGGTTGGATAGTATCATTCTCGCTCTCTGCACCCCTGAAAAACATGTCATGGCAAAATTGAAGGTTCCATGTGTCGCTCTGTAATAAGTTCCTTCATTTGCCAATTTTTTTCTTCTAGAATCAATCAAATTACATTGCTTGTGCCTTCTATTTTGCCAGGACATATTCCAGGGGTGCAGAAAGCGAAAGTGATCGTAACCCCTGTAGTAACAAGGATGGGCAAGTATGTGCTTCATGGTACTGTATGCATTGTGACATCACCAAAGAGAGACAAAGAGAGATTGACAATTTAGATTTTGTATCAGTCGAGGAAAATGCTCTTTTCAAAAATGTTGCCAAAACATTTCAGTTATGAGAAACAGAATCTTTTATTCATTTCAATTTTTGATTTGAGATTTGGAAACTCAGTTCAATTTTTTCTTTCATCATACTTCACCAGAGGCACTGTAAAATGAAAAATTGTAAGACTTGAAAGTAAACCTCATATAAATAAAAACTCATGTAAGATTATCTTTGTAAAAAGAAGGCAAGTACGTGTGTACCAATACATATGATACTTAGTATACAGCTATATACCATTATGAACCCTAAAGGAAATGACATTTCCATAAAAACACCATTGGCTCACAAATGTATAAATACCAGGCAAAACATGTATAAACAAAGGAATAAAATGCATTAAAACACCACTGTAGTTAAGGTTGTTCTTCATTTGTATCTTCACAACATAGAAATTCATTAAGTCATTTCTCTACATATGTTAAGTGTTGCATCTACCATCTCTTACAAACATATGTCTATATAAGTCTAAAAAATAAAGTCAATTTGGCAAGATATCCATTGACATCATCCATAATTATAAAATGGAAATGAAAAAAGGGGTGTTTATGTAACACTATGTCCCCAGTTGCAAAACAATTCTGAAGTGGGACATTAAAACTGTACTGTGTAAGGCAAGTGTTAATTGCATGCACACTTTGTGAAACACTTGTGTCTTCGTTGTGGTAATGATTTTTTTCACTTTCAAATGTAGGTCAAATGTCATGGTCAAGGTTGATACCACGAGAAAAGCCAAATATGAAAGTCCTGCCTATTGTGGTGTAAAAGTTATGGCCAATGCTACAATTTTTCAAATATACATGGTCTTTTGTAGGTCAAAGGTCAAGGTCATATGGTCACAAATTTTGTTACCACTGAAATCTTGTCAAAGGAACATGCACGCCAAATATGAAAGCCCTGCCTGTTATGGTGTAAAATTATGGCCAATGCTACATTTTTTCAAACGTACATGGTCTTTTGTAGGTCAAAGGTCACAGTCAAGGTTATAGGGTTTCAAATTTTGGTACCACTGGAAAAGTCTTGTCAAGGAACATGTACACCAAATATGAAAGCCCTGCCTGTTATGGTGCAATTGTAATTGGCAAGGTTATAGTTGACAACTGACAAACAGGCAGCACAAAAACAATGCCACTGATATTTCGACCTTGAGGCGTAAAAAGCTATAAATGCAAAGAAAATCATATGCAATTCAATAATCTCTCTCTCCCTCTCTCTCTCTCTCTCTCTCTCTCTACATATTTATATATATATCAATCAATTAATCTAAATACTAGCAGGTATTTCAAACTTAACAATCCATAAATGATGTTATTTAAGAGACTGGCAAAAACTAAATTTAAATGAACGCTGTAAAATTATCCATTATTTGTGGATCTCAATTTTCATGTTACATGTTCACTATTTCATGGACAACATTTGGTTCCTGGGTCAATATTTCTCAACAAAAAATATTTTGTGAATACATAAATTCATGGTTTAAGAATTCCGATGGAATTACTGAAAATAAATCCCCTTAAAAAGGAATGATTTTACAGGAAATGGACTTTCAGTAAATGTCAGTTTCAGTCTGTGCTTCTGGGATTAAAAACTCATTAAATCTTTTGTACATATAATCACACATGATCAACTGATTATTAAATTTCATGATGATGACGATCATGCTAATTACATGGAATTTTGTTATTCATAATTAGATATAAATTTTAAATAGCTAATAAAAATTTACTACCCTTTAAACATATAAAAGAAGACAGCCATTCAAGATGTTTCTACCTTGATCATGACTAGACAAAACAAATAAAATTTCCTCTATAAATTCCTTACAGATCTTTTCTTTTTTTTCTTTCAAATATGTACAACAATAATAATTGGTAATATATAAGATCTTATATAAAAACTAATAAGAAGCAGCAAAATTGTATGTAAAAAATAAGTTATTGGACTTGTTTTTGATAAAATCTTATCACCATCTCATCACACTTCTTTCCATCTTTCTTGACACAAGATTACAAGTATATTAAATACCTTGGTGCTAATATGCTTCGCACTGATTATTTTTCAAATGAAAATGACAGAGTGGTCATTGAAATGTTACACACCAATTTCTTATTGGTTGTGATAAAAAACTTCTTTTCAAAATACCTGATATTGGGTTAAAAGGGCGACTGGAACATTTGTTCCTCTTATGGTTTTGTTACAAAAATTAAAAAAAAAAACAAAAAACAAAAAAACACAACTGAGAAACAAGACCTAGCTGCTAGATTTAATTTGTATTACAAGTATTTGTAAATATGAGGACAAAAAAATCAAAATAGATTCTAAAGGTATATGATTTTTCTCTGTCAAGTCAAACCTTGTCATAATGTAAAACTCCCAACATCACCAGTATTACACTAAAATTTTATCAAGACACAATATAACACTCCACCACAAGATGAATGAACATTGAGTAATAAGAAGAAAAATAATTTAAGGATTTGTTTCTTTTACTTTTAAAGTAGAATCATTATCTAACTACAGAAAAACATCAGTAGTACTATACACTTCATTGCACTCTTTTCATGTCACAATACTGATTGGTGAAATTTTATATAACATAATCTTTCTAAGGAATCAACAGCATTTAATATATATACTAACATCAATGCTCAAACCTTCTGTGAGGTAGTTCACAGCTTGGACTGTCTTCACGAGATGGATTTGACCCAGAACTACCACTACCTGTGCGACTACGAATATGCTCTCCAAAGATTTCATCTCTGAATTCCGACTCAGGAAAAGTCACATTCCCACCACTGGCCCCAGAGCACCTGCAGGAATCTCGTTCCAACTCTGCCAATCTCAACTTTTCGTTTAACTGTTCATGCAGTTTTAGCTGATCCTCTACACGTGTAGGTACCGGAATCCTTCTATCCTGTATACTGTTGCGTCGTTGTGTCATCAGATGCTCTGTTGGTAAGCGATACATGGAGTCAAAATCTGGATTTGTATCAACACTGTATTTATTGTTCTTATTGTTTTTCATTTTTTCCTGTTTAGAGTTATCCCCCTTGCTTTTCTCTTTGCTGCGACCTTTATGTATGACTCCTTCAAGGTCAATTTTTCCTTTCAGTATATTTTGTTTCTCATCTCTTGGTGACTCTGCTCGTTTTTCTTCATTAAGACGATCTTTCACCTTTGGACATGTGAAATTCCTCAAACCTTTGTTTCCCTGAGATCTTGGAGAAGACAAAACATTTTTGTTTCCCCTATTTTCACTCTCCTTTTCTTCATGGAATTTCTCCTCCTTTGGAGAAAGTTGTTCTTTCCTGTTTTCCTCATCAGGTAAGTTTACCACTACATTCAATTGCATTTCTTTAGGAGTACTTTCCTCTATAAGCAGAATTTCTTCACATATATCATCTGAAGGGACTATTTGAATTTCTGTCAGAGAGTCAGTACTGTTGCTAAGTAAATCATCTATGATATCCTGATTTTCATTAAATATCCCTGAGTTTTTCGTTGATGACTTTGTTGATGAAGTGGCAGATGATGTTGATGATGAAGACAATGATTTTTTTAGACTCTCCTGCTTATTACAAAAAGTCTGCTTCTCCACCAAAATATCTTTGATATCTGTTACCCTTGTGACTTCAATATGGCTGCCACATTGATTTGGTTTTTCAATTGATTCTTGGTTGATCATTTTTCTTAGTACTTTAGGAGACAAATCGTCAATCTGAAAAAAGTAATAATAAAATGAAGTGCATCATACAGCTGTTTCATCCTTCACGGATCTGAACTCATCGGTGATACTAATTGTTGAACACTATAAATAGATGGAGGAAAATCAAATTTGCTAAAAAGCCAAATGGGGAGAACCAATAACCCTAAAATTCAATAATTGTCATTATTTTCAATGATTTCAAAACAACTGTGCATAAACTAAAACCCTGGTTTCTATTTATTCTCAGAGAAAATTTTGATGTAATTATGTACATACCTCATGTTCTATATGAAAGGACTTGATGACAATCGGTTCATCCTCTGGACAACTGTACTTTTGGAGATAAGGATGAGCTAGAGCTTCTTCTGCCATGACTCTTTGACCAGGACAGAACACCAGCAGTTTCTCCAGTAGATCAACAGCTGTAGAAAGCAACAAGAATGTCAGTGAGACTGGTGAATGCTCCCCGAAAATTACTTTATTGGACACAAATTTTTTTCAAAATGCAATAATTTTGTAATTAAGAAGTTGTAGGCCCTGAATTTGGCATACTCCACATTCTCTTAGTATGGCTAATGTACAAACCAAATTTCAAGAACTCCTACATTATGATTCTTGTACACTGTACTTCTCCTTATCAACATCAATCTACCTATGAAGTTTCATGTTGATACCTCTTATAGTTTTTGTGATATGCTCCAGACAAATCAAAATGGACAGACAGAAAAAAAATGGACAAACAAAGGAATGGATAGAAGTGTGGACAAAGTGCCAACTATAGAAGTTATACAGATAACCTCACACGAATCATATTAATTCATTATACATGGCCAACAATAGCTATGATACAAATCTTAAGGTGAGAGTCACATGAAGTTGTTGGACAAGTTCCATAAAATGCAATGTCACACAGAAACAGTGTTAGATTCTGTTGTAGCAGTGCTCATGTTCTCTTTGAAAGTCAGAGAAAACTCATGCAATACAGGTAAATTTTGAGCTGAACACTTGACATTATTTTCTCCCCGAGACATTGACACATCTGTTTCGGTATGTGTTTCAAAAGAAATTTGAAATAGACTGGTCTAGATCTGCCACTACAAGGAGACCCCACCTCAAAATGACCCTGACTTTCACAGGGCGATAAACACAGAAAACAAAGAACCAAACTTGGTTCTGAATAAATCTTACCATCAGAACTAAAATCTTTGAAATTAGATTTGAGAGAGTGTTTTGGAGCCTTTGACCGCTGACGGAGCACTGATCCTGGCAGAACTTGTGTAAGTACATTCCACTCATTGTCATTAAGAGAGAGTGCATCAATTATCTGCCCCATCTGATCCATTTCATTGGCTCCAGGGAATAGTGGTTTACATGACAACATCTCAGCAAAGATACATCCAACTCCCCATATATCAATAGCCTTGGTGTAGTCTCTGGGTGACACTATCAGCTCTGGGGATCGATACCAACATGTTCCTACACCATCTGTCAGAAAACCCTGAAACATTCCTTATATTTAACACAGCTGTACACAACACATGCAGTGTTTTTTCAACGTTGATTTAACAGCAGCCTGTGCTTTAATAAATTGGGAAAATAGAGATGGGTTTTATGATAAATTTGGAAAATATTCTTGTGTTTTGCTTCATTTTGGGAAAATAATTCACATTTTGGCTCGGGAAACAGCCTTTATTCATACACGTATAATATACTGAGGTATGTATTTTTTAAGTTTTTACTAGACTTTATAGAGTTATTTCAGTTATATCTAACAAACACAGTATAATGACATACACTTATAAATCTAAAAAGTAATTTGAGAATTTTGTAAATTTATTGTTTCTTCCAGATTAGTGTAAGTTACAAATATGGCCCAAAATAATCTCTAATTCTCAGAGTAGATGATATGTATATGTTTGAAAAAAAAAAACACTTAACTTTTGTATAAAGTTCTTCAATTGATTAATTTCTATATTTTCAACTTACTATGAAAGACAAAATGAAACTGAGTCTTATACTATTGAGTAAGAAAGCAAATTAGAAAATACCTTATGAGAATATTCTGTATCCACCACTCTGGCAAGTCCAAAGTCGGCTATCTTTAATACCATATCATCAAGGTTGATAAGAAGATTGGCTGGCTTCAGATCTCTATGGACAACATTTGCTGAATGTATGTATTTGAGACCTCGTAACAGCTGATACAGAAACAGGCGAGCATGCTCCTCTGTCATCTGACCCTGCTGAATAAGCTGGTAGAGATCTATATCAAGTAATTCTTGAATGACATAAATATTCTTCATTTCATTTACATTGATGTTGCCATGGCAGCCCATAGCAAATCCATTCGGACCCAGTATTTCGTAGACTGTGACTATATTTTCATGTTGTAGACGTCGCATTATCCTTATCTCTCTTAACACGTATTTACAGCTTTTTTTGTCGATAAAACACAGCTTCTTGATAGCAACAGATTTATCACAATCACTGTCTGTTGCAGAATATATAATACCATTCCCACCATAGCCAATCCGCTGTAGATCAGTAAACCGTGGATCAACACAGAAGTCTACATCTTCAGCAGTTTGCTGGGAGGGATATCTGTCAGCCATAGTTACCTATTCAAATATAATTACATAAAAATTAGCTTCTTTACATATCAATGAGCACCAAGAATTTATTCTCTTTTCATGAGCTATTTAATTGATACAATGTATCCTTATTGTTCTGTAAGGGAAGAAAGCCTTTAATGCACTCAAATGCATAAGGGTGCAAATGGTAGTCTAAACTCGACTAATGCCGGATATTGCTCTTGCTGGGTTTTTTGGTTTCGTATTTTTTGCTTTTTAATCGAGACACATTGGACTAATCGAAAAGTCTTCAACATATAAGCGTTATACAGTTAAAACAAACAGCATTACGTGAGTGAATGATTTCTGCAAATTTAGAGGAAATCAAATATTTCTGTAAAGCATCATAATGGTTATTGTGACTTGTACTTGTCTGCGATCAGCTGTCATTCTTTTTGTTCTATTAATAGAGCTAAAGTTTCCATTTCTTAAATAGTTATACCTTCGTGGTGAGTTGAGTAGACTTTTCTGAACTCGGCTGCATCTAGCAGAACCTTTTCTCGAGTGTTCGGAGTCGCAGCTGAGTCGTCAGCTGGCCGTCACTTCCGTCTGCCCGTCTCCCACCATGTTGACACCAACAAAGCGTCGCCATGATAGAGATGGTGAGTCTAATAGTTGAATTAACAATGGTGACAAGCAATCCGGAAAAAGACATTCGTTTACCGTAAACTTTGTATAAGTATGTGGTTTTCTGAAAAAAACCCACCAAAATCAAAACCAGCTCGAAATGGTTCGAAGTGCCAAGGCTCGTCAGAACAGAAGACTAGTCTGCCAGTTAAGTAATTGTTTCATAAAGCAATAATCATATCTTAGTCCAGCTGAAAAATGTTTGAAACATGGTTTTCATAATTTTCATATCATCGATCTTTTTGACCACATTTTCCCAGTTTGTAAAATGTAATATTATATACCTGTGAATTCGCATTACGAAGTAAGAACCAAACAAAAAGAAAACGATGTACTTGTTCTTAGAGACAATCATTTTCGGAGGATTTTGTCGTTTTTAGTCCTATCAGTCCTGATTCTTTCCCGGGTATCAACGTGAGAATTATTCCTTTTTCATATTTTTTCTCGTTTCACCATTTTTTAGACAGATTTATTATTTTGCTTTTAAATCATTACTCGATTCAATCATGTTTTCTTATGGTTCTCTTTTGATTTAAATAAGAAATTCCATTCCTTCCCCTCAACCTCGCAAAAAAAAAAAAAAAAATGAAGAGGGAAATAAATTCCAAAAAACAAAAAGTTGCATTAGGAATGCAATGCTCAAGAGGTGAATGACGTAAATGTCAGGAGCATAATTAGGTATTGATAGAAATTATACCATGGCTATTAAAAAAAAAACCAATACTGCTATTTCATAACAAAACGTTACCGATTATGTAAACATGCATGTGAGTAAAGTAGGAAGTAGCCAACAGTATATAAAGTTCGGACTCCAAGCATTTTTTGTTATTAAAATACAGAACATGACAAGTTATTGCAACTGTGAAAACAATTTTACTGCAGTACATCATTGTCAGTCCTATCAGCTGTCAATATGAGTCACAATACTGTAGACTTAGAAACAATTGAAATCAGATTGATAGTGCATGTGCAAATTTTATTTTTAAAATCTATTTGGTTACAAGACTGAAAAATAAATAAATAAATCCGAATTGTATCTCAACCACCGCGCCCATCGCTTTAATGTTACGATATCCAACGTAAACACCTTCTTGATCTTGAATAAGGAAATGACACAGCGCCATCTTCGTGAAGGTCAACAATGGCTCGTCGGTTGCTGAGGAAATTAATTGTCGATCTTCCAGCACGGGTATTCATTTTCAATCAAGTTTCTGGTTTATTGTATGAAGTTGTATGCATTATTATAGCATTTACGTTTTGTCACAATTCTGAAAGGGAGTGATTTGGTAAGACAAGTCTGGTACGAATCACGATGCTCCCACGTGTGTTGCAGACGATTTTTTCATGTCATACGATCAATTGGCAATTGTTACCAACTTGTTGATTTTTCTTGCATCGAATATTTTACTAATTACCTCCTGGTTAGATTTTTATATATTTTTTACTTGTATAAACACAAAATGACAAATCTGTCAACGAATATCTTATTATTAGTCTAATAGTAATACATCACTTTCATCAGTTTCGGACTCATTAATGGGTTTTGGCAATAATCGTTTTCCTTCAAAAATCTGCGATACCATTTATCGAAATAGTGATACCAAGGTGAATCGGTTTAAGTCTACCAATTCGTTATCACCAATATAAGAATTATAAATGATAATAAATATCACACATTTATTTTCCAAACAACCTCAGGATCATGCAATTCTGTCCAGGAACTTTTCATCAGAGGTGAGTTTAATTTATACTTTTTTTTACAAATTACCAGTAATGTTGTCGACATTATTAAAATTGAAAAGCAACACATTTTGCAATTTTATCTGCTTTTACCTGCTGAGTGGTCAAATAGGTGAATATATATATATATTTCTTTATGATAAAATACCTAGTGCAGCAAGTTGATGGTCATGGAAGATACAATGTACAGTTGTCAAATTTAAGTCAATCAACCCTCAATACTTTTTTAAAATGTTGTAATTTTAAAAATGGTTTGCCTTCACAGAGTCGCCTGGTGACCATGATTCCTGGAGATGGAATTGGACCAGAGATCTCCGATTCTGTTAAACAAATATTTAGTGCTGCAGGGGTAAGTTAGCAGCTTATGCTGCGGGTAAGAGATAATATGATATCCATTAAAATTCCTGTTCTCTCCTTTTTGCTACTGTAATGAACATATCTTTGTTTTTGTCATTAGTTTAACACATTCATGTTTGTACTGTGAAAGAATTTTATTCAATATTGTGATGAAACTTTCAGTCCTTGCAATGCATTCATGTTTTATGAAATTTGTTATCCAACCACAGTCACTTATGATAATTATAACAGTCTTCCCTATTACGCCTTAATGAGGGTACAAAGTTCCTGAAATTGGTGAAATTCAAGAGAAACAGTATTTTTACAGCCCTTAACACCATCCCATACTGTAAACACTTATTGGATAAAGAAGGCTGTACCATTATCCATAACAATGTATTGTACTGATGTAAAAGACACTAAGATTAGCATGGTAAAAATATTGGTTAGAAATAAAAATGATGTTACTGGCACATTAATGTGTCTGTTTTCCAGGCACCTATTCACTGGGAAGATGTTGATGTCACGCCAGTAAAAGGACCAGATGGTAATTTCCGCTTACCTCAGAAAATTTTTGAGTCCATGGATAAAACAAAAGTTGGTCTGAAGGGTCCTCTAGCTACTCCTGTGGGTAAAGGTCACCAGTCCCTGAACTTGGCCTTAAGGAAGTGAGTATAGGAAAAGTAAAATAACATATCAAAGATTATATAATGATGTATCAGATGTCTCTTAAGTAATGTGACAGCAATGTAACATGACATTCAAGGTTGTTTTCATCCAATTAACATTGATTATACTTGTACCATATCATGTAACAACAAGGGTTGTAATTAGGCAACAATGTTGATTGAACAAAAGAGCAAGAGTTCTATAATGTGACATAAGGAGATGTTTAATGTGTCATCAAAAATTGTTTAATGTGACATCAAGATTTGTTTATGTGACATAAATATCTGTTTATGTGACATCAAGATTTGTTTAACTTGACATGAAGATTTGTTTACTGTGACATCAAGAGTTATTTAATGTGACATCAAGAGCTGTTAAATGTGACATCAAAATCTGTTTATGTGACACCAAGAAATGTTTAATGTGACATCAAGAGCTTTATATTTGGGACATCACGAGTTGTGTAATGTGTCACCATGTGTTGTTTAATGTGATATAAAGAGTTATTTAATGTTAAAACAAGAGCTGTTAAATGTGGCTCCAAGAGTTATTTAATGTGACATCAAGAGGTGAATAATGTGACACCACAAGCTGTGCAATGTGTCATCATGTGTTGTTTAATGTGACATCAAGAGTTGTTTAATGTGACATCAAGAGTTATTTAATATGACATCAAGAGCTGTTTAATGTGACATCAAAATCTGTTTATGTGACATCAAGAACTTTTTATTTTGGACACCATGAGCTGTGCAATGTGACATCAAGAGTTATTTAATATGACATCAGGAGTTGTTTTAATGTGACATCAAGAGCTGTTTATGGAGTCTAGGGATTGTATTAAACAAGATAATGGACTGCTTTTGTAATTTGTAACATTAAGGGTTTTAAAATGTGAAGAGTTGTGTAATGTGACACCAAGAATTTGTAATGTGACAACAAGGTTGAAAGTTTGAAAATGATTGTAGAGGTTGCATATTTTTGTGACTTTATTTTTCTCATATGTCTTATCATCTGTAAATGCAGTTTCCTCCTAATTATGACATAGAACATTTTAGAGCAGAAGCTAACTATAAGTTGTTGCAAAAGTTAACAAACTTTTTTTCAGAGCTTTTAAATTGTATGCCAATGTTCGTCCCTGCAAGTCCATAGAAGGATACCAGACTCCCTACACAGATGTGAATTTGGTTACCATCCGGGAAAACACTGAAGGAGAATACAGTGGTATTGAACATGAGGTGAATAAACATGTACTCCAGGGTCAATTTTGCTGATGAGATATTTAATTTATATAATCTATAATTTGTATAATCCAAGCTGTTTACAGAAAAAGGAGAATGCTTTCTATGATTTAAACAGTATACATGTACATTTGAAAGCATGCATTTTTTAATATTTTTACAAAGAAATAATGAGGGATCAAAGTCTTATCCAAGGTACAGGTAAATTATTTGGAGGACTGGAAAAAGTTGCAATATTTTGAGAGAGAGAAAAGAAAGCAGCATTGAAACTTTATTTTTCTTTAAATACATACAACAATAAAAAATGTCTTTAAATTTTTAAAATTCTCAAATGTAGTTTTTAATATTTACTAAGCTTGCTATGATTTCTCTTTAAGGTTGTAGATGGTGTGGTACAGAGTATTAAATTGATTACGGAAGACGCTTCTAGACGAGTGGCAGAGTATGCTTTTAAATATGCTCGAGACAACAACAGGGACACTGTCACAGCTGTGCATAAAGCAAACATCATGTAAGACTTTATCACAAATTAATAAAGATTAACTGTTAGTGTTGTTTTTGGCATTCCTTCAATGATTTATAAATTAAGTAAAGAATAAAGAGTAAAAATTAGTATTGTGTAGTGAAGTTTAGAGACGATTAAATTAGTATTGTGTAGTGAAGTTTAGAGACGGTTTAATCTTTTGTTATATTACTAGTGTCTCTGAATTGATAAGAAAATCACTATGAAAATTATAACAGTGTAACAGTGTTGTAAAAGTGCTTTCTTTTACTATATGTTTTCAGTATTTCACATTAAAGATTTACATGTCCTGAAGAAATATTTTTTCTTTAAGGTTTTGATGAATCATTTGTTTGAGTGTGTAAGAAAATACATGTAACTTGAATTTACAGGCGAATGTCAGATGGCCTTTTCCTTAAGTGTTGTCGGCAAGTGGCAGAGGAAAACAAGGATATCCGCTTCAGGGAGATGTATCTTGACACTGTCTGTTTAAATGTAAGCCAGGCTTCTTTGACCAAACTTTGTTTGATCCATGTATTTCTTCTAGAATGAAGACATTTGAAATGTCAAACCAAGAGCTTAACATATATTGTACAGTTCTTTGGTCTATAAAATTTATCAGATGTTATCAGTTCACATGGCCCAAAAGACAGAGTGAGCTATTGGCATACAGTGGCATCCGTAGTCCATCCATCTTTCTATCCATCAACCTTTTTCTACAAATCACTACTTGTCATGAATGACTAAGCCAGTTTTGATCAAATTTTGTCAGAGCAACCTTGGAGGAAGGGGAACAAATTTGGAAAATAGATGTGTTTTGTGTTGTGTGCTTGGATATTTAGAATTCCTTTTCTGTTAGTTTTAATGAAGCAATTTCAGCCAAGCAAAGCAAGGTGAGCGATTCAGGCCCTGTGGGACACTTGTTTTAAAATGTAATGTTTTTTGTAAGTCTTTAAAAGCAAACTGCAATTTTATTGTTGCCCTCAGATAACCAGATAAATACCGAAATTCAAGTTTCAAGTCTTATACTCTCGCTCAGGATTTAAGGAAGATAGTCTTAAGTTGTATCATAAATTCCATGTTGTTGTATGTTGGCTGTTTGAGATGTCTACAGGATTGGGGATTTCTATCATGTCATCTGTTTAAATGAAAACAAAGACTTTTGAATGCTGTTTTTTCTTCCCATTTTCTCCAGGAAACCTGTCTTATGATTTAATTGTAGTGATAAGCCATAGAAAC
The DNA here is from genome assembly GCF_031769215.1 of Ylistrum balloti. Lineage (NCBI taxonomy): Eukaryota > Metazoa > Mollusca > Bivalvia > Pectinida > Pectinidae > Ylistrum > Ylistrum balloti. The sequence continues at coordinate 724,453 of NW_026782057.1, read as the reverse complement.
TGTAGTGATGAGCTATAGATACTGAAATGTTGGGCTCTAGAATCTTTAGTGATGAGCTATAGAAACTATAGGGTAGGGCAATAGCAACTGTAGTGATGGGCTCTAGAATCTTTAGTGATGAGCTATAGAAACTATAGGGTAGGGCAATAGCAACTGTAGTGATGGGCTCTAGAATGTTTAGTGATGAGCTATAGAAACTATAGGGTAGGGCAATAGCAACTGTAGTGATGGGCTCTAGAATCTTTAGTGATGGGCTGTAGAAACTGTAGATCCTTCTGGTATAGTATTTTATCTATTTTTTGTTGCAGATGGTCCAAGATCCCACTCAGTTTGATGTTCTGGTAATGCCAAACCTGTATGGTGATATTCTCAGGTAAATATCGAATCATCAAATGAATTTCCTGAAAGTTACATGACTTTGTATTTTACACTCAAACATTTCAGCACTTCTATTTTCACAGAAGATATCAAAAATATTTTGAAATTGGTGTTGGGGTTTTTAAGCCTTTTCCCTTGGTGCATCTGTCTTTAAAACATCCTTGTTATTACTGTTTTCTTAAAAGCACTGGATGGATTGTTCTAAAATTTTGTATACAGTTTTCCTTTGATCCATCTAGTTTTGCTTTGTTTGTGATGCTATTTCTTGAGAAGTATTAAAGGATCTTTTTATTTCATATGTACGTTTTCTTTGGTAATGTTTGATTGTGGGACTGATCAGAAAAACAAAAATGGCTTAATGGTGATCATATTGGATTTTGTCAGTTAAAATTGGTGACTTACTTTATATTTTTGAAAATCCATATATTGGTTCCCCTCGGTCCCTGGTAGTTGCATATGTTCAATTTGTTGACTGATGTGTAAAGCAAGATGGCCAATAGGTGGCCATTTTGTATACAGTATGTATAGTCACTTGAAGGTTGTCAATACCATAAGGCATTTCTTTAGATACATCGGCCATACATTTTATATAGGTTTCCCTTGTTTGTTGACTTTAGAATATGATTTATTTGATTTACCCATTAATATATATATATATGTTAGTAAAACAGAAGGGGTAAGATTCATCTCATAAAAGAATAAATATCAATGATGGGCACCAAGCTTCCCCTGCAATCTCTTGTTTACATCTTGTATGTGAATAATAAAAATATGTACAATAATATACATTTGTATATTGTATCTTCTAAAGAACTTAGGTGAAACGCAAAGCCTGTATTAGATAGTAGGTGAAACTCAAGGTCTGTATTAGATTGAAGGTGAAACTCGAGGTCTGTATTAGATGGCAAGTGAAACTCAAAGTCTGTATTAGATGGCAAGTGAAACTCAAAGTCTGTACTCAAAGTCTGTATGAGATGGCAAGTGAAACTCAAAGTCTGTATTGGATGGCAAGTGAAACTCAAAGTCTGTATTGGATGGCAAGTGAAACTCAAAGTCTGTATTAGATTGAAGGTGAAACTCAAAGTCTGTATTAGATGGCAAGTGCACATGATTTATTTATTTTTTAGATTTTTTTTCTTTTATTGATTGACATGCAATTGTTGATATGTGTAGTAGTAATTTCCATGTACATGTTGCAGTGACCTTTGTGCTGGTCTAATTGGAGGACTAGGGGTAACTCCCAGTGGCAACATTGGGGAAAATGGTGCCATTTTTGAGTCGGTAAGTGCAAACAATGACAGGAAATGTCAATCAAAGGTAAATGCAAAAACAGGACACCAACATTTTATGAATCAAGATGCACCCTCGAAAAAACATTCACCCTGGTTATAGCCTAAAAAAAAAGAAGGAAATTTGTGATTTGTTGTAATGAATATATTAGTAAGAGGAAGTACTTACAAAAGGTATTGAAACTTCTTTGTGTTTGTTGACCTGTTCAAAACTCAACCAAAGCCTTAAAATTTGAATATACTTTCGGCATTTTACTATACTTTGATAAAGTTGAATGTAATAAATTGATACACTTGCACACTTAGGTCCATGGTACAGCACCAGATATTGCCGGCCAGAACAAAGCCAACCCAACTGCCCTTCTCCTCAGTTCTGTCATGATGCTGCGGTATATGGGTCTATCATCATATGGAGACAGGATAGAAACAGCTGCCTTTGACGTGATACGGGAGGGCAAGGTCTGTACTCTTAGTCAATACTATAAGACTTTTTATTGTAGGTTGGGGTGAAGGACAACAACATTCCACCTGAAGGGTCACTTAAGTCGTAAAATCTGAGGCTTTGCCGAGGCTTTTACCATATTTTGTGACCTCTTGGGTGACATACCTCATCCTTCACCCTGACTAATAGACTCTTTCATATGTCAGGGTGAAGGATTGTGATATTCCACCTGAAGGGTCACATGTCGTAAAATATGAGGCGTTTCAGTGGGTTTTACATTTTGTAACATTGAGGATGAAATTTCCCATCCTTCATCCCAACATATGAAAGAGTGTTTTTCTATCATTTCTCATCCTTAAACTTTGGGAACTAATAACTGCAGATGTGAACAATGTACTATAAAGGAGGCCATATTACACAAAAATCATATTTTTTTTTATTCAATTAATCAGCAAATGAACATGGAAAATTGATTTTCTGTACCTAGCTTTGGCAAACAAAGTCTGTCCTAGAAAATCAAAACAGTCACTGCAATAACTATTTGTACACCAATGTGTATACATTGTATCAGGCGATGATGTCAGTAGGAAAGGGACACGTCACATTTCTACGAACATACACTTGTGCCTGTATTGCACGGATGGGTGTGTAATACAAGAACAGCGAACATGGGTATATTGCTCTGGACAGACCAGTATTACACAATTAGAAATGAGAGAAATATGGGATATTGTTTGAGTTTCCATTTTATGTGAGATTTTGTTTGAATAAAGTCATCAATGTTTTTATTTTTAAGCTGTGGTGGTATAGCCCTTCGTTAAAATTTCACGTCCGTAGTACAATTTTGCTTGCATTTAAACTGGCATAATAAACTGTGATATATTGGTCATACTAAGAGGATGTGCAGTGTACCCATTTCAGGGCATTAAACCCCACAATTACAGAATTATTGCCCTTTGTTATAAGTTTGTGTCCAATGAAGTTGTTTTCTGGAAACATTCATCAGTTTCATTGATACTCTTATATTATGACGTAACACCATTTGTCCATATTATGACATCATAGTTGACCTCTGACTGGCACAGCCAAAGAAAGAAAGTCCAGTGTATTTTACACTAGTGACATATTGCAAAAATAGTTTATGGGAAATCACTGGATAATAGGTCAATTGTGTGATAAACAGTTGAAGTTCTATGATACTCAGGGTGTGATCTACTTCAAGTGTAGATATTTGTCTTACATGTATTAACGAATGTGTAAATGTACAGAATGGCAATACACATCAGTTGTAATGATTTTGAAGGATGACAATTTATTTGTTCCAGGCTCTAACAGGTGATTTGGGTGGATCATCGACTTGTTCAGACTTGACCGATGCCATCTGTGAGAAAGTGCAAGCCTCGGGATAAACAATGCAATATCACAAGATATTATTATGAAATTGTGTAGAAGACTTTCAAAGCATTGTTTTATCCTTAGAAGAAATATTTTGTTACTAAAAATTAAAACTTGGTTTATGAATCATCCTGATCAGTCCTGTAAATTTCTTTTCACGAAGTCATGTTATCACTATTTTTTTTATATCAGCGACCAAGAATGGCAGTGAAATGGTTGTTTAGTAGATGACATCATTTTTAAAAAAAACAAAGAAAAGAAACGGGTAAAATTCTGTTTGTAACCTCCATATCTTCTTTACTATTTTTTTGAACTAGGACATTGATCTACTTGTTAAGTAAGATGTTGTGAATGAAACTTTCATAATTTATTTCATTAAAGTGCTTTGTGTTCTTTCCAGTATATTTATGTTTTGAAATACAAAGGTAGTATCAACAGTATCTGGTTACTTGCATTAACTTTACATTGCATTGGTTTTAAAACTAAGGATTCAGAGAACATTGAATTCACAAGAACAAAGTGTCAATTAACTTGACAAGTTTTATTAATAATATCCATCAATAAAAAGCATGTCTCTCACTCTAGGAGTGACCAACTGCAGCTATCAAAAGATTAAATCTAAAAGCCATTTTCAAATACATGCTTAAAACCCTGTATTTCTCTTTAAAACTTTTAAGTACCAGGGTATATTGCATAAAATAGCTTACAGTACGGAACTTCCTTCTGCGATTTGATTTTGTCAAATAGTTGTACATTACAATTGAAATTGCTATAATTGTTATTTAGTTATGTGTAATGTGATAGATCTGAAACATTTGATTTGATATTAAGATTAAATGTGTTCAAATTTATTTAATTTCCTTTATACACTGTGTCTACAATATTGTGACTCCTAGCTATATATAAGATGTATTCTACACATTTGTGAATAATAAGATCTTAATATTGTTATGTTTTACTATAGGTCATTCATTTACTGGCATCTATGCTTATTCTTGCAGACATAACAGAATTTGTGCTCATGCGCTTACAAAATTGCATAAAAGTTATGCTTGGTATTGCAACAAGGCTAACGAGAACTTAAGTGACAATAAATGTCAAAATGTTAATGAACTCATAATTTCTTTGTAAATTGGTCCAGAAACTTTAATAATTCTAAAACTTTGTAGATTTTAAAGGTATTATCAAAAGAAACTTCCAGCAAAAGTTTATGTTCTCAACAGAATGAAATCATTTGAATTTTGAATCCAATGTTTCATGTTAAGAAAGGTGAATTTCATTTTCTTCAATATGAAATACTGTTTTGAAATACATATATTGATATTTCTAAAAGAAAAACTTCTGCTTTATATAATTTAAGTGATTTTTAGTTTCCAATCTTTGAGCTAAACATCCTTCAGTATTTTTATCTGGTTCCAAATACAAATTAATATCAACAGGATCTAAGCATTTTGTAAATCAAACTGTATACATGTACCATGAAATATTCAAACTTATCTAGGTATACAGTATTTTTATGTAGGAAGAACATGAGATATCTTTTACAAGTACATACATATAATATAATAATGTATTTCATGTGTCAATATTTGCCTTGCATAATATATCAATATATTATTTTGGAGATATGTACTGTGCACAAATGCACATTAATAACTAACATCATACAATTTATTTCAGTACATTTCATGCGGAATATGTGTTCACATAAATAATATCAGTTAAAAGGTACAAAAACATGTTATATATTATGAATTTTAACAAACAATTTACGAGAACTACTTTTATCTTATCCGTTATTCGCCATAAGCCATATCAAGTATGCTAGGGTATACAAGAAGTATTGTTACATCTCGGTGTACAGCAATGTTATTGTTCAGAAAAAATGGTCACTCTACTGCAGTTGTTTGGAGATTAGTGTTAATGATGTAGTAACCACATGGTTGTGGTTTTATCCCTAAATATTGGAGAGTTTATTATGTTGATTATTGTATAACAGTATTTATAGTGTCAGTTCTCGTAAAGTTACTTTGCAATATGTTATAATTTGAACATGTTTGTTAGATCTCCTCTTCAATAAATCCTTGGTAGTAAATCACTTTTGTGTTGTCTTTTCAAGAAAGTCATCAAAATTAGATGAATGATTTAATCTCTCTAAATCTACACCAGTTTTCATCACTCACTCGATGACAAAACTTCATTGTATTGCTGCCATCAAAAGAAGAAAAGTCATATAAAACAAAATACATAAAGTATACAAAATCAATTGTTTTATTATGATAAAATGACATGACCATGATATTCATGATGATAAAATATCAAATGTAATGTGATAAAGTGACTTTGCTTGATCAAATTGATAGAAAAAGATAACATTATGAGTAATTAACCAGTATACACCAGACAAAAAAAAAATACAAAAAATATTGTAGCTTATTTGCTGATGATATACTAAACTTAATTCAAGTAGACAACTGGATCAACAGACCAAAAATTGCTTAAATTAGAACAATTTGCTAAACAAGCCAAAATTAAAACTGCAAATTGATAGCCATTGGATATGATTCCTGTGGTAATATGATGCAAAGCACTTTTCCAATGTCATATTGTCATCTTCCTGTGATATCCACTATTTTCACACATTCATACTTCAATACCAATCATACTTCACAAAACATACACTCTGCATCCTTGGCACATTCACTTCCATTTTCTACACTCTATCATCACTAACGTCCAGGAATCCTCATACCCTCCGCTTCTGTGTACTGATGTATAATACTGAAAGGGAAAAAGAAAGATTTTACTTTAATGGTCTAAAGTTGTAGTTTTTATTCATCATATCTGGTACGATAAAATTAACATACACATGTTAAACTATCTGTATGCAAAGAAATTTGCTGGATGCCAAGTCCTTTCCCCCCAAATGGTCTTGTAAAATATTTACCTTTAATTGAAACGATCAAATGCTGTTTTTGATTTACCAACTTATTAGCTAATGTCAGTGTCAAATTATCCCTGAAGTATATTTTTAATAATTATCGGATAATGTTTCCCAACTTCTGAACTGGATGACACCTTTCTTGGTCATTAACATTTTTATACCAGGAATATTTAACAGCTAATCTGAAAGACATGTAAATGTGTAATTAATGACTTAATCCTACCCTTCCTTACATAATGCCAGTGTGAATATTATTGGTCCTTCCAATGCAATTCATTTTGGAATAACCATTAGTATAGTTTTAAAATGGGCAAAGGGGATATTTCCCACTGCTGAATTCAAGAATTTTCTGTGTCCATATTCTGAAGTGCTACATACATTGTTATTGCAGTCTGCCTTTAGCAAAAATAAAGTTCATACACTTGTATTTTCATTTTCCATCCTTATAACAGCATTGTTTTTACTTTTGATTTGTAAAGCATACCATTATTTCCCCTGATGAAAGCATCACCATATTTGTTCTTCAGTTGACCATTTACGTATTCTTCTGTCTGCTCCAGGGCAATGTTCATATAACCATCCAAACAGGCCAGCACACCTAGGAATAAATACAGAGCTATGATATGATGCAACTTCCATGCAAATATAGATTCCCTTACAAATACTAATAGCGTTTGTGGTAGTCTCACAAATATAGTTGGTGAGGGAACATGTAAAACCTCAATTTTTTTTGTCTTAATCAACTTTGATAAGTTCATGACATTGGGAAATCTCAAACCATAATTTTAGATTGACGAAAAATCAGACAAAATCTCATCATGCCAAAAATTAAACAAATAAAATCATAATGGTTTGTTTATTGAAATGTATAACCTAGAAAACTATTACCAGGAAATGTTTTTAATGGGGAAGAAAATGTTTCATTCTTTGACCTGGACAGGGTGCAGGAAAATAGCTGCTTCCCTGTCTACTATTGAACCAGATGCAAACATACAACCCAAGCAGTTGCAAGGGAATTATGAGGCTAATTTGACTTAAACAAGAGGTCCATTGGGGTTGCATCACTCATCTGGCTTTGCTTGGCTGTAATTGCTTCATTACATCTAAAGGAAAAGGAATTCTAAATATCCAGCACAAAACACACAACATATCTATTTTCCTATTGGACTAACATCCTTTGTCCCTAGGCCCTGCCTTTCCTGCCCCAAAAGGCTTAGACCCACCATTTATACCAAATTGGTTTCCCTTCATCTAGCAATGCTTCAGACCAAATTTGGGCAAAATCTGCTGTTGTTCATGACTATTAACAATTTGTAGAAAAAGGTGGACAGATGCAAAGAAATAAAATAAAATCCAGTAACTCACCTCTGTAATCAACACCTGAGTTCAGCTTCACTACAACTGGTCTCCCAATAATTTGTTTCAAAAATTCACTAGGTGTTTGTTTTCTACTCATTTCTGAAATGTAAGCAAAACATCAATTTGTTTTTTCTAACTAATAACACATATCAAAAATCTTTACCATCACTGAAGTAACTACATCGGACCAAAGAAGTCTTCCTAGACAGACTCTGAGGGAACCCCTTAAGTTTATACTATGCTCCAGTCCCTTGCAAGACTGACAACATATTAAATAGATAGGATCAAGACTTACCAGAGGTTAGGATATAAAGCCCAACCCTTCCAACACATTTACACATGTCCATCCAGCAGTAAAATATAGTAAAAGTAGATGTTATTTTGGTCAGAGCTCAACAGACAATAACAATAATAATTGTGGCATTTCCACTTTCTTTTATTACATATTTGCTGTATTTCATGTCTCAGTTTCAGTAATCTCTCTATACATATACCTAAAATTTGTTTTGAGAAGCATCCCTACACAGTCTCACGATAGTCCAGACCAAGGTACCATGTTAATGCAATTTAATGATTGTAAACACATAGAGAAGCAAAATTTTCCATTAAAATATTACAAACAACAGCAAATATAATATATCTTGGCTATTTATAATCAGAATTGCAAAGACTATTAAATGCTTTATCAGGTTTGAATCATCCTTGATACTCTTGATACTCTAGGGGTTGCAATCTCTGCATCCCTTAAATGCTTGTCATGGCAAAATGGAAGGCACAAAAACACTGACCAATCACAAGCTGATACACTCTTTTTAAAGATTACAAAGGTGCGACACCCAATTTCAAAACCATCACAATGTACTGTTATGCGACCTTGAGATTTGTTTGATGAATATATGAGGAATCAAATTAGTGTTGTAGTCTTTTTTTCTTTTTAACAAGGTGTGGCACATAGAACCTTCAGGTACGAAAGTGATCGTAACCCCTGGAGTATTGAGGATGGGTTTGAATTGACCCAACCTGTCCTATGTGCCCAAATAACAGCAATTTTTCATGCTACTCAAAATATGATAAAAGAATGATGCAAATAAAGGCAAAAAGTCAAAATCATGTTCTGGTAATAATACTTCACAAACTTCTGAACATGTACTACCCAAATAAAAAAAACCCTGAAGATCCTAAGTATATGAAATGGTACAAATACCAAAGAACCAGTTTTTCAGGTAATGTAGGTCATTGGTCATTGACTTTAACAAACAGTATATGCCATATATGACACATTTCCTTTCTAACGAGTGCATATATTCTAAACTGCTACAGGCAATTTTGCAGATCCTATCCATTCTGGGGGTCTACCTAACCTAACAAATTCCAACAGAAACTGCCCACAAAGGTAATTGGAAGGTCACATGTAATGACCTAACCTTTTACCTTATATGTTCACAAATCTTCAAGACTACATACAGAAGAGGAGATATACTCCAAAAACAAACTGAAAGCTTAATGCTAAGAAAGTAAAGTGGTCTAATCTAAAGCCCCTGGATTGATACACAAGATATCAAGTCTGATGTCTACATGTAAATATGTGGCATCCTGTGGTACATCTGAGGACCCTGTATCAATACTCAAGATTTGTATACCAAGTCTGGTAATTTTCTTGCGTCTGAAGTCAAACTGATCTGCTCATAAAAGTGATTGTATGAAACATAAGTTGTTCTGTTTTCATAATCTAACTACACATGTACATTACAAATTTGATGTTGATGCATGAAACAGTGACTGAAGTATACTTGTATTATGGAGAGAACATTGATAGTGTGTGTCCAATCCATTTGTATTTTGTTATGCAATGAAACTGGTTTAAATTCATTTTAAAAAGGGTAATATGGAAATCTTATACCTGAAAGCTAAGACAAAGTTCATAATTTGAAATTTTGTATATAAAGGGCGATGAGACATGGTCATAGAATATATGTTACTTACCGCAAGTTGCAACACTCAGCCTATCTTTAATAAGTGTATGTAGAAGTCAAGGAGCTCATATCGGTCAAAAAGAAAATGTTTATGATGGCGCATGTACGTGTGTACTGTTTGCACCCAAAGTTACAATTCATAATCTAAATGTATCTGTAACATGTCCTCTCATTTACAAACTTAGCTTCCACACGTATAAATTACCATCTTTAAATCTTACTATCGCATATAACCCACTACTTAATATTACCAATAAATTATGTATTTTTCATTTTGTGTTTTTGTTTAACGCAACCCTTCAACATGTACAAGAATACTTTCTTTGTTTCGTGTGGTCACTTTTAAGCACTGATTATATGACACGGCTCAAACGTCGTTCAGAAGTAATTTTTTGTATGGACAGCGTTGGTCATCTTTGGACTAATAAACTAGAGAATTTAAAAAAGATACTTACTGGTGATCGACGGATAAACGAAAAATGAATTCAACTCTCGCGGGATTTACGATTCTTGAACAGGGCTGATAGTGTAAGCACGTGATTTAATCTCGCGAGAATCAAAATGTCTGCCCCCATCAGAGTCATGCTACGCCGTTGCCTCACAGAGTCGAAGAAATCTATCGGTAAAACGTATTTTAGAGTGAAACAAAATAATGATGTACATTCAGATATACTTAATGGATACTTCTGCAAGAGAAAGTTTTATGGAATTACTGTTTTTAAACCAAACCATTTGGTAGCCTCGCCTGTCTTACAAAGAGGTCATATTAGTGACAAGCCTACTTTCACTTTGTCGGAAATCACATGTATTGTGAACAGATCGTTATCCACGCTGACTGGGAGAAATTGTTGGAAATGTGGCAGAACACAAAATGGTAGATCTGAATTATTTATTTGTGAATGTGGTATTGTCCAGGAAGTGTCTGATTTAACCTATTTCCAAGTTTTAGATATTGAGGAGACATTTGATGTTGACTTGAAAGCATTAGCGTTCACTTACAAGGAGCTACAGAAGATTCTGCATCCAGATAAGTACAGCCAGAAGACTGAGGTGAGATGAAGATTGCATGTGCAGTTAATACTGTGTCTATCAACTTCAAGAATTTCATTGAGCATCGACCAAATTTTACAAAATTCTATTGAACTTGTCATGTAACATCATTTCAGCAAATACTTGTGTGGTTACATATATCCAGTCATCTGGTTGCGACAAAATTCTAAAATGGGACAAATATGAAAGCCATACCTCTTATGATGCAATAGGCATGGCCAATGTTGAAATTTTTTAAATGTATGTAAAGTGTCATGATCAAGGTCACATGGTACCACCAGAAATATCTTGTCACAAGGAATACACAGGCCATATATGAAAGCTCAATTTCTTTCAGTGAAATAGTTATGGGCAAGGAGAAAGTTGACAACAGATAAACAAACAGACAGCACAAAAACAATATGCCCCAATATAAAATAAAATAAAAATATCATAATTACATCGTATTAAAGACCAAAAAGATTTGAATTCTGTTTCAGAAAGAGAGAGACCTAGCCGAGACACAATCTTCTTTAGTCAACAAGGCATATATGACTCTAACAAAACCACTTTCTAGAGCCTTGTATCTACTAGAGCTGAACAATCAACCTATAGAAGAAAGTAATAGTGATGTGGACCCAGACTTTCTAATGGAGATCATGGAAATAAATGAAGAACTGGCAGATGTGGATTGTCCAGAGGCCTTGCTGAGAATACAGACAGAAAACAACCAACGTTTGGAAGGTTGCTTGGTTGAAATATCAAAGGCCTTCAAAGAAAAAAATATTGCTTTAGCGAAAGAACATGTGATTAAAATGACATATTTTGTTAATGTTGATGACAAAATCAAAGAAATTTATCGTAAAAGTTTTTAGTGATTACGACATTCATGATTTTAACAAATAACTCAGTATTTTCAGCATTGAAAAAGTATTTGGTCATCAGAAATGTGAAATATTACTGGTAGTTTCAGGGTATAATTTTTAAGAATAATGTCGTTAAGTACATATCACTTGATGTACATGGGAGAGCAATGTATTTATTTCAAGTGTTTTAACATGTGTGATAATGACTTTTAGTGATGTTATATATATAAATTTTGATTCACTTAAAGCAGTACTTTATAAAAAGGGGAATCCAAGGAGATTTTAATTTGCTAAATGTGCAATAAAGTCAATGGCTTTGGTGGTAAGTTGATATAAAGGATAATTGACCTGCAGCATTTCTAGTCTCTGTGGACATGCAGGTCAAAATATGTTGTTGCACATATACTGGTTTGATTTCTATATCTTGTTTGGTTGATCCTAACATGCTACTGTAATATGAAGTACAATTTTTATTTCCATTCAATCAAAATTCCATCAGTACACTTATATGATAATATTTTTAATCATTTTCCCAAACTATTTACAATATATCAGGATATTGCTACTACATGCTTTCTATAATGTCACAATGAAAGCAAGTTATATTATTTTAACTCATCTGCTGGAGAATCCTCAATACTCCAGGGATCACTTTTACTATCTGCACCCCGGGAACATGTCATGGCAAAATTGAATACACAAGCGAAGTAATTTGATTGCTTCCAGGAGAAAAAACTTTTTACCATTACATGTTCCAAGGGTACAGTGATCAAATGTGATTGTAACCCCTGGAGTATTTAGGATGCTGTTAGAGGGGCAAACAAGCTTATGGTGTGTCACAACATCTCTCTGTTCATTGTCAAATTCCCTTTAAAGGTATTCTTCTCAATAACCAATAGGCCCAGCCTCATAATATTTGGTTAGTTCCATGAAAGACGAAGTTTTTATGATGGATCTTTACATGATCACAGGGGTCAGATATATGAAAATCTAATGTAACAAGAAGCCCTGGGTCATGACATTGGGACAGTATGGTATGCTGAGATGAAAGGTTACCAAGTTTGTTGTTGAAATATCTCACAACTTCTTCTCAATAGGTCTCAAGTCATGGTACTTGTATTAAAGAATATGCTTGGAGAAAAACTTGCCGAAATGGACTTGACTGAAAAATCTTCTTTATAAAATGCATACCAGGTTAGCAATACAGGCCCATTTGGTCCAAATGTGCTTACATCATAGTGTGGCAGCCATGGCAGAGGAGTGTCCTATGATTCCTCAGAACCTATTAGTCTGTGTCATATTGAGCAATCTGCAGAGTTGGCCTTTGTTACACTCACCGAAAAATTCTTTGGCTCTAGAATTAGACTTTCAAATGATAAAAATCATTAAAATGTGAAATTCAATGAGGTCAAAGGTGTTGAAATCTGAAAGGTTCATTTAAATGACTTGGCAGCCAGGAGTTTACATGCTTTTTCTGTAGATTTCTAGTACCAGAACTATCTGGGAAATGTTTTGGTGACTAGGTTTTAGGTCTTATTTACTTAGCAATAGCTAGTGAATAATAAAAGAATGATACAGGGGTTGAATTAAAATCAACATGAAGCACAAAGCATCATTTAAACCAAATGTTCCTTTTTAAGAATAGAAGCAAAAAGTTCTTTAGATGTAAAACACGCTACAGGTCACTAAATGGAAATCTGACTTTTGGAATGGTATAGATTTTTGCTGTGATCCAAGTGGCTACAGTTTACTCTGTTCTCTACTTATATGTTTGAGGTTCTATAATCAGATACATGTAAACAGTGATGCAGGTTGATTTTTTAACAATTATAAAGTACACTGTATATGTAATTCCCAATAAGAAACTTTTTATATACAAGTATTAGTATTTTATTAAACATTTTACGCAGCAAATGAATCTGTATTTAATTCACAAAACCTGTCCTGCACAGTTAAGGCTGTATCTTCGGATATTTTAACCAAATTGGACATGAAAAAATGTGATGGTTTCATGGAAGTCACCATTTACCACACAAAGACCCTATTTCAAAATCACACTGACTGGAGATCTAGACGGAGCTATTAATAAGGCAAACACTTAAAGTCACCAGCCCAACAATAGTCTGTCTATCCTTAAACAATATTCTCGTTCCTTGTTAATTCTTGGGTAGTACTGGAAGTGTCATTTTAAAGATTGAAAGTGAGTGTTTCCAGATTCCTATTTTTGCAGACCATTTAGACAAAACAAAATGTCCGGCAGTCGACATATTTCTTTCAAACGATGCAGGTTGATGAAAATTATGGGGATGTTGTATGATCGTCATCGTGATCTCGTTGAGAAATATCTTTTGTGTTATATGAAGCTGGACGTGTTTGATGCTTGTTCGTTTGTCTATTGATTCCGTTGTTGTATACTTTGTTCTCATTTGAGAATGTGTCCTTACTTACTTAGATTGACCAAGGTTTACATGGTGGGTGTCGGCGATGAGGTAAAAGATGCATTATCTTCTGGTCTTACTCTCCTTGTACTTTTTCAAGATTCACCGTGAAAATCTTTCTTATTTATTTTTGTAAGCTAAATCAGTAATTTCACGGCTAAAACGTGAGTTTAAATGTTCAAATATGCACAGTGTCGAAATCTTGTTTTCTCAAAAAGCTGTGAAATTTGTGGACACACTAACAACCCCAATATTGCCAAGTACACTTTGAATTACAATTACCCGTTGATATTTAATCCAATATCTATAAGACTGTATCACAATCTCAAAATATAATATGCAGTACAAGCTTATTAAGTTTCAAGGAGATTTTTAGAACAACACTTGAGAAACACCAACTTACTGGACTGCCATGAGCTCGCAGAGGGACTACAAACAAAAATATCTGAAATTCCATTGAGTTGTGGAACAAATCCAAAGGTTGTCCACAGCAGGGAGACAATAGCATGGACCTTGACGGGTAGAACCATTAAACGAAAAAAAAAGAGAACCAAATATGAACTGGTGCTACGAATATTCCGTAATTAATGGAAAATTAGAGGTGGTAGACGGACATGCTTCTGTCCCTGAAGCGATAATTTAATGTCAAAATTCTTGTTGTTGATATTTTTCATTTTACTGATTGTGATCCTTTTAGAGCTTCCTAATTTCAGTCTGTCCGGTAAGTAACACCAGATACTCTAGCAATATCAAACTGCTCAAGGACGAGGTACATCCATCACCACATCTTAGTCTATCATGGTAGCTTATTTCTACCATTTTGTTGTTTTGTTCTGTAGCCGATAAAAGCAATAACTAGCGGGGTGACATAACGTTTTGTTTTGTTGCGGCGAAAAGACGAAAATTAATTGGCCAAAGGATTTCACAATGTCGTTGTGGCATCATTTCGTTATGTTGCATGACAATAATTAGCGGGGGTCGGAAAATACAAAGATCATCGTTCTGTCGGGGCGACACAACGAAATGGCAGAAATCAGCCACTATACTAAATTCTGGACATGTATGTCTTATGTCTAGTCCTCCTTATTTCGTTACCAAAATGGTCGGGATAAATCGTCCTATTCTTCCTTTTTCTGCGTGGAGTAGCTAGTGTCTGTGTTCGATGCTAAGTACCCATACAAATAGTCGATTTGCCTCGTCATAATGTTAACCGAAGCTTCCCAAGGTCGAAAACATCGGGTTTTTGAAAGGATTTAAATTAATCCCCTAATACCTAATACAGATTATGCGAGCGACGGAAGATCCCAACATCTTTGTGCTCTATAAGGAAAATTTACACTTGCCAGTAACCATAACCTCTGAGAACACACTAGTCGCCTTACTAGTGGACAAATGGGAATTTCCCTTTAGTTAAGTGACAGATTGTCCGGCCAGACCAGGGGTCAGAGAATTTTTGCATTACTCCTTCCTTCTTCGGAGTTTGTGCCGTTGACCACTCCAGGAGTAGAAGTGTAGAACCAGGTAAGAGATTGAGATGCTTCTTTAGAAATCAGGGTTGAAGGAGAGAGTAGCGTAGAAGTCGAGTGCTTAGTTCCTTGGCTTTAGGCGAGCGTAAGTGTGTCTGCCTACAGATCAAAGGGTCGCTAGTTGGAACACCAACGGTGACAGGATGTTTCCAATACTCCTTCCTATTACGCTACTTTGGATGGAGGTAAAGGAGACAACACACGAATTAAGAAGGTCCCGAATTTACAACCGGCACCTCTGTATCACAAGTGTACATATGTGTTTTGGAACCATTGAAAAAGAACGGACTCGTTTGCAAAGGATGCAAACTAGCATGGTGTCAAAATGTTGAGTGTTGACAGCGCCATGTGCACATGTTTCTTCAGAAGTATTAACAAGAACTACAAGTGGCGGTGCGATAGTGCAATATTAATATCCAATCGTTAATCATAGATAGTGTAGTGGTACAGAGAATGGAATCGGGGAAGGGAAAACGAGTGGTCAAAGTAGAGAAGGAGACTGAGAGCAGGGAGGCTTGTAATCCTGTTGGTATAAAAACTTAAAGAATTAGACTTAAGAAAGAGCAAAGAAAAAAAATTTATTTTGTTTAAAGTTCCAGAAATTGCAGAAGCGTGTCCATTACATCAAAGAAAGAAGAAGATGAAAGTAATATAAGAAGCTTGCACTAAGCCTTGGACTGGAAAGGTTTGAAATTGTTATGTTCTACAGAATAGGCAAAGGTGAAACAAGAAAACAACGACATATGATAGTAAAGCTAGTCATCCAAAGCCAAAGGAAAGAACACCTACAAAAGGCATGGACAATATCCATATTGGCAATTCAGCACCTTGAATGGGTTATATTACTATAGTAAGAAACTTCAAAGAGAAGACACAGGCGCGTGCTATTAGGTTGAAAATGATGACTTCTAAACATCGACGATAGAAGTTGCATCAGATACACAAGCTGACTACAGCATGGCCCTAGCAATAACACCTGAAAAAGGGTGTCTGAAACAAAGGAACTAGATCCTTTCCAAATAGTTAACCGCCTCAAGTCTGGAGTCCATGATATATGTACGACGGGCGGTAAAAGGGGCTCCTCACGCGCGGGTCGGGGTGGGGTTGGGTTTTTGCGCTCTCTTAAATGGGAATTTGTGGGAGATACGTGTATTAAAGTTATGGTAATTATTACTGAAAAATAATGACAGTTAGGAGTTAGTTTATAAACATTTGAATAGCCATGGACTGTTCATCTTGTATTCAAATGTAGGTATACTAACATCTGCCAAACTAGAAGTCACTTTAGCAAAGACATATCAAACTGATATTACAGATTAACACTGTACGATGGGAATTGTTATCTCTGTAAAATTTCAATTGTATACAACTGAGGATTCAAAATATCAAGAATTTGTTGGGTGTAAAATGGAATTTGGGGGCAACAACTCTTTATTGACTGGTTGTGTATGTCGAAACCCGATTAGCCCACCAGAAAACTATTTAGTCCGGTAGAGACTGTTTCTGAGAATCCAAATAGCAAACGCCCGCTTGCTGATGACGGCTCGGAGACTTCAGTTTTAAGGAAATAAACTGAAATAAAAATAAAAGCTCAGCAAGACAAAAGCATATATCTACAAAGTTCCTTCGTGTGACTTGGATGTCTTCTTGTATCAACATGTGAGGGAACCGACACGTGTTTACAGGTAACGTACTAATAAACGACGAAAACATGACTCCAATGCTAGCCTCTGTGTAGGCTAATCACATGTCACTGCTCTTCACCTAAACATGTCACCAAACAATAGACTGCCAGGAAGAACTACAGCTTAAGTAATTACAACGGTTAGACAGAAGCCCCCATCTACAATCACGCGGGAAAAACATAAATACCATACATCTAGATGTAGCCTGGAATATATAACAATATGTGTTTGTGAAACATTATGCCCCCAGTTACTATAAAATTCTGAAGTAGGACATTAAAACTGTAGTGTGTAAGGAATGTGCTAATTGCATGCATGACTTCTTGAAACACTTATGTTTTACAGTTTTATGTTAAGCCCAATTTTTTTCAAAAGGTCGAACATTTGGTACCGCGAGAAAGGTCTTGTCACACGGAACACACACGTAAAATATGAAAGCCCAACCTCTAACGGAGCAATAGTTACGGACAAGGTTAATGTTGACAACACACAGCGCCAAACAATGTCCCCGATCTTCCGATCCGGGGGCACAAACACATCTTTGAACAACATATACCCGCGAGCAAAGGAAGACCAAACACCCAGAAAGGAATACATGTACTAGAACGCACAACATTATCGGGTGGTCAGGTGGGAGGTGGAAAAATATCAACAATTTAAAAACTTTAATAAATATAAGGCGACTAGAAACATACCTTACAATACTATTGTTTTTTTTTTATTAAGTCCATAGAAAGCTGAAATCAAAAAGAAAATGACAAATAAAAACCCTGACGAGAAAATGATATACGTAACTTCATATTGCACATGATTGTAAAACGTACAAACTCGTGAATAGCATATATCAATGCAAATTTAGAATTAGATACAAAAGAGGAAAAGAGTTAATTAAACTGCACCATACAACTGTTTCGTCCTTCTAGGACTCGTCAGTGATGCTACGCCATACAACTGTTTCGTCCTTCTAGGACTCGTTAATGATGCTAAAAGCCACGATTTTTAAACCTAGGACACAAATGAGGGGAATATTGCGAGTTATCAAAAAATGTTAAAATCTAGATAGGGAGATGCATTTGCCCCATGTTTCAATAAATTTTGTAATTTCCGTAAATCTGGTTATAATCTAAAGTGTTAATCAAAATGTAGCTACCACAACTTGACTGTGACCTCGAGGACTACATATCCTTCAACCCTCTACCACCAATCATGGTGGTTATCTATGAGTAGATATGGTCAATAAATCTACATTTGTTTTATGACAATTAAGACATCATCGATATTGAATGGAAGGACTTGGCAAGATCGTTGTAACCTGTTTTGGTAACACTTTTATCCTTGTAAGAGAGCAAAATTAGATCAGTCGAGAATGGGGCGCAATTTATTGGAAGATCTTACCGCTACACTCGACAAAGATATTATCAACCAGATATCTGATCTGAATTTGACGACAAAAAGGTTATAGTTAAGTAGTTAAAAAGCATATGATTGTATAGCTATTTGCATTTCTATAAAGGAAAAACGCTCATGAAGGCGTTTCTTCGGTTTTGAATGGAGCTGAACAGGGTATGGTATAATCATAGAGTGGAAAAACAAATGTTCAAAATACTATTTTGGAGGAGAGGATGTCCATAATTGGTCAAAACTCGATCTCGCACTTGATTGTAAGGAAAATTGTAATGAGACGTTTAGATAAAGGTTTTGCTGATCAACTAAGCAAACCGGCAATGACGCGCAGTGTTTCTATGGGCTCTTATGGAGTTAGGAAATCCAATGTAAATGAGAACGACCCACAGCCTTATAATTAATTGGCTGATTGGTTGTATAAAAATGCTAGTGCATAATCAGCTAGTATTTCTCCTTTGGAAGTGTAGGTAAGTTGTTGGCCGAAAAGTAACGGGTAGTGATTGCAGACAAGGAATAAGCTAAACCAATTGCAGATTCAAGTCTAAAATGAATGTATGATAGCGGGATGATTCCCTTGTGTAAATTTTCCATTTCTGGATAGCTATATCTCCGCATCACTTACCTACGGTGTTTACATATCGCAATTAATTTGATATTCATGGCCTGTTCCCTTTATCAAAATTTTCGTGCAAGAAGTTGTCGACTAACACGAGGTTTCAAAAGATGCAGGTTTGATGAAAATTATTGGGACGTTTTACGGTCATTATAGTTATCACAATGAGAAATATTCTATTTATTGGTGTGATATGAAGATGTTTACTCTTCCGTATCATCTGACCTTTTTCTCCTTGTTTTTTTTTTCAAGAGTCTACGTGTAAATATTTATTTTTCGATAGTTCATATTTTGCCCTAGTTTTATTGAATCTTAGTTTGGATTATGGTTATAACACGTTGGTATTTTGTACACTATTTGATGCCTTATCTCAGTGTAGACCCATCCACGTGATCTTAATATAAAGTCAGGATTGAAAAAAAAGTTTTGTTTTCATTATACCATTCAAACTACTAGTTGATTGTATTAAAGGATGATTTTCACATTTTTCTTCGTCGTGAAAAGCTTTCCTAACGCTTTGGATAATGTTTATTTAAATAGCATAATCGCATGGTACCTCTCTACCACAGAGACTTGTCATGAATTTCCAATCCACGGTCCATGTATGTATATGATATATAGTCACCACAGACGCACACACACACCTCACACGTGTATATTTATTCCTGGTATGGAAATTTGTGCGAAGTCCGTCTGGTTTGTATCAGATATTTGTGAAACTGGGAATAAGTGAAGATTTGCGTTGTAGCAGCGCTTAATAATATTTAGTGTTTAATTTACTATTTTTTAACATCTCGGCTTATGCTGCTTGCTTGTGTGGTTGGGAATGTTCACATTTTCCCGCAGTATCTAATGTACTCTCTAAAAGACATTACGTTTGATAACAATTGTTAGTGCTTACTGTTTATGATACAAAAGTAATGCATCTACGTTTATACAAACACTTTCAGTGAATCGCTAAAGTGGACGCAAACAAAATTGTTTGAGTGATGTGGCATCATTATTTTAAAGATATTTTGGTCAGAGGGTTGCAGTTGGTTTCGGAATAACTCGTGAATTTTGATCAGTTTTAAGGATAACATTTGTTCCGAAAATCAATTGTTTACTTCCGCTTCCACGTCATTCCAGCGGTGTGTCTTGTGGCTGATGACACTGACGCTAAATTTAGAACAACATCCTCATTGAGATAGGTACAGCTTGGTAAAGAATGGAACTTTGACATTGAAATTGCATGAATTGCTCATTAGTACTGTCGTAACTGATGTCATTTTGATTACACTAAACCGCTTATTTGCAAATGTTTTCCTAACTGACATTGGCAACGGACGTAAACACCCGTATTTTATGGTAGACGATCTGTGTGTATTGCACAATTGAACTGGCAGGGCTTTCCAATCGGTGCTTTATATACGCTGATACACGTGGAGGTTTTGACGAAGGAAGGATTTTTGTTTTGATCGGTGACGTGTTCTCATGTGACGATAGATATTCCACGACAAGTGGAATTGCATGTACATAATTTACGCATTACAGTAACACCGTAAACAAGAAAGATGGCGGTCACATCTGACCCAAATCAAGTTTTGGACATGCTTTTTAATGACGATGATGGTCTGCTTAAATCTGAAGTTTCGGGAATACAGACTGTTAACTTCGTAAGTATCATTCAACCAATTTTGATGTCGGCAATAAATCGCTTCAAAGCGTTTCCAATATTAAGTAAAAATAATTAAAACGGCACCATCACCGACACTGCCCACGCAAGTGCTTGCTTTTTATATTCACGGGGTATAATTTTCACGTTATGAATGAAGTTATTGTAAATCAATATAACCCTGCTGTCGTAGTATAAACTACACAATCATTAAACCTTGTGCGACAGCTGTCTGAAATAGATCTGTAAGGAAAAAGTTGAATATACAAGTTATCATGAATCAGTATGACTCATATACAAGTGGAGATTACAGTATGTGTGTAGCCAGGGACTCCCAATTGCTCAGGGATATTTCATCATATGCAGGGAACCAACTGTTTTGTTACACATCATCATTCAGAATAGAAGAGTCTCCTGTCAAAAGTGGTCCTACATTTAATTCCTATAGGCAAATATATGTAATGCACATGTGCAGAAGCAGTATGCACTTAGATGTTTAGTTTGTGACTTGGATTGTTCAAAACTAAGCATTATTTGGTTTTCATAATGGCATTGGAAAACTGTATTCAAAATAATTACTGCCTGACAGATGATGTCTTCATGCCATTTAAACTACATGGGGATGATACTGAAACACAGAGTTTTTATGATGCCAATGTATGTGATTCAGACAGTGATAGTTCTTCTATAAAGGATGCTAACTGGAACTTGTTTACCCAGGATGTTTTGGTACTAAATGACTCTGTTTGAATTTAAATTACATGAAAACTTCATTTTTTCACCACAAGAATGTGCTTACAACTGATTACAACTCAAAATTGTTTCTATCAAGATTTTTTACACTAAACAGTTTACTACTTCAAACTGTTATTTCGGAAAGAGTTTCACAGTATCTGTAATGACTTTTTTTACACTCTTTTATTTCAATTAAGTGTGCCTAACATAGTTATCATTTATTATTAAACCATGTAAATGTAAGTGTACATTATTATAATATTTTGATGTTTTATTTACAGTCAGATCTTGGGCTTTTCTCAGAAGGAGATGGTGACCTGCTGGAAAGTGTACTTAAAGAAGCAAATCTAGGAGACTTAAATACTGATATAGATATTGACCAACCACAACAGAAATCTTTCTCTACCCATACAGACCATGATTATTTCGCTCAACGATCACCAACAAACAGTGACAGTGGAGTGTCGTTAGAATCTAGTGCTTACTCGCCAAGAAGCATGGGCGACGAACAATTACAGAACAGTCCAAAAGAATATTATTTATCAGACTCCTCAACAAATTTCACAACAGATTTTGTGGATAAACTATCAGAACATAGTCCTCTAGCTTTGGAGGATATGAACATGGAGGACTTTAGCATGGATGGTGTGGATGGTTTAACAACATCGCATCTCCTCAGTGAACAAGACTTCTTGACAAATATTGATAATCCACTTACAAAAAACAATGAAGCAGTGACTATTAGTTTAGGTAGGTACAGAAAGACCAAAGTACCTGCTAAACGAGGTTGACCTTATCAATGTCTTAAAGGTTCAACATGTTGCTATCTGTCAGCATCAGATTATTTAATAAGGAAATTGGCTGACCAGTGTCCTCATCATCCTCAATACTCCAGGCCAGGGATTATGATCACTTTGGCTCTCTGCACCCCTGGAACATGTCATGGCAAAATTGATGGCACAAGCAAAATTATTTGATTTCTACCAGAGAAAAAAACTGAGCAGTCACAGGCTTATGCGCTCATTTTGAAGATTACAAACAAGTGACACCCAACTTCAAAGCCATTATGATATACTGTTATGTGACCTTGAGATTCGTTTGATGTACATCAAAGGATCAAACTTGTCTTTTAGTCTTGTCCACAAGGTGTTGCGCATGGAACCTTCAATTTTGTCATGATATGTTACAGAGTTGCAGAGACCAGAAATAATTGTAGCCCCAAGAGTATTGAGGATGTTACCTCATATGTTTATTTGCTTTCGAAATATCCTAGGTCCACATGTTTTCAAGCAGTGTTAGAGAGTGACAAAAAATAACAGACATAGGTCTACCTTATACATAATGTGTATATCTATGTTAAGATTTCGGCTTTTAATAACTACAAACCTGTGACTAAGTTTTGAACAGATCAGTTTGTAAGTACAAAGTGTGTTTGTAATGTCTGTAAACTGCTGTGCAAGATCTACAAACTCCTTTCAGCTGGAAAGAGAATCTTTAAATTTGAAACAAATAATTTAATATGTTATTATCTAATGCAGAATATGTTATAACTCAGAAAATTTTTGCTGCAGATGACCTGACCAGTGAAGGTGAAGGGTTGAGTTGTGTTAATACTGTCCGTATCATTAAAGTCTCTTCCCACCATACAGACGGCCTGCCATTCACTATGAAGGATGTCAGCACCAAAACTACAAAGGTGTGTGGTTTATTACTCGTGTTAGAAATGGTCAGTTTTTATTACAGATTGAATTTAGGAATTTAAACAGTTGTGTCCATGTGTGTGAATGGTTTGAAAAGTTTTCACTGAAATGTCAGTCTTTATCTGATATAATGACCAGTGTTATAAACATGCTGAATGATAGGACTTGTTAGTAGAGAGGAATGGAGAGAAAACATTTTACCACATGTATGTTTTTATCTTTTTATTTTCTAATTTCTATAGACTTTCAGCAATATAAGAGTATGATGTTTGCAATTGTTTGTAGTTTCCTGAGCTACGACTATCAGATGAGGAGAAAGAACTGCTGGCTAAAGAAGGGGTCCAACTACCAACAGACATGCCGCTCACCAAAGAGGAAGAGAAGATCCTCAAAGCTGTTCGCAGGAAAATAAGGAACAAGGTGGGAACATTCAGAGGAGATTATGACAGTCACCTCTCTGTTGAAAGCATTGAGCACATAAAGATGTGAAATGTTGGCCTTTTATTCTATAGGGTTGGTTATCACAGCTGCCAATCAAAACTAGATGAAGATCATCTTTAATTGTCTTTAAACTCTCACTCAAAATCATGGCAATGCATTTGTAATTTTTCAGTTATCTTGATATATGAATTGATAAAGTATTAATAGGTGACAAATTCATCAAGGTCTGATCAGCCTCTCAACTAGTACATTTTTTGGATTGCAGGTATCAGCCAAAGAAAGCAGAAAAAGGAAGCAGGGATATGTTGAGGGGTTAGAAAAGCGAGTAAAAATGTCCACTACAGAAAATCAACACCTCAAAAAGAAGGTGGAAAGCCTTGAACATCATAACCAGTAAGTCAACTTAGTTGTGTTTGAAAATTTTTGTGGAATGTTAATTTAAGGTCATAACCAGTAAGTCAACTTAGTTGTGTTTGAAAATTTTCATGGAATGTTAATTTAAGGTAACATTTATTGAATACCGGTAATAAATATTGATGATTCAGCAGCCCTGTTGTGTTGTTATCATTTTCTTATGCTTGATGGAAATGAGAAAGACAACACTTTTTGTTCTTATTTGGAAATTAAGAAATATTTTAACTTAATTTCATCCTTTACAAGTATTGGTAAAAATATCTGTTAAGTTAAATTACCACTGTCACTAGAATAAATAGGTAAAAATATTTGTTTGGTTAATTCACCACTGTCACTTGAATAAGATTACATTTATGTTTCACTTCCTGAAGTTCACTTTCGTCATTGAAGAATTTGTTCATATTCAATGCATGTGAATTAATGTTGTAAAATTTCCTTATTTTTTATTCCTTCAGAACACTCACACAGCAGCTAAAGAAACTACAGTCCTACATTTTATCAAAAGCAAATAAGCCACAAACATCTACATGTATTATGGTAAGTTTTAAATGGATACCATGTAGAAAGTTACGCATAGATATGAAATCATTGTTAAAACCTGTTATTTATGTTATTTTTTTTTGCCTGGGTTTCTACACCATGATTTCTTGTACATTATTTTAAGAGCATGGAAATTACATTATTATTTATTTATAAAAATGATGTAGCATAATATATTTTGAAAAGATGTGATGAATTTTTCTTTGATTTTTATGAAAATTTTCTTTCTGTAGGTGTTGGTGTTGTCCTTTGCTTTCATCATTGTGCCCAACTTCAGCCCACTGGGAAAGAGAGACAGCCTGGATGCTAAAAATATTCCTATGGCTGGTAAGTCACGCAGTCTCCTGTATGATTCTGGATATGACGTTGAGACTGACGTTGATGACCCCTATGGTATCCAAGTGTCTGTGAAACCTGGACCACCTTGGGAAATACCACCCAAAACCCCAGCTGTGCATATACCGACAAATGCTCATGCGCCTGTTGAGTTTGAAATGGACCAATCAGAACAGCTCATGGACCATAACAAAATGGCTGAAACCAACAGTGAAAAAGACAATGTTGCTGAGACAATCACAAACAAATTGACGGAGAAAAATGACACACAGTTGAAATATACAGGATCACATGAGGAAATTTGAGTTGTTACACTGGAAGTATGATTGTGTGTTTTTAAAAAAAACATTGTTTGATTTGTTTAGTGAGAGTGCATGTGGATTAATTGTTGTTATCATGAGATATCAGTTTGACTGGTGATATTTAATCATTTCACATCTTCCTTGTATTGCTGTCAACTTTGTTTAGTCACAAAAGACTTGTAACTTAATTTACATTTGAATGCATTACATAACCAAAAACATATTCATTGGAGTGACAATAGAAATAATATCCCATTCAAGCAGAGGGTTAGAGAAGCTATGTGATGTTTGAAATGAGGTTACTCTACATCATTTTTGGACATAAATGATTATTTTTTTCATGTTTTTTTTTTTACATTAATTCCTTAGTACGTTTTTTCCATAAATCCATAAATTTGTCATAAATCTTTAGTTAACGGTATGACCAGATAATATTTGCCCGGAGGTTCAGCAGGATTTTTTGTTGTCCGATGTTTTAATTGTTATCATGAGTGCTACTTATCCACCAGACTTTATCCACAATGCAATTTGTATTTGATAAACCATGAAATTTTAACACCATTTAGACACAAAATTTTACAGTATTATCATGAGGGTGAACAAGATTGACATTTTGTTTATCTCTGTATTATAGTAAATGATTTGTTACTACAGGTATGGTAATTATGAACTAATTATACAGTTACAGTGTAAATCGGAGTCTCATGTAGGTGGTAGGTATACTTACAAAAAATGGTACAGTCCTTATCTACACACAGCACCACACTGTTTGATCAGCCTCGAGCTATTGAGATTAGTGATCTTGTTAAGGTTCCTATAATGCTTGGAAATCTTCCATGGTTCTAAAGGACTTTACATAAGTATACTTGTCTGGCCTTTCTCATATCTGAATCATAAACAAATCAATCTAGTACAGGTCAAACAAATTAAAATGGAATTAAACTTGTCTTTTTGGGAGAGAGTTTCGAGTATCAATGATTGGGCAATTGGTTTATAGGTTTAATGTTTACTGAATTGTCAGTGAAACAGGCACAGCATTGTGAACTGCTGGTTCCATGGACTGTACAATGCAATTCAGCGCACAGTTTTCCGATAGTGTCCTGAATCCCCCTGTCAAACTAGGTATATATAAATAGGATCAATTCCACATGGTAATTTTACATCGGACTTCGTTTTTCTTTTCAGATATTTGTTTCCCTCAAAAATTGTCAGATGTTCGTTTCCTTCAAAAATTATCAGTAATACAATGTTTTTATCGTACATATTGGTATAGCTAAAGGAACAAAAAGTAACAAGAGCTGCTTAATCATTTACAATACCAATGGAAATCAAATTTAGTCTTGGAATATTCATTGTAAATAGTACCAAATATTTACTGTATGTTTTAAGTTACAGTAGAATTTACAGTTAGAATATTCTGATGTGTACAAATAGTGCTAATATTACATAATGAAATCCAGGTGTAATATAATGAAATGAAGATTTTTTTTAATAGTTTTCTGCAGAATAATACTTAAAAATACAAAACTGGAACACAGAACTTGAACATTCAGGAAATACACTGATGTCTTTTTTTTTCTGTCTTGTATGTTTTTTCTAATACAACTAGAGTCATGCCATGAAATGACAATTAGATGTGTTTTTTTCATGATTATGATCATAGAAATGGCAGTATCTTGGACTTGAGAGGGTCCATATTTATAGAAGTTGAGGTTACAGGTTGTCTTACAATTACTAGCCTTGGATAGTGGGAATTTCCCTTCAGCAGTGTCTGGCTAGAGACAGAAGGAAGGGTTTCTAGTTCAAACTCCAGCAGTAGCAAGATTCACTCAACTGTAAAATTTTTGTAAATGATGCTTACCCACATACAAGGTACAGCCATTGAAGACATGTCAGGCAAGTGATGGTTATGTAACTTGTGTAACTTTCACTCTCTGTGATGTAGCATGTAATCAGTGTAAGAATATTTTTTATGAAATTGACCCGAGATTTATCAAAAGAATCATTGTATTAAATTGTAAAATAAATTGGTAGCGCCAACAAACTCAGAATTATAGTGTTTGTGTTCAGTAAATCATTTTAAACAGTACATTTGGTTTGTGCCTATGTATCAGGTGATTGACAAATTCCTTTTGATTGTACGGGTACAGTAGCACAAACTATTAATGGCAACTATGAGTACACCTGGTCTGTTTGCAAAAAATTCTGAATAAGGAAATGATTAAAATATTATATCAGGATTGTTAAAATAAACATGAAAACCACTGTTCCACTAAAAGATGTTTTGTCATGTGATCCTACTCTGCAAATATACTTTGAAAAATTTTACTTGTGAAAATGTATTAGTACTTCGGTTGTGCAATTCATTTGTATTGCACATATGATAAAATATACTTGTTTATATGTTAGAAGAATTGGTTCTGTGAATTTCTGTTCTACCAAAGTTTCAGGGCACTCATCACTTTTGCCTTATTATCTTTTGAACCGAGCATGTAACTTTTTATCTGAACAGTTAATTTAGTTATTGTATGTGAAGATAATTTGTATTGTTTTTTAGACAGTTAGCATTTGGTCATGTACAAATTATTACTGTATTTGATGGAAAATGATGCAAACATTAATAGATTTTTCATATTTTAATGGAATGGCAATGACAGATGAGAATTATCAGAAAATCTGCTTGTTAATGATACTTTGTTATGTCTGTGCATACACAGGTATGTGACTACTGGGACAAGGAGGGGTAGTACTCTACCTGTCCCGGTCAATAAAACCTTAATGTTGTGACTCCCAGTATTTTTTTGAAGTTTTTCCTCCTTAATTTATTAATTTCCCCAAAAGTGTTTCTTTAAAACACAACAGATTGGATGTGTATGTTGATGTGAGTTTAATACCAAATGATAATACCTACCTACAAGATTGGTTATAGCAGGGGAATGTATTTGATATAGACTGACAGTGTATGTACATCATGATGTATATTTGATAGAGACATACAGTGTATGTACATCATGGTGTATATTTGATGTAGACTTACAGTGTATGTACATCATGATGTATATTTGATGTAGACTTAGTGTATGTACATCATGATGTATATTTGATGTAGACATACAGTGTATGTACATCATGATGTATATTTGATGTAGACTTACAGTGTATGTACATCATGATGTATATTTGATGTAGACTTAGTGTATGTACATCATGATGTATATTTGATGTAGACTTATTGTATGCTGTAACTGTGACTGGCTTTAGAACTCAAGATGTTTCTGATGGAAAAAAATTCTCACATGCTTACTCTAACTAGGATATTTTGAGCTTGTGTAGATTGCACACTTATTATCTATTCAACCGAGCATGATGCTCTCTTTCTCTTAAGAATTACACACCAATTCCATGTAACTTTTATCTGAACAACTAATTCAGTTATTGTTTGTTCTTCTCAAAAACTTACTCTAACCAGGATATTTTGAGGTGTTGTAGATTGCACTCACTCCTTTGTATTTTCACCTGTACATAGAATTTGTACATTGTTGTCATATCATGTAATAGTTGATACAAATTGTGTTTTAAATAATGGCCTGATTACGCTGAGCGATTGGATGTTTGTATTTACGAGTGTAAGTAGAGAGTGCCAGTGATAAATGTTTACTGGATAAACCTGGATTACCATATACTTTTGTTATAACCCGTCTTTTTGTATTATCAGTTTTCTTGATGTTTGAGATATTTTTTTTGAGAAAACCAGTTGTTAAACAATAAATTTTGACTTTGTGAAACTTTGTTCTTTCTGGTTTTTTTTCCATATTTATTCCAATCATTGTACAGGACAAATTTTCAAGACTTTGAGCTTTCAGCAGTGTAGGCAATTAACTGATATGGGCAAGTTCAATGTATTTTCACAAATTATAAATACATCTTTCAGAATTTGTGACCAACAGCTTAAATTTTACTCTTTCCATCATAGTCTGCTAAAGAATGAAACAGAAAAAAAATCCTGATACAGGCAAATTGGTATAGATGGTAATTCTTCTGTAGAATTGACTCCTTGGTGAATAAAGAGACCAGTGTAGACAAAAGAGAGAAATGGACAACATTCTCAGATCTTGGCAGGTTTTAATGGTGTCAACATGTTTTGGCATACTAGGTATGCTGTCTTCAGAACCATTCTGAAAAGGGCTTACCTAGCATGCCAAAACAGGTAAAGGTGGATGTTCTAGTCGACACAGATTTTTTTTTCTGTATTTAAGATCTGATAGGAATATTTTTAGTTTCACAACAGTATAAAAGAAAAAAACCATTTGCAAACTGAATGATTAGCACTTAAATATCAAAGCCTATCAATTTCTGGGATACATTTCAAAAACAAAATCAACACATAAATATAAAAATTTAACAAAGGATTTTTTTTCATTAAATTGCTATCAATTAGAGACATGATGTCATGTCACATCATACATTGTTATTTCATTCATTTAAAATGCATTCTTGTGTGGGCCTATCACTTTCCAAACAAAAATATGTAGTACTATGAGAATGAAGAGTGAAACAATAGTCTATGTTCTGATTTTTACACAGAGTAACGAGTAGTTGATGAAATAACTGGACTGTGTTCCTAGAGAGATAAAGTAACAAGAGTTAGTGGATGCTAGTTCGTAAAGAGGAATTTCAATGTTCACTAAAAATAAAATCATTCATCACAAATATATTAAGTTGTACTCCAATGGCATTCAAAGCTGGCACATCCAGTCAGTTTTAACTAATTTCCACAACAAACAGCTTCTTATACTTAACTCTAAACAGTAACAGTTATGACCTGAATCATAGGTAAGTGTAATTTCTTTTTTCTTGAAACATGTTGGGCTTTAACCTAAAAAACACTTTTCCACCAAATTTCCTGCTTCTTAAACTTTGGTTTTTAAGATGAATTCTTTCACAGGTTTTGAAAATTTGACCCAAGTGATTGTGAAGATGGTCTAAGGTCATTTCTTTTTTATTTTTGAAAACTTTGTCAGGCTTCGTCCCAGAGGCCTAACAGCCAAGTACCATACTTTGGGGCCATCTGAATAGTCTTATGATTTTGTGTAATGATTTTACCAAATTTGTTTCCTGTGACCTTGAGTAAGGGTGAAGGTCATTTCTTTTTGCAAAGTTTTCAGGCTTTATCCTAGGAACTTATAGGACAAATACCATGACATTTGATCTGTTGGTTATCAAGAAGAAGTTTAAATAGAAAAGTTGATGCTAGCTGGATGATGGACTCAAGGATAGGATTAAAAATCCTTCATCTGTTGGGATTAAAGAATACAGAGTTTTTAGTTTAGTGCATCTGCTGGTGAAAAAAAATTAATTTCATTCAAAACAGAAGCAGAATTTTCAAATTTTGCATATTGGGGCCCCATCTGTCTGCCACCTGAAAGAGCCTGAACCTTGGCTAACACTACAATATATATACCCTTCACCAAAGGATGCTATAGACCATTTGTTTTTAAAGAATAATCAGACAGTTTTTTTGTATTACAGCTCTATGTTAGCATTTGAAAAAAAAAGATACCAGATGACAGTAAGACAAAGGATGACGCCTCATGGTATAAACTAATTAAAAACAAACTTTCAAGGTCAACGTACATGTACATAGTTTTATTTAATAGTTTTATATACAAACACACATGATGAAAGTAATGTATATCTGTATCTGACTTATTGTAGAAAGCAGCAGACCAGAAGTACACCATTCACAAAATCCTGAATATGTCTGGCTAATTTCATTTTTCCCTTCAGAAATCAAAGGCAAATCCGGTATCTGTTGAATTGGTCTAATCTTATCTCACTGGACTGATCCAAAGTCCCACTTCTTTATCTCCACTTTAGATGTCAGTCCTTCCCCAAGCACCTCAAAATCTTCCAAAATAGCCTCAACATTTGCAACAATTTGAATGTCCGAATGTTTGTCTGTGGTTTGCATCACAGGCATCTTTCCTGCTATGCGGTTGACCTGCAATGAACATCAATATACAACAATGGGAAATATGTAAGGAATTTGTCAATAAAATATCTATCCATCCCATTGAAGTGAATTGTAGAAGAAGAACGAACGAACGACCTCCCTCCCCCCCCCCCCCCCACCAACCACCCACCCACCCAACAAGCCACCCACACTCACTCACTCCCTCACTAACTGTAGGTAACTGTAGGTAACTATTACTAACTATACCTAAATGTAACTAACTATAGTTAACTGTAGCTTACTGTAACTAACTTCAGCTATCTGTAACTAACCTAACTGTAACTAACCACTGCTAACTATAACTAACTATAATTAAATGTAGCTAACTCGAACTGTTGCTATATGCAGTTAACTCTTACTAACGGTAGCTAACTTATAACTGTAACTAACTGTTATTTACTGTAACTAACTGTAGCTATCTGTTCAAAACTTTTTCCTGCATGCCAAGTAAACAATGTGCGATCTTCATCTGAAAAAAGGGGTTCATCAAATCCTACACTCTGGCATATGTACTACCACCTACTGAAAATGCTGCCTTGTTGAATGCTTGAGGTTTCCACAGAACACCAATAAGATTTCCTCCGTGGTGATCATAGAAGAACAGGGCGTATTCACCATAAACTTCCTAAAAAACAAGATTAATCAACATATTAATGTCATTTACATGTAGAAGCAAATCTAATTATCACACCATTGCATTTGATTAATTAATCAGCCATTTATCATCTCATGTAAAATATTATACCCTGCAACATCTACTATGAAAGGTGTGTAATAGGTTGTTTGTGCAAATAGAAATGCCTGTTGAGATGTGTTTTCATGAATAACATTTTGATTAAACAAAATCTAAGAACAGTCCTTTTTCAGCATCTTCATCTTGTTCAGAGATCTTCTGTTAGTTTTTAACCGATCTCTTTAAAACCTGGTTTGCTTTAACTTATCATTAAAACCTATTACACAATTTTCCCTTTAGACATTTTGATCCCCTACTACCATTTCAATATTTATATTTTTTTTAAAGCAAGAATATTTCTTTGGCACAAGGCAAGCATATATTGTTCTAGTTGAAAATGCTGCAGACCTCATGACTAAGCAGGTAAGACTTGAGAATACAAATAATATTTACCAAAAAAAATGTTTCTTAAATTATCTGGTCAAACTGATTATTTCTGTAACAGGGTTAGTAAGCACAACTAGCACCACACAGAATTAGTGAAAGCTTGTCAGAGTGTATTACGTAGAGCTAGTGATACTAACCCGCAGCTCTGACAGATACAGTTGTACAGGGTCAAACTCGTACACTGGCATCACTTCAGAATTCACATCAGTGAGATGAAGAGGGATGAAAGTTTCGTTAGTGATGTCCACAGCTTGGTTCTGACGCGGCACCATCTTCTGTCTCAGGTGTATGATCACATCATAGATTTCCAATGGCGGACGGAATATTTGCTGCCAGTCACATAAAAATACATGTTAATGAGCAAGTAAATTAAACAGCAAGTTTCAAATTATTTTTTTCATTTTTAAACATGTTCAAATGTTTGTCAATGAAGAAGCCAGGGTTCCAGATAATGATGGTATTACCAAGTTTATGTATAATTGGTGATTGTTTGTAATTTCTGATATTTTTTTAGTAAGTCTGTTTATTTCCATGTCCATTGTTGTAATTATTGAATGTATGTCAACAAGTATAATTGTTTATATCTAAAAATGTTGCTGACAAGTTTTGACAAAATGTTGAACTTCACTTGGTAATACAACAAAAGAAAAGTTTTATTCCACCCCAAAAATTGTTTCTTTTACAAATACTGTCAAGACAAAGTAACAATGATATTTTTTTCTCAACAATCTAATGTCGTAAACTAAAATTGTTACTATGGTAACAACTGACCTTAAAGTCTGTGGTATTTTGAGTCAGATTAGAGTTGAGTTGACTCTCCAGGATGTTGAGTGATTCCTTAGCCAGTAAAATGAGGCGCTGGAGGATAGGTGCCGTTGGTGACCCTGCTGTCCAGTGGGAGCTCAGTTTGTCTCCAGGTGTAGAAATAAACATCAAGGGAAGAGTTTTCCTGTCTTTTGAAAACTTTGACAAAATCTCTGCATAGTCACCAGCTGGAGGAAAACAAAATGAATGAGTGTATCACACCTATATATGTGAAATAAATAGGATTTGGTTAGGAGCAAAGTGTGAAAAGTTTGGAAATAAAATCAGCAAAAGTTAAGAATGGCATGTGCCAGACTTGCAAGGAACAACCATCGAACAGGACAAATCTAACTGAATAAAAGTAGTGACAAGACTGCACACTATTTGCAAGTTTAACTACAATGTATAATATCAATAAACACAAACATTGTGTTTGGTGAGGATCATCTAGAGGCTATGCAATGCAGACATAATAAAAAAAAATAATTTATTTTATAACAATATATTGCAAAACACGTTATTTCAACTTCTACTTCTCACTCTTGTTTGCCCCGATGTAAGCACACATATTATTGTGGGAGAAAACAGGAGTACCTAAGTAAAACCTATGCAGTCTGGTTTTCATGAATTGATCC
The DNA here is from genome assembly GCF_031769215.1 of Ylistrum balloti. Lineage (NCBI taxonomy): Eukaryota > Metazoa > Mollusca > Bivalvia > Pectinida > Pectinidae > Ylistrum > Ylistrum balloti. The sequence continues at coordinate 690,418 of NW_026782057.1, read as the reverse complement.
CTAGATGACTAGGTGTAAGACAAGTGCATTATCACTGCGCCACCCGACCACCCAATGCAAAAGTAAATAGTTGGACATATATCTAACAATATATCTTAAATGTTCACGTTTATTGGAATGTATGTGAATGAGAAGTTGAGAAGTATTACATGAATTTGCAGCAAGCTTCTTAGTAGAATTTTCACATCTGGTCACACTGATGGTACATGTACACAGAAAAAAAACAAGATCCAATTGGGATTATGGTGCCCACTATTGTGTGGTCTTAATATGTTCTTTAAAAGTTGGATCTTTTCCCTATCTTTATATTCTTTCCTCTGTTTTTGTTCATAATCATATAAAATTTGAAAATTTTTGTTGATACATAGCGATAACTTTTAACTACCAGGTCCAAAAAGGACACCAATCACGACAAAAGGAAACCTAAATATCAAGTTTGAGAAAAAACACCCATCCTATCCCCTTCTCAAGAACTAGCGTTAACAAACTTTGATAGTCAAAATCCAAGATAGCTGATGTCAGCCATTTTGTTTTTCTGATCAGTCCTAAAGTCAAACAGGCACAACTAGGCATAATGGAAACCTGCCAATAGAATTTAAGAAAGCTCCATCCAGTACTTCACACCAAGTAGCAATAACAATTTTCATAGCCAAAATAAAAAATGGCTGCCTGCCAATCCAAATTGGCACCAATATGGAATAAGGAGAATCTACATAATGAAATTTGAACCATTCAGTACTTCTAAAAAAACTGTGATAACAAGAACTGTTTAAGAAGGATGACAGACCAGAGACGTAGGGTGATTTTAATAGCCTACCATCTGATAATGGTTGGCTACAAATGCTGTATATTCTAATGTAAAGCGATGCTGATGACACAAGAATTACCTGTAAACTCTTGATTTAGATTGACCAACAGTGGTGTTCTGGTCCAGTCATGGTTGGATAAAAGATGAAGAAACCTCAAGAAACCGACCAGCGGTGAGCTATAAAACACGAAACGGAAAATTAACTTAGGGGTTTGATGTTATTATCCAGCACAAGATACCAATGGGTTCATTTTGTGTAATTTGTGTTAATCACTTAAATGATTAATGCATTAATGATCAATGACTTTAGAGCTGGAAAATAGTTTTGACAATAATTTTGAATAAGAATGGTTAATGTAAGAAAAAAAATCTGTTTTCTTTGTTGCAATGCCAATTCGAAACTATGAATGGAAATTTATTACAATTTGAAACTCTCAATAATGACCTTCAGAATCTTACCTGTACGTACTAATTAGACAAACAATCCTTACATACTTACTTAGGTACACTGAATGGACTAGGAGCTATGTAGATTTGGGCAGCCATTAGTTCCAGAGCTTCCTCTGGTATGTGGTCAGCCAGAAGTTGTGAGGACACCCAACGTTTGGCAAGTCGTACTGTACCACTGAATGTGTTGTGCTGTTGTTGTATACTGGAAAATTAGACAAGAAAACACATTTCTGTTATCATTGCAATTACAAGTTCCCCCCCCATTTTTTTTGTTTGTTAATGATGGGTAGTCAACTTTCTAAGAGTGCTTAAAGTTTCAAATTGACGTGCCATAAGTCTTTCACATTTTTTAAGTCTATGATATACAGTGACGTGCCATAAGTCTTTCACATTTTTTAAGTCTATGATATACAGTGACGTGCCATAAGTCTTTCACATTTTTTAAGTCTATGATATACAGTGACGGCCGTAAGTCTTTCACATTTTTTAAGTCTATGATATACAGTGACGTGCCATAAGTCTTTCACATTTTTTAAGTCTATGATATACAGTGACATGCCATAAGTCTTTCACATTTATTAAGTCTATGATATATTCTTTATATTTCCAACTTTTTCCATGAATTCCTTAAGGGATGGATTTTGAGGATATTCAGCCATTTTGTACAATAGTATCCATAGTTTCTTCTCATAATATTCATTTATTCGTTTGATTTTCCTTTGTTTTTCTAAGGAGTAATACAAAATCATCTACACTATGAAAATGAAAACTAAATAACAAGGACCTTCTTACTGTTGGCTGTACGATTAGTGATGGTTTACGTGACCTACTGCAGCTCAAGAGAGACAATGACAGATCATGATCATCTCTCATACACCTACACAGTACTGTAACCGTACTCTATAAATAACAATATCCTGACAATATCTCAACCATAGGCACGAGTGAGTGATTCATATTGTTTTACATACTGGTACGTGTCATGTATCATATTTTTTTTAGTCAACAACATAACTAAATTTTCCTTCAAAGATTACCTGTTGCCTTGAGCTGTGAATTTCACTGACCTGTTGGTGTACACAGCATACTTTTACACTACAAAGCTATTTTTTTATTTAAAGTATTGGATTCAGTACAAAATTTTTTGGGCAAGATTTTGACAATAATGTGCAACTCATGCTTTCAATTCAGATTTTATCAATAAAATGCACTGGGTGATGATGCATTTGGACACATTACCAGCTTCCCCCAAGACAATAGAATCAGTGGAACCAACGGACACTTCCCGAATAAACGCTAGTTCCAAATGGGCTAATTATGCAAAAGAGAGTTATGTCTCTTGCACACTGCACTTCTCCTTATTGAGATCTATCTACCTATGAAGTTTCATGATGAAACCTCTTATAGTTTTTGTGATATGCTCTGGATAAATTATGATGGACGGACAAACGCATGGATGGATGGACAAACAAACAAACAAAGTGGCATTTATATGCTCTCCCTTTGGTAAGCATAATTAAAATTGGCCACATTGGACATTGCCAACAGTTTTCTGATCATGAATTATATAAATCATATCAGACGTGATATATTTTCAGTACCTGGCATTTAAACAGATGAACAGTTTTTATGTGTAAATATGTTATTTTTTAACCAGTTGTAAAAGACTTACCCATGTAATGTGCTGGTCAGTTTAGGGAGAGCAACAATCTGTTTTTCCAGTTCTATTGACTCAGGTGTGTCCCTAACCTTCATCATGCCCTCAGGTGTACGATAAGACTTAGTCAAGGCTATCTCACGCAAGTAGGCAAGCTCTACTCGAAAGATGTAATTATTCTGCAAATACAAAAGTATCTCTGAGAGAAACTTTCCTGAGAAAACATGTAAATTTATGTTTCTCCAGAGAAAATAACATTTAATAAAATCTACCCAGAAAATACACAATATTCAATGGACTTATGACACAATTTACAACAAAAAGTATCTGAAAAGCCATTTTGACAAGGTATCAGCGTTGCTTCTATAACAACAAAAATGACATCATAACAGCCAGATATCTATTTGGTACTTAAGATTACACATCTTTCAGATTTTTATAGTGGCTTTGCAGAACAAATTTAAACAAGTGTATCAAACTCACTTTTTTCACATCTACATATCCAGGAGTTGTCCTGACGATCAGACTGTGATCACTCGACAAAGCTTTTCCCAAAGCTATGTGAAAGGCAGCCTTCAGACGCTGAAATGGTTCTATTTCATCTGGCCATTTACCACTTCCTTCCATCATACATACAACTGTTGAACAATACAACTTTATAGATAAATATTTATATCATATTTACAAGCTGCAAGTAACGACTGTTGTCTGTGATAAATTGAATACAATGTATATTGTAGGCAGCGGGGAAAATGATAAACACCTTTGTGGCAACTACTGCATAATTGAACGTATGTAGGTCATACAGTGAAAAAGAAAACTAAAAACTGTCCCTTTTCTTGGTATGAATCATTAACTTGATGATACTAGTTCAGAATTGAAAGGTTAGAGTTTAAAACTAAGCAAGATTAATTATGAAATGTTCTTTTCTTGTTTCTGTCATTTAACACGATATAACATGTAGCTGTTTAACCTAAAAAGCCAATATTTCCCAGAGTGCATTGCGATACCAAAATAACACCTCTGTAAACAGCTCACACCATTTCAAGATTCTTGATAAATGTATCTGTGTCAAATGATATTTGTCAGTTTGCTTTTCATATCATTATTATGAATAAAGATGTTTGTTCATCTGGAAAAATGACTATTTAAGTTTATATGGTTATAAACATTATGGACTATTTCACAGAATATTAACTTTGAGTAAACAGTCACCAACCATGGTGCTTCATTTTGTACTCTTGAGATAGATAGTGATATCAGTAATGACTGATGGGTACTTGGGTAGTGATCTTAAAGAATACTTAAATGATATAAAATTGAAAAAAAAAAAAATGTTGATAGGTCAGCCATTACTACCCAAAGTCTAACAGTACAAGGCATCGCACCCTCAAGCCTCAAATTTGTATGACATGGTAAGGGTAAAGGGAAACCTACATGTGTTCACAAACATCACCTCTTTTAAATGTTTGTATTTGTACCTTCTGCAGGGCAAATGTAGGTTACAGTTACCATAAATAAGCAGAATGGTGTACCTTTTATCAAAATGCTGCATAAATAGCAGTGTGGTCTGTGTAATACTGGAAGACGCTGCCCAATATGATGATGTGAATGTCTCTGCCGTAGATATAGTCTATTAAGCTACCACATACCAATACTTGATATGTTGCTGATAACTTTTTTTATGAATGACAATGCATTTAGCATTTCATTAATGTCACAATTGAAGTCTGTAGATCAGTGACATCCAAATTTCTTGTTACAGTTGAGTTGACCTAGTTATTAACCACTAACAGTAAAAGAATGAACTTATACTAAAGTTGATCTTTGTGAACACATGTGTGAAGTTTGGTAAGAATCGGAGAAGTAATAGAGCCTTCAGAGCAAAGACGTGACCATTTTATTATTTTCTATTTAAAGTAACAGTGACCTAATATTTGACTGTACAAGATTGGAAGTCAAACTTTTCTAAGAAGTGATGTTTGTGATTATGTGTCTCGTAGCAAGCAATTTAGAAATGCAGCTTCTAGAACAGTGACAAATAAATTTCTGTTGATTTCTATTTATAGTTACAACGACCTAGATGTTTATTTTCATATTAACATGCAAGGAGAGCTAATGCAGGAGAGCCAATCATGCATTCAAATCTCTCACGGACATTTATACTAATCCCTTGACGACATCCTTGTTATTCTGACGTTAATTTACTTCTGCTTCTGCCTACACTTCTATTGAATTTAAATATACCTTACCAAATAATCACAAATAAATTGGCCAGACTTATGTCACTTTCAAATTTAAATATCTTTAGAACTCTGGACTTTTAAATGATATCCCATATTGCTGACTGCACAACTTAAAAAAAAGAATCATTTAATTGTACAGCTAAGCTTATAGGTCAGAGGTTGAGCACATGTGCCACAGTAGATAAAACTGTAAATCCCTGTTCCTGATTTTTGTTGAAAATGTGCTAAAAGGTTGACAATACAGAGATTAACAGCTAAAAGGTTGACAATACAGAGATTAACATACAAAATATCTTTCATTTCTTTACAAAACTAACAAAAGGAAAACAGTCAAAGTCATAATAACCACTTGAACGACCACTGTGTAACCATGACTTACTCTTGTGAACAGGTGTGTACGGAGGAGTAGGCCTTGAGGATATAGGGCAAAGAAAACTGCTGTCTGTCTTTGTAAGTTGTGTTGGGAAGGTTGCTTGAAGGGCAGGGAACACCTAAAAATAACAAAATACAACAGGATAGTATACATTACCTGTGGAAAAAAGAATGTGTATTTATATAAAATAATGAGATGAAACAGAATACAAATGCAACTTGCACCTGTGGCATATGTAATAAAGATTGCAGTGGTATACAGATCGACAGGAACCAGTGGAATACAGATTGACAGTAACCAGTGGAATACAGATTGACAGTAACCAGTGGAATACAGATTGACAGTAACCAGTGGAATACAGATCGACAGTAACCAGTGGATTAAAGATCGACAGGAACCAGTGGTATACAGATCGACAGTAACCAGTGGATTACAGATTGACGGGAACCAGTGGATTACAGATCGACAGTAACCAGTGGAATACATATCGACAGTAACCAGTGGAATACAGATCGACAGTAACCAGTGGATTAAAGATCGACAGGAACCAGTGGATTACAGATCGACAGTAACCAGTTGTGGACTACAGATCACCAGGATCCAGTGGTATACAGATCGACAGTAACCAGTTGTGGACTACAGATCACCAGGATCCAGTGGTATACAGATCGACAGTAACCAGTGGATTACAGATCGACGGGAATCAGTGGACTACAGATGTAACCAGTGGATTACAGATCGACGGGAACCAGTGGACTACAGATTACCAGGAACCAGTGGAATAGGGGTTAACACAGTTACAATTATAAATTACAAACTTTATTTCAAAGTCAATTTAATGTTTCACTCACCTCTGTAAATCGAAATGCTGGAGATGTCCCTTGTATTGAGTTTATTGTGAGTGGCAAGTCCTTGAGATTACGTAGAAGTTTACAGAGTGAGTCATAGCTTTGCATAATGGCTACATTCTCTTCTTCCCCTGTACCATAACACTTGATTCCTTTCTTTGACCTGACTGGCAGGTACAACAGTGGGTCAAGTTGGGGGCCAATGAAACATATGGACTCAGTAGGTATGCCAGCTTGTCTACAAGAGAAATAATAAATCTGTCTCTTCATCACTGCATTTGTTAACACTCACAGTATACTCATATCAATGTCACTACAAAACACTACAGCTGAAACTTGGTATCTTGAAATTCAAGGGCCCTGGAAAATATTTCGACTTATCCAAATTTCGACTAAAACGAAGCGTATAGATAAGGTTGATGATATCTGTTTCCTGACAATGATTAAGGTTGAACAAAGTAGCTATGATAGCACCCAAACAGCATAGTTTAATCTGTTATTTGAAACGGCAGTAAATAAACCAATAGATTGATTTCTACTTTCTCCTTTCATTGTTTATTCATCCAAACAACAAAACATGTAATAACAACTCCAATCAAATACATTTGTACTCATGTGGTTCCATCCTGTACATGTGTACAATATCCTTACTGACCAAGCGCATATACATCATATATTTTATGGAATGACAATAAAACAAAATTAAAATTTGCTTTTGACACGCTACAAGAAATGATGTCACTGACAGCCCAGATCTTGCAATGTAAGCCTAAATTTTGTAGCTGATAGCCCAAACCTTGACACTAGCAGCCCAGATCTTGTCATTGTAAGCCTAAACTTTGTCACTGTTAGCCTAAAATTTGTCAATGTTAGCATAAACCTTGTTACTGTTAGCCCAAACCTTGTTATCATTAGCCTAAACAAATCATCTTTACTTTGTTACTGTGAGCTAAATTACTTGTATATACTTATGTAAATATAAACTACAAAATGTGTGCCAGGTATAGATTTATACTTACACATACAAAATAATGTATTAAAATGTGTTACTACAGAAATACTATGTGACAGGTTTTCTATTCAAAGTGTCTCATTTTCTATATTTTTGACTTAAGATTGCACTATGAATACAAAAAATTTGAAATGAGGAAGAATAACATTATCTTTGTTAAGTTTCTCCTTAGTGCCATAAATTTGACACGGCTTAAATTAGATACTCTGGTTTCGACACCAAATGGAGAAATTTGCGTGATGTGAAATAAAACTGCAATGATGTACATGAGTTACTGTGAGTTGGATATAGACTAGACAACACATACTTCTGTAGAATGTGTTTGACAGCAATCGAGCAAACTGTCCTTTTCAGTGAAATTTCAGAATTCCCTTCCATCCATACAACTGCTTCACATATGCTTCCATCTTTAAATCGACGCAGTTCAGATTTTTCTCCCCAAAAATCACGGAAGTCATCAGCCTATGAATACATACCAAATGCAAAGTTTTAAATGAAAACTGACTATGTAAAAGTAAATGTTGTCAAAATCTGTTTTTCTGAGATTTCAATGAGTCATATAACCCTATCACACTAAAAGTTTCAACCTACAGAACAATATTATCAATTTTTTGTGGGATTCAAATTTCGTAGAATTTACAAAAATATTATTTCATGGGCACTTGATTTTGTGAAATAGTGCAATCAGAAAAATTAACTTAAACTGACACTGATGTGAGACTGACCTCTGGAGAGTCTGCTGGTGGACCCTTGTCTAGTATACTAGTACAGGTGTCTGGGTTGAGCAAAATTCCAACAGTTATCTGCCCCTGACTGCCAGGCTTAGGTGGTTCATCCATGATGCCCCACTGTAATAGATATAAGAAACTCAAAATGCAGTAAAAAAATGTTAAATAACCACATTAAACTATTCAATATGTCTCATATACAGAGTCTAATACAACCTTTGACCCCTCTTTCTGCCAAAATTTAACAGGAATTCTCCAAAGTTAGAAATCAATGAATCCAATCTAATGCACATGTTAAATGGGTACAGTACACCTCTCTTATCATGGTAACAATCTGCATCTCCTTCAGTAATTTTCAACTTCTTTGTACTGCCCTTCAGACTATACTAACAGTGATAGTACAATAAGGTTTTGTTGCCCTTGAGACACCTGCTTGCACTAGCATGTGACCTATATCAGTATCATATAAACTTGTTCATTTCACAACAGTTGTACAACATATTATATCAATATCTTATATACGGAGAAACAATTGCTCAGTATTATTTTTACCCTGCCCTCCCATAAGATAGTGATCTTTGCCTAATAACAAACTTGTCTTAAAAGCATTATAAGCCATATTTCAGCTCTAACTTGAAATTTTAGCTGCTGGTTTGTTTTTGCCTTATTGATAAAAGAGCAAAATGGACTAAAATAAACTGGTGAAAGTTTCCTTGTTTACAGTATACTTAACATTTTTGTTAGGCTAGACAGATGCATGCAAGGGGTCTAACTGTGAGAGAAAACTGGAGTACCCAGGCAAAACCTGCCTGGTCAGCATAGACAAGTGTATGACTACACCCAACCACTGTCATTAACCATTAGAATAAAGACCTATCTTCCATCAGAGTAAAACATCTGTTATTATATTAACCAAACGTGTATCCCCATAATGTTTCTTAGATGCCAAAATCATTTCCTCAATGCAAAGGTGAAGAGAATACTGAAAGGTCAAAAGGCTGTAATAGTGGACGCAAAACCAATTAGATAAATAAATAAAAATTGAACAAATTTGATTTAAGAGCTTGATGATTTCTTTCAGTGTTTTATTTATGTTCTACAAAACTCTGAATATTTCTTATGACATCATAAAACAAGGAACAATCAGACTGAAAATTACTCATGAAAAATACAAACCTGTGGTGTGCACTCTTGTTTGACCTGTAATAGTTTGATCCTCCTGTTCAGTGAACGCTGCAGTACTGAGACCAAACTAGGAGTAACAGCCGCGACCATATTGCCACCCAGGTCCATTACTTTGTCCGTCAGGTCGAACTTGTTTACAGATGTCTCAAGGCAAGACAACTCTCTGATGCTGAAAAGTATATTCAGAGAAAAAAAACATTATTTTTATAAAAATTATTACTTGCACCAAATTATGTGGGCATTTCTTCCCTAGTCTTGAAAAATTAAGTTAATATCATATTTTCAAAAAAAATTTCTGATTATTTAACTTAATCAAATCATATGGCCATTTCTTCCCAAATCTTGAAAAAATAAGTTAATACCATAATTTTAAACAATTTCACTAATTTTTTTTTCTTGGGGAAAGACGGGATTGTACCATCTTAGTGACTAAAGAGTTAACAATATGAGCATATAATATGTCAGTCCTCTATAATGCCTTTAAACATATAGCATTAGCACAAGCATGAAAATGGTAAATAATTTCAAAGATCAGGGCAGCATGTTTCTTAAATTTGTGAACTGAGAACATTTAATAAGCAACAGCCTTTTTATATGAGACACAAATTTAGAAGTTACATGTAGAACAGAACTGTGTCTATGAAAACTTACTGAAATAAATTGTCAAATGTGCGGAGGAAGGGAAGTGGTGTCATGAAAAAAAAAGAGAAACTATCTAGAGAATGATCCTCAAGCATTCGCATGGCTTGTCCAGCCTCATGACGAACCTGGAAAACAGGGTGAGAAAAGTGATACATTTTATCAGGACCTAAATTAATATTGTTATGTCCAGCATTTGCCATTCATAATTTTTCACTTAATTATTTCCAATAGATTCAATGACAGAAGCCACAGAATACCACAAAATTTCAGCTGTTTTCACACAATATTTGATATCTTTTGTTTATCTTATTGGTACAACAGGAAGAAAATTTCCAAAATATTAAGAATTTAATCATACTAAAAACAGTATTGAAGATTTTCACATACAATTAATAAGATATACAAAGATTTACACAATATCTTACCCGATTATAACAAGTCTTGTTCACACAAGAACAGATATTGAAATAACCAGTAACATCCACAAACACGACATCAAATGTCTCCAGGAAATCAGACAACAGAGGGCGCTGGGAATCTATGTTATCATCACACAGCGTGATACCTTGTACTGTCCAATCAGATTTAGCTGAAAATTCAACAGAAAAATGAAAAATAATTCCCCTACAATTTAAATGCATTATTTACCATAAAAAGTAGATTACTCATTTGTATGTGATGTAATAAATCTTATTTCACCATAAAATTTTGAGAAATTCATTTTAACTCTAAACGACAATCTCTAATTGCAGCACACCTCAACAAGCCTGAGGAAGACACTTACAAAGATTTAAAAGAGTGTTTCTGAAGACTTGGTAGCTGCTCATCATGTTGTTGAGGCGTCTCTTGGACAATAGATAGGCCACATACATAGACAGGATATAACTCGAGAAGCCGCCATAACCCTGTAATGTAGAACGAAGAATAAGTATCATTCTGCATATAAATCGAGTTACATAAAACAACTTTTGCTTGCTTGTTGGTTTCTTTTATGTGTTTATTGCCCACTAAACAGAAAGATTATTTTAAGGCATCTTAGAGTATTTGGCAATTACATTGTATCTCACTGAATATTCTTTTCTCTTAATAAACTGTTGCGAAGGATACCAACCATATTGAGTTCCCGTTGATGAAGCCAAACTTTCAGCAAATGGATTCCCTCCCTGATCCCTTGGCTATCCCCAACTGTCTTGGTCAAGTGGTCATTGTTTTGGGCCATCGTCAGGTCACTAAGAATAGCCATATTGTACGAGGATGTAGCAGGCTGGTCCCCTGTCAAACACCAAACGTACGTTATTGTAATGACAACAATACCCCTACTGAGTACAGTAACAAAGTAAGTTAAACTTAAGTACATTTATTTTGCGACAGAATTTTTTCTGAATTAACGAAAAAAGTTGCTTTTAACAATTTATATAACTGCTGAAATAAGTGCTTTTATATATTTTGTAATGAAGAAGTTTATTTACAAGAGCTCATAAAATCACTTAATTTTGGCACATGTCATCAGGCAAAACTCAGCATAACGTCAACATCAACATCAACATCAGGTAAACAAAGATTGAACAATAAAATTATTTAAGTTTCAATAGTCTGATTTTCAATCAATGTTGCTGGATGAATAGAATACATGGTCAGTGTCTTAAAACAAACCTATATTTTGACTCGGGACAGAAAGACGAAAGTGGCTCGCCAGAAGCTCACCACTTCTGTCTTTCTTCATCCTCACCAAAACACTGCTTATATTTTATTTTCCATGTAGTCTCTATGTATTATATATCAACAGGGATTAACACCAGCTTCGGTCAAGTGGCTTCAGAAGAACTGAAATGTGAATTTAACCAAGATATTGTCAAAGTTGACGAGTGAAATTTTATGATGATGGGGACAGAATGCAAAATGTTGCGATGTGATAGAACAGGGTGGACAGACATTCATGTACACAAGCTATAATTACTCTCCTCCTCCTGAAGAAATGATATGATAAAGAATCTATGTTTGTAAAACATCACCTAACAGATTTTGCCATTACCTTCCTCGACCTCCTCTGTCTGACCGTGGTACCACTGTTTTCTCACATTGTTCTTGTTAACATGGAAACGGTGCAGTTTGAACATGCCCTCTGCAGCTACCGCATGTAAATGTACCGTAACAGGCTTTCCTGTGTCACCTGTAAAAGGAAAGAAAAAATTCAAAATGAACCGAATTTTAAATCAACATTGCACCAGAATGAAAACAACTGATTATTGTTTTTCTGTCAGTTAAAACATGAGAACAATTTTGCCTACCTTTCACCTGTAGAATGAGGATAGGTTTGTAGTGGCAGCCATGATGGTATGTAAACTTTAAGTCTTCCACTTCCTCCTTCTTCCTCAGGTGTTTAGCAAGAACAGCCAAGTAAAGAGCTCTCTTCCTCAGGTACCTCTGGTTCAGGTGGTCCTTGCTCTGAAGACATTCCTATAACAGAACAAAGTATACTAATATGCGAACAACATCTAGCATTTTGTTATTAATAGGGACATCCATGAATATCCAGATATTTTGTTTTAGGATTTCTAGATATCATCTCGCTTAAATTTGTCTTTTCTCTGATATTTCAAAACATTTTCTTCAGATAAGTAATGCCAGTAACATACACGTTCTTATAACACAACCAGCAGAAGATGGAAGTGTGACAAGTACAGGTAGAAATAATCAATTGCTTTCCATTTTAATAAATATCTGACAGCACTATTTTAATGCATATTACTAAAGAAATGTAATTTCTGTCAAGAATGGATGATATATGAAAACATCTGTCTCTATCAAAGTGACTTTTATATTAATGAATTCTATTGACTGAAATATCTAGATAAACACTGTATAAAACTTACCGCTGGCATTGTAGCAGATATGTCTAAATTCACATTTGGTTTTACAGCAGTTCTTGACAAAAAGCTGCCCACTATCTTCACTTCGACAGGAGGAAGAAATTGGAATCGTCCCTTAACTGTTTTTGGTGACTGGCAGAATGGGACTTTGACAAATTTCTTTGGTAACCAATCTTGGTCCATCAACTGGGGAAAAAAATCACACATAATATATCTATATAAATGTATATACTGTTTTGTTTGGTCATTTCAGTAAAAAGAAAAAAAAACATTTTATTTCAAAGTGACAAGAAAATGAGCCTATTCCTGACTTCCATTTTATTTCCTTCGAATTGAGAGACATTTCTAAATACAAGATCTATCTTTATTATTTAAAAGTCAAAAGTTGAACCATTGTTGTATCATTTTTTAACATGTTTCTGCAGAATAAATTGACAGTTAATTCAGGCAGTTTTTAACGTCCATGACATACTTACCTCATGGGGTTTTCCTTTTGGAATATTTAAAAGCAAATTCTTGACAGTTGTGAAGACTTTTTCTATTTGTTGTTGTCGTTTTGCTTTCAATGTTACTTCTGACAGAAGCTCTGTAATCTATATATTAAAAAATAAATCAATAAGTTAATGAAATAATGCATTTAAAAAAAGGTATGATTATCCACAAATTACATTTGATAAATCGAGGCATACATTTTCTCAACCTGCAGCAACAAATCTGACTTTTCATTGTCAGTTTAAACCCACTTGAAGATATATACTGTTTGTGTAGTCTTATCAATAGATATGTCAAGAGATCCTAAAGAAAACATCCAGTCTGATCTTTATTTGTTCTCTAAAGTAGGACCTCTTCCCTTCTTTTCTGTATACTGTCCTCTGATTTCCTCCGAAGTATAATGTCACTTTTTTTCTGATCAGTAACAAAATCAAACAGGCACAACAAGAGACTAAGGGAAACCTATATATGAAATTTGAGAAATATTCATCCAGTACTTCAGAAGAGATAGTGGTGATAATGTTTTATTGTCAAAATCCAAGATGGCTGCCTGTCAGCAATTTTGTTTTTCTGATTGATGCTAAAATCAAATTGGGATCAAGGGGAATCTACATGTGGAAAATTGATGGACAGATGATAGACCAAAGATGTAGGGCAATATGAATATTCCACCATTTGATAATGGTGGACTAAGAATTATATCAATAATATCAACAGTGTTGTATAAACATTCATGTCAATTAAATGATTAAAGTGTTGATATGTCACTATCCAAAACCATTATCATAATTTTTACCTGCATACGAAACAGACTTGAATGGTAGAGGTTCTCTGTCTCTTTCAGCTGATTTAGTTCATCATTAGATGGCGGTTTGAACAAGCTTTTTTTGTTTATCTTTGTGGATGAAAGTGTGTCATCTGCTGTAGATGATTGAATTCCTGAATCAACATCTATATCGTCTTCAAATTCACCTTCACTTCCATCTTCACTCTCATCTACATCATCACTTTGTGCATTGACATCTTCATCTGCCTCAAAATCATCTAATTCCTCACTATCTTCGCTGTCAATGTCACCCAGCTTCTGTTGTTTATTATTCTGTTTATCAAAAAAAAATCTTTAGTGATCTAATTCCAATGTTCTTCTACAGGTGTTAAAACACATTCTAGAAATAAAGCACAATATCAAATCTGAAAAAGCAAATGTATTCCAAACTCAGTGAGAACAATTATTGACTCCTATTTCAAATGGACAGATGTATTATTCACCATTTTTTAGGTTATAAAGTTTACTGGTACATAGAGACATCAACTCAATCTGAATTGCTCATCTTGACTGAGTTCGGCAATTTGGAAGAAAGTTCTATATTCTAAAACGTTAGGGACATATAATATGGAGAGATAAGAAAACTAGGCCCAGTAGACACTTTCCTGGTGATAGATTTTGTGTTTGTTCACTGAACAATTAAGTCATCAGGAAGTCCCTCCCTTCGAGACTTTGATCTGACATGATAGAAATGTATGATATTATGTCAGACATAGATAAATGTAACATACATGATCAATTACCCCAGGAAACCCAACTAACAATGAGATTCTATTAGATACCAAAAGAAACAATGTAGTCTAGATATTAGGAAGTATTCTTTTTTCTCACTGTATAGTTACTTCATAGAACACTTTGACTGAAAAAGTAGTATTACCAACACACTCAATGGAAACCTGAATGAATACTGGAAAAACAAACCAATGAAATTCAGACTAGACTATTACCTGGATTTGCTGGAATCAAAGAACACAAATATGATTGGTCAGAGTGGCTTGTGCCAATAAAAAGGCAGGTAGTTATTATAACAGGTAAGTCATATAACAATAGTTATATAATTTTAATTAACTACATATGTCCAAATTTATACTAATGTAGTGTGGACTTTGCAGTGACAGAGCAGTTTTGTCTGCCAGTGAGAAGTGAATCTCATTTTCATAACAAACATAGTACATGTACTATTGATGTAAAAGGACATACAAAAACAAAATGAGTAAAAACAGAAAATTACTCAGCTTTATAATGCAATCAATTTAAAAATGATTTTCTTAATATATCTGGCTTACCAAAAGTTGTATATAATTTAGGGTGGTGTTTTAGTTGTAACTAGCTTAAACATTTGTTTAAGAAATATCAACCTTTTTTAATTGAATTTCTTCACTGTAGCTTTACAAAGATATATGGACAGTTTCATATCCCTCTATTATATGCCCCTGATATTGGTGAAGAGTCCTAATTTAGTTATTAAGCCTTAGATTTGAAAGCATTTAACCTATCTTAGGGCCTGTGTTATGTATATGTGATCTGTGAAGCTCTATACAGGTAACATGTTATGAAAGACCATGTTCGTTCACATCCAAGATGAGTGGTTCCAGGAATTCATCTGAGAAAAATTCTTTCGGCACTGAAAGACATAGAGCATCCAGAAGTGAAAAATGCTCTGCACTTTACCTGTAATAATGTTAATAAGAAAAAACTATGAAAGCATTTCTGCGTTTTTGAATTTTTTTTTTCACTTACTTTCCATTCTTACAAGACATGAAATGATTTACACAAACGCAATTGGCATGAATTAAAATGTCTTCATCCCTCCAAGTACTCGGCATACTATATGCCAACCAACATCGTAACGTCAAAACCTGCTGATCAGATTATAACACATTCTCTAACAATTTGAGCGATACACTTTTTACAGACACATTGTTACGTATAATTTTTGTAAACGATTTACGGATACTGACCATTACATTTAATATATTCAGGCCCCACTTGTATAAAACATCTCAACTTGAGATTTCCTCAAGTCGAGATTTTCCTCTGCTGATATCTCCTCAAAAACGGCTTGTATAAAATTTTCTCAAGGAACAGGAGGAAGTCATCGGCTAGGATGTCCTGAAATTCCTTGAGGAACTTTCATACAAGATATTTTCAAGGAGATATTAGCTGAGGAAATCTCAAGTTGAGATGTTTTATACAAGTGGGGCCAGATTTGATAATAATTGACAGGGTTAACTGCTTTTACACCAGATCGACCTAACAGAAATGTAAATCCACATTATTAATTATTAACCTACCTTGTCCAAGACATTTTCTGGATTTCTGTGCTTCCTCTTCATGGCGAAACTGGAATATGTATGTATAAGATAGTGTATTTTGCACCGTTTTAGTAGGAATGGGTTCACCAACACGTGTACCTGGGAGTCGCCATCTTGGAATTACTTAACACACACAAGACCTATCCATACGCTCATGTGAACCGATGTGCAGTGACGTACTTTAATGCTATTCCTGAAGGTTGTGATATATGTTTAATGATCTGTTTAAAAAAAAATCAATAGTATTAACGCTTACTCTAACATATGTGAAAGAATTTATTTCATTTTAATATAAAAAAAAAAAATTATTACCGACAATTGTACAAAGAGTTGTCCCTCTTCTTACAATAGAGAATGTGTAACAGTGAGGTAGCAGAAAACAGTTCATGTGCATTTTCCTTGAAATTCAGTGATTGATCATGATTGAGATACTCAAGTAAAGCAGTTTAAAACCCAACATTGTCCACTTCAACATGATAAGAACAATTTAAGCAAGGATTAATTACTCCTGAGAGAAGAACAAATGTGATTCCCGAAATCATTTTCGATAAGAGACGCAAAATACAATGTAAAGTCTAAATCTGTTATCGTTGCTGACTCGAAGTGAATGTTTTCAAACTAAACGGGAGGCGCCCGGACTCAGTGCTAACACACGTGAGTTTTTCATAGTTACTCAAAATTCTTCTCCTTATCATAGTACGACGAGCTTAGACCCTTGCGCTTTCTCCTAATTGATATAAGTGATCAATATATAATATTTCTTCATTTGTTTTCAAATAAAGATAATCTGAAAAAAAAAAGGTACATGTGTTATATAATTCCTTCCAATTAAAAAAATATTTTTCTCATAGTGAGCATAGCTTTTTCTCTCACGTGATTTTACAAGCCTACCACTTTCATTGTATAAGCCTATAGATGTTCCGATTCGATGTGCGTTCGTTTCTGTTGATATCTTCTTTTTTAAAGTTATTTTGGAGGAGCTATCTTGATAGTAGCAATTGTAGTAATTATATTGAACACACTAATACAACATAACAGGGACCAATATATATATATATATCGTCCAAAAAGCTTGGTTAATAGCGAAGGATCAGTATGTGCACATGACAAGGCGACCTCTCATATACTCAGTAGGCCAAGTGCAGCGGACAAATTAGTCCTGTATTTTATAGCGGAACTTTATCGAAAATAGATGAATAGACCAGTAGATATTTTTGTTAGGCCATACCATTTTCCCTTTTTACCGATTTGCGAGTAAAAATTGAACAACCTATTTAATTTTACATTATCGTTGAAAACTTTAACCCTTTTGAAACCATGCAGTACCAGTCTAGTACTGTCAGAGACAGGTATATTGTAAATAGGTCCAGTACAGTAGTGTGGGAATTTTTATATCATATGGATTAATATTTACAATGTCTGTGTTCGATTGGAATAACAAAAACCGTGTAAAATCCGCTTCTCGGTGCGTTTTATATTGAAAATTAATTGTCATTTTATTCGTGTGTTTGTGTTTTGAGTTGATTGAAAAGTGTCATAAAAAGTATAAGAGAGGACTTTTTATAATGCAGCATATAGCAGATAGATGCGTTATAAAGGGAAGTATATATCCAATAACACACCTTCTTGATACGAGGAACTGATAATACAGAATTCAATACATTTTAATGACTTCGTATTCTCGTTTTTTATATTGGGAAAAACATGTTTGTTTGTACTGTCCTCCGGTCATTTACCTTTAAGACCGTCCTCTACAGAAAATTATCCTATATCGTTCATAACTTTGACCGCGCACATGTAAAAAATGTTAAAGTTGAAATTTGTACAGTTCATTTACACAGCAATAACACAAATTCGAAATGTACTCTTCGTCAGGCTAGTCAGGAGTAGCAGAGACCAATTTTCTTAATCCACAAAAGTCTAAAAGAGACTGTAATTATACCTTCCAATTTTAAGGACCTCTCAGATGGAAGCGCGAGATACATTAGCCCCACTATCTCCTTAGCTGTATGCATTGCATGTTTTAATTCATTCGAATTGTGACACGACTCAGAATGATCAGATGTATGAAACTTACGAAATTTCACTGAATTATGGTGCTACTGCCGCACCCCCAAATGATTTTGACATTTCTTTTGATTACCCAGTCGGATTCTAGGTTTAAAATTTAGATCCTTAGCATCACTGATGAGACCTAGAGGGACGAAACAACTGTATTCTGCATTGCTTGACTCTGCTCTATCGTATCTGAATTTGTCAGTAATCACGTGTGTGTCTTTTGTTCTATCGATTTAATATACGGTATATTTATGATATAGCAATATTTACTCTGGTAACAGTCATGTATAATTTTTAAAGGCATCTGGTTCTTAAGTATGGCAAGCCAAAGAAGCAATATGTCACTATTTATGGATATTCATAAATCAATATGAAGTACCATATATACGTATTTATGAATATCATTAAATCGACTGATGGATATCCATAAATAGTGACCCTATTCAACTTTGGCTTGTCATATGTACTTCAGAACTTGTTGGCAAACCCATAACAAATTATAAATGTAATTGGTTTCCGCAAACTGTCTCTACATGTAAATGCCACGTGCTCAATATTTAAATGCCGTTAAAGTCCTTTTAATTGCAAGTTTTAGGCCACGCCCACTTTTTTTAGAGTTACTTCCGAACCGTGTCACCTCTTCCGCTTTCGTGACGTCACATGTCACAAACTTCGAACAAACTTAAGCAAGTTGCTAAGAGTTTCAAGTGGGGAGAAATATCATTGTTTTGACACATATCAGACACGACTGTGACTAGGAGAAGACAGGGTGATACTCTTTCCTGTCTGGTAAGTATTTTATGTCAGTGTTAGGTGTGTATTACTCAGTGTCACGGAACAGCTGATCTGGAAAAGTATGACAACGACATTATTCTATCGACTCATGCTCTCACCATTCGCTCGTGAAATGGGTTGTTTCAACAGTTTGTCCTGCTTGTAAACAGAAATATTTGTTTAATATTTCGATTTTATGTCATATTTTTGTGTCTTTGGTCTGTGTTTACAATTATGTCACACACAATTATAAAAAAAACAACAAGATTTGAAGTTAATTAGACATATTAATTAACAGTGATTAGTGTTATAAATTAGCTTAAGATTAATTAATTAGTAATCTACATTTGTCAATTTATTTCCAATGTTAATTTTGAAGATAAAATTTGGTTTAGGTATATGAAATGTACATATGAGTACCAGAGTAGATATAATCGTTTAATGGAACACTTAAAACTATATCCTCTCATTGCGTTAATTCCTAGAAACATAGCTG
The DNA here is from genome assembly GCF_031769215.1 of Ylistrum balloti. NCBI lineage: Eukaryota > Metazoa > Mollusca > Bivalvia > Pectinida > Pectinidae > Ylistrum > Ylistrum balloti. Next base: position 670,638 of record NW_026782057.1, on the reverse strand, counting down.
CACAGGTTGTGCATAACAGGACTTAAAAACTATCCAAGATAACTGTCACTCTGTCTGCTATAAATTATAATTTCCATGTAGGCTATGGTTTAATCTTTATTTCCTACACTTTTTGTTGTTTTACATTGATATCAATATGGTTCAAATAAACAGCATTAATTGTTGTTGTTGACATTATGGCTTGTAAACACTCTCATTACTTACATTATACAATAGGAATAGCCATTTTGATGCATGTACCTCCTTGTATCCCAAGGATAATTGATAGCTTTATCTTAGACTGTTGAGGCGGGATGAGATAGAGGGATCACAACCTGAACAGTAGGATGAACATGTTTGCAAAGTAGGGCTTGCACATCATTTGCCAAGTTCTTTTCCCAACTTGTTAAGTTTGAGATCTGTGCTTCCCCTACCCAACAGAGTTGTATCTCACTCTCAAGGAGAATGAATGTTTACTTTCCTCTTACCCCTCTGATGTTACTCAATTGTCATTTTAAGGGAATTCCAGCCCCAAGATCTCCTCCCCTTGGTAGTATCACAATAGTGTGGTTATATCTGTAAAGGATGAAAGGAAATATTGGCATATTGATTTGGCACATTTTTGGAATGCATTCAAATGCATATCATATCATACATAACCTGGTATGGGCGTGCATATTCCTGCAATTGGATGTTGCAATTAACTGGTGTTTATTTCCTGGTTTGAAGATGAGCAGTGAGCTTATGCCATGGTGCTGCATCTGTAGTCCATCTTGCATCGGGTGTCTGTCCCTTTTTATTAAAACACTACTTGTCATGATTGAATGAACAAATTTTGACAAAAGGGGAATCAATCTTGTATAGGTACAAGGTCTCCGCCCCCTTGGGTGGGAGGGGCAGGGCCTAATATGGGAAATGGAGTAAATTCTTAAAAATCCTACTCTTCCTGTAGGAATGAATGCATATTGCCAAAATAGCTGAACAACTAAAATAGTATAGTGCTCCTTTGGGATCTTCACATGTCTTGTATTAAAAAAAAAAGTCAAAAACAATGCTTAGAAAGTGTTAAAAAGTGGTGATATTTAACTGAATTGAAAAATGTCAACTTATTGCAAGTGTACTTTCACTTTATAAATGTAAATTTGAAATTCAAAATCAGTCATAGATTTTCATTTATAATTACGTTTGGAATGATCTGCTACCTTGTTCTCAGGGTTGCATTTGCACATGTATGAAAACTGTATCATGGCCCAGTGGTAATATCATACTTTCCTTTTCCTTTCCACATTTTTGTATCTTGAAATTATTGCAAAATTATTTACCCTTAGATAATCTTCAGTCTGACAATCTCTTCTGTTTGAGTGAATACATGTTTATTACAGTTGACTTTCTTTCCCCCCCCCCCCCCCCCCCCCCACTTTTTTTTTGTTGGTGGGGGAAGGAGGGTAGGATGTTTGTTTTACACAAGTGTAAATGTTTCATTGAATGTCCAGTAAAGCTTGCTTCAGTAAATTCCTAGTGAAATAGTTACCTGTTAACTAATGTGTTGTCATTTAACTCTTATCAGCCTGTCAAAGCAGATATCTGGACATTCCTTGTGGATCTGCTCTGGTACATTATGAGAGGTTCAAATAGCATATAGCATGTAAAAGACTTATAATTCCATGTGTCATCTTGGCAGGATTTAAATATATAGATAAAGTCTATTATTTTGGGTAACAGACTGTGAAATCTTGTACCTGAATTGATTAGCAACAAGAATGCATAATGTTGGCATCAGCCTGTTATCTCTTGTTACCAATGTTAAATGCTATCATTAAAACAATTTTAAGTATAGGCATTTACAAAAATATTTTATCAGTGATATATGAGAGTTTTATTTTTAAAGATAATTTTTAGTTTTAAAGTGAAAAGGGGACATAAATTCTGAATTTATGTGACAAATTTTTCTTCAGAACATGTGAAAAATATAGAAACATTAAGATTTTAAATATCATTAACAAAATATAGATTAAAAACAGCATAGTATGAACTTGTCTTTTTCATTATTGAATTTTCAATGTTTATTTCATTGTCCTATTTAAATGCTTTAGAATTACTCAAATTATTATATTATTTCAATTTTAATTGTTTTGGTTTGCTCTTTAAACTCATATTTTTTGTATAATTGATGTCATGGATACTTGGGTTTTATATACATACCATTTGTGTGATGACACATCTCTTTTATACAATAGCTTAATTTCTACCTTCTTTATAAAAGTGCAATATAAAAATCTATCTGGGACACAGAATAGATAGAATGATTGGCCAATTATGTTGAGGTGTGGTGCCTATGATGGATAGACTAACTGAGACTAGTACTTACATGTCTGCGGTCATTTTAAATTTCTTATAAAAGTTTAAAATTTCAATTCATCCCTCAAATGCCTTTCATTCATATAATGCCTTAATAAATCACTTTAGCAGTTTCTCCTGTATTGTCAATGATAAAGTTAAGAAAATATGTAAGTGAGTCATATCTCAATGGTATTTTTGAAATGACAAAAGAATGTAAAATTTTTAATATTCAAAACCAGGTAATTTTGAGTTAAAAGTTTTAAAAAAGGGTGGTAACTCTTCTACAAATATGTAGCATATATCCTTAACTCTGATGCAACTTGTAATATGAATGGTGTTTTGTCCTGTTGTTGACAGGACGTTAAACAAACCAAATTAAACATGGCAAATTCTTTACATCAGGGATTGGTAAACAGAAACATGTTCCTCAACAGTGTCTGTAAATGTTGATCAGAATCAATGAAAACTTCATTGATCAGGGTCCAATATAGAGAAGTGTAGATTAATACCCAGTAAAAACTTTTTAAGATGCTGACCAGAGTATAGCCTAAGTGATAATCAAGGTCAAGCATAAGCTGCTGACCAGGAATGAGTGCTGACCAGTGTCCAGTGTAAAGTGTTGACCAGTGTCCTGTGTATGCTGCTGACCAATGTCCTGTGTAAGTGTTGACCAGTGTCCTGTGTATGCTGCTGACCAGTGTCCTGTGTAAGTGCTGACCAGTGTCCTGTGTAAGTGCTGACCAGTATCCAGTGTAAGCTGCTGATCAGTGTCCTGTGTAAGTGCTGACCAGTGTCCAGTGTAAGCTGCTGACCAGTGTCCTGTGTATGCTGCTGTCCAGTGTAAGATGCTGACCAGTGTCCTGTGTAAGTGCTGACCAGTGTCCAATGTAAGCTGCTGACCAGTGTCCTGTGTATGCTGCTGACCAGTGTCCAGTGTAAGTTGCTGACCAGTGTCCTGTGTAAGTGTTGACCAGTGTCCTGTGTAAGTGCTGACCAGTGTCTAGTGTAAGTTGTTGACCAGTGTCCAGTGTAAGTGTTGACCAGTGTCCAGTGTAAGTGTTGACCAGTGTCCTGTGTAAAGTGTTGACCACTGTCCTGTGTAAGAGCTGACCAGTGTCCTGTATAAGATGCTGACCTGTGTCCAGTGTAAGGTGTTGACCAGTGTCCAGTGTAAGTGCTGACCAGTGTCCTGTGTAAGAGCTGACCAGTGTACTGTATAAGATGCTGACCTGTGTCCTGTATAAGATGCTGACCTGTGTCCTGTATAAGATGCTGACCTGTGTCCTGTATAAGATGCTGACCAGTGTCCTGTATAAGATGCTGACCAGTGTCCTGTATAAGATGCTGACCAGTGTCCTGTATAAGATGCTGACCTGTGTCCAGTGTAAGCTGTTAATGAGGGATGTCCAGTGGATGTCCAGCTGACCAGGTTTAATAGAAGTATTGATCTATTTATATAAGTGTTGCAGCAGCTCCAGTGTAGACAAAATGAAGACATAACATTTTTTTAATGGTTTTCATGTCCGCTTTGACAGTGTTTCAGCAGATGAGTAACATAGTATGAGATGATACAGCACTCATAATTGATATGTTTGTACTAAGGTGTAGAGTATAAGATATTAATGATTTATTCGCACATAAGCAGGCGGTGGTATGATGTACATGTATGCATACCTTCATGTCTGTAAAAAAGACGATACAAATCTTCCATCTGATGTAAAGAGTTAACTGAAAGGAAACAAATACCAGTATAAAAAACAATTACAAAAACAGCTCAGCTGTGTACAGTTAAGATTGCTATGATAAAAGATATATCTGTAAAACAGCATCGTTCTCACAAATTGTTCTCTATATCATGTAGTTCACTACAAGTATAAGTAATGTTTATTATTTGTCTGACTTGTCAAGTGTAAATTCAACATTTTTGAAATATATATGAAGTTTCCAATAGACAATATTTTATGATGTTGATTTTTTAGGTTGTAAGTACTTGCCCTGTACCAGGTTCTCTACTGAAGGAAAAAACAAAACAGTATATCAGTCCACCATTGTGCCAGTTTGTACCGCTAAACATGATTACAATCTCTGCTTATTACTTACTATGTTATGTATAACTATTTTTTATACCAGTAAACCTTTGATTGGGTTGTGTTACATACGTTTCCATGATATGCAGAGTTACAGCCCTTTGTTCACTCTGCCTTGGTTTTGGACTGACAGGTCGACTGATTGAGATAATTTTTTTCCACAATGAGCAACCAAACAGAAATACCCAAGATTTGAATATATATGGATATTGTTGTCAAGGTTCTGTAAGAATTGTGTTATTAGAATTGTTGCAAATTGTGGCAATGAATGTTAAGAATAATACATGCACCAGTATTAAAAAATATTTGGAAATCCTCAAGATATAAAGTTTTGATTACAGATGTTCCAATATGTGATATATTATTATGTGTCTTACTGTTTAGTCTTGGTAAAGGTTTGTTTACAAAAGTTCCAATATTCATAAATTATAATATTTGACTTACCATTTAGTCTTGATGAAGGTTTGACTACTGAAGATTCAATGTATAATATATATTGCATTTAGTTGTGATAAAGGTTTGATTGCAGAGGTTGCAATAATATATTGTGTGACTTGTACTATTACGTACAAATCAATATGTAGTTATCATTAAGGCCACTGAAGAAGACTGGACAGATGTCATAATTCAATATGTACTGGAACTTCACCAGGGCTTATCAATATCAACTTTATTCCTCCTGTATGGATATGTTATGCTCCAATACATAACTGAGAGGGTAGCAGGTGGAGGCTCTGTCCACACAGATTATTCCTATAATTATATCTACTGACCGTCAAACTTCTGTCCACACAGATTATTCCTATAATTATATCTACTGACTGTCAAACTTCTGTCCACACAGATTATTCCTATAATTATATCTACTGACCTTCTCACTTGTCCCTCACCCTGTGATCTCTATCACTAGGCTTAAGGAATAGAAATCTGGATCTGTTACAGATTTTTTGTTGGTTCATAGTTTGGGCTGGGAGATGATGGATTGTTGTCTTTATTCAGAAAACAAACACTTAGGACATGTATACATCAATAAATAGTCCTCTATACATTATACCAGGGAAACATTCACTCAGGGTTATTTTGCCCACATTTCAGTCTGTTAATTAAAATTACTCTAAATACATGAAAAATTAACATTTCATCTTTAACTTGAAATCATATTCCAACTTTCATTATGCACACTGAAGGAGTTAGTGCGTCCATTTATCCGTGCATGATAATATTGTCAAGAGCATAACACAAAAACTATAAGAGGTTTCAACATAAAACATCATTGATAGATAAATCACAGCAAGGAGAAGTGCAGTACATAAAAACCATCACTTGCTTTTGTACAATATAGGAATTAATGCCCTTTGGTGTTTTTTCATACATGAATTTGGTCCCATTCCAGGAGCTTAAACCTGTCTCTGACGGCCCTTGTTTTTAGAGGCGGAAAAGACGTGAAATTGAGACGGTGGTGAAAGTTCCTATGAGAGTGTTTGCTCATGCAAGCACTAGTATGGAAATGTGTGTTCAGATCTAGAAAGGAACCTTTTCAAACTGTCATTTTCCAAATGAAGAATCTCTGTATATCCCTTATTACAAGCTCATCTCACATAATTCAGATTAAGAAGGTTTCCCTTATAAGGAGATAAAATAATTGATAATCAAGTACAGCTTTTTTTACCAGTTACCTGTTTGCTATGACGATGATTTGAGTATAGATGTACTTTTATTGCCTAGGGTCCTTCTAGAAATTATTCTGTTATTATATTGCATATAAAATTTATCACTTAGGAAACCTTCAGAGACCACAGTTGACTTTGCTGTGTGACATTGTAGGGATTCTGTTATTATTTGTAGTAGCATTGTGGGCTTAGTTAATAAATTTAAGAATGTTTTTAACTTATGGTAGGAAGTTGATTAAATTATTCCATAAACATGAACATGTAGCTACACTCCTACCCTCCCCAAAGTGACAGCTTGTTCTTTTTATATTCCAAGATGTGTTACATAAGAACCAGCAAGATGTGAGAAAACGAGATTTTAATGGCATCAAAACAGTAGATGATTTACTTGAGAAAGGATTTCCTTCTCATCCACATGTAATTGGATCTCTTGTATGAAAGAGAGATAATTGTGTTACTCCCACATCAGAATTTTGCATTAATACTCAGAATCCTTCCTGACCAATAAACACTGGCCCCTAATCTGCTTGGTTTGATTATTGTAATTGTGTTCTAGACACATAAATCCTAGTGTTTCAAGCCCGTAACAGAAATTTAGTGATAATAGTCGGTGTATCTTTAGTTCTGGTGTCTATTTCAGGTATCTCTCTTTTTCTTTTTGTCCTTCCTGAAAAAATGTTACTGCATTTATGTAAAGGGATTCGATTTTTAGACTATCTGTTAAACAGATGTGATAACTGCTTCATGGCTCATCACACAGGAGCTTCGTAGAATACTTCCTTATAGAAGAAAACTTGTGTAGGATTACATTTGGTTTTGAAGGTCAGAGTTACAGTATAATAATTGAAAATTAAAAAACATTAGTCAACTTTAGTGTGATAATTCTTACTGAAAGCAAAGTGCTTGCTTGTTATGGTAGGTTTAAAATGGCATTTAAATGTCATAATTTGTGTATATTAAAGAAAGTTAAGGAAACAACAAGACAGTGAAGTCATGTGATAGTATTGTTAAAGTCACATGATGCCGTTCTATAACGTCACTTTCAACAATGGAAATGTGCTCAGAATATCATTACCAGGTACTTTAGGTAAAAAAATTCTCTTTGTTATTGTCTTGATGTCAAAGCTCAAAAGTGTGGGTGAAACCAGTCAATATACTGATGAACAAGAAGAAACAACGTACCCCTGGCTTGATGCGGTTTATTTCTAATTCATGGTTAAATGCCCCTTTACTCAGATCACCCTGCATACAGATGGTTATTCAAGTGAGAGATATGAGGAACTGAACAAATTCTTTTTAGAATACCAGTGGTGGATCTATCCTACTATTTAAAAACTTGTTTATAGCATAAACACAAGAATTTGATATTTTTGGCTCATGGAATTCAAACTTCATTTCTCCAATGTTTCTTCTTTTTTTCTAAAGGTGTTTTGGATTACTTCTGTTCATGAAGGTCTGAGATCGGACTACTCGTTTCTACAACAATACTTTAGTTACATTGAAAGATATTTATCTGATGTTAATGATAAAGGTCAGGTCACTGTTACTATAAATAGACGGACAACTTACACTAAACATACCATTTAGAGTTAGAAGCTGTGCTATCTGAAAATATTAGATTATCGATTGGGTTTGCACTCGGCATGTTTGTTGTCAGAATAAAAATCAGTTTTATATTGGAACTTAATTGAGATCAGTTATTTGAATTTTTACCTTTTAATACAAATTAGAATTTTAGTCAAATAATGAATTAATCTGCATCATACAGTTGATTCATCCTTACTAAGGTCCATTATATGTTGGGATATTGTTACTATATTAACAAGGTATTTAGGAAATTGCCACATTCATAAAAATGTGAAAAATCAATTTGTATATCATACCATCTAATTCCATTTTTTTTCTTTTGATATACAAAATAAAATTCAAACAACATTTAAAAGGAAATTAAAGAAATGGAATAGGATCATCTAGCTGAAAAAAGTAAATGGAGTGTCAGAAAATAAACACGCATTTGTGTATGTTTCTATGGTTCTAATAAATATGCTGAAAATTACTACCTCTAGATATTGATATTTATAGCGGTATATTTAGTTGTGTTTTTATCTTATCATGTAACCATGATCTTTATTTTGCTTGTGAATTTTGCCATGCAGTCTTTAAAGAGTTCCCAGTAGGTAGAGACTTATCAGCAACAAATCTTCATTTTAATATTTTGAATGTTTCCACTAAGCATTATTTTGTATATTATTGTATGCATACCATTAAGGTATGAACTGCAATCAAATAAAAAGTAAAAATCTGGTAGGTAATTTCTTATCTTAACCTAATACCAGGTTGTTTGTGTGCTCTTAAAGGTCAAACAGATTTGAAAAAAAAAAAAAAAATGGAATACAGTTACATATAGTTGTACATCCAGAATTAGAAAACTATTTATGTTCGAAGGGTTATTTACCTTAATGAAACTGCTCTAATATTTTATCTCCTTTTACTAAAGATAGACAAGAACCTTATAGAAGGCCAAATTTTAAAGTCATTACCTTTGTTATTTAAGGTCTAATTACATGAGAGTTACATTGATCCAGTTGGTTAAATTTTCATTAGCTCAATTAGGGTGGACAGGTAAATGTCAACCCTGAAAAAAGCAGTTCTTAATATGTGCTTAGGTTTGTACAAAAATACTTCTTGACAAAATCTCTTTTATGGATACAGTTTGAATTAATTATCTCCCTTTGTGTTATATTAGGCTGAAAAAAAAATTTCTGCATGATCATTTTGCTAAATAGCAATCAAAATTGCTTTTTCCAAAGAAAGTATTGAAAAAGAGCCAAAATTGACACTATGTGGCTTTGATATGGACACAAACCTACAGCCACTAGCTTAATTAGTACTGCATATTCCTTTCCAGTTTTGACCTTTATGCTATGAATCACTTTTTTATTTCAACTGAACTAAATCTGTATGTGGAATAACGGTTGATTGATTTAGAAACACAAATCTCGGCCCTATATAGCTGGGCAGTGAAGGTCAAGGCCAGAATACCAGTAAACATTTTGATTTTATTTAGCTTACATGGCCCGAAATGTCTTAGTGTGGCATCTGTTGTCACAGTCAAACAGCTTTTTTTTTACTATAAAATGCTTATCATATCCTAAACACCAAGGAATGTCAACTTTTAACCAGAAGTGATATTTTGTCGATTTATGGTCCAATGTATATATATACTGGTATAGAATTGTATATGTTTCAGTTTGTCAAGAAATACTTTGGACATTTTAATGAGTTTTGGAGCTTTAGGTATGAGTCCATCGGTTATACGCACGCAGTGAAATATAAGGGTTGCACTAATGATCAGTGTTGGTCTATATATCAGATAAGTAAATCTTTCACTGTGGCTCCTAAGATACTGTTACTTAAACTTGCTGTTTTATATTTAAATGATGCTAAGATCAATAAATACTGGACCAGCTCTTATTTGCCTTTCTATAACACACATGAATTGTGTGACCTCAATTTCAAAAAGACAGTTCTCACGAGATAAAGTCAGATAAATATAATTGTAACAATCTTGGTCTTAAAGTGTATGGATATCATTCTCCAGTGCCAAACATAACATTCACATATACAGTGGAACTTGTATATTAGACTGGTTTTGGAGGGTTTGGTTTGTAAAAGTATAGAAAGTTGACTGGTCCAGACTCTGATATAATTGAACTGATATTTATGAAAAAGTGAAGTTATAAATGAAAAAATAGTGATATTTGTTATCTTTTTGTGACTTAAATCTAAAAGAAATCTGCACAGACATTGAAAATGATGACATCTTCGAGGTGTTTGTATTGGAATCATTATAGATAGTGATATGTTGGGAGTTTCCTGCAAATTTCCCTACTTTTGTTTTCATTACATTTATAAATGGTTATTTCAGAAATTCTGTAATCAAATTTATTTTTCTGCACAAACATGCATCCATACATAGATGGCTTATTAAAAATTTTATTGAATTTATTATGATGTGTCATTAATAACAAAAAAGTTACTTACCTAGGTTGATAAAAAAGTTTTTAACCTCTGTAATTTCCCATTTTTTTTTTACTTCTTTCCTCCGGAAATGTTTTTTTCAACCTTGATGGAGGCAAAATTGGTGTTGATGCTGTCCCTTTAGCCTTCTGAAGCATAGGAAAAAATTAAAAACACCCCATTCATTTCAGGAATATGCTATTCCAAAAATATAGAAGAACACCATTTTATCTGAACAGTATATCTGAAATATTCAATGCAACCCCTGTGAAGGTTACAGTAATAAATGGAGAATACTGACTATGTCAAAAAGATATTTGTATATACATCAGTCACTAAACAGTATCATCAGGTATCTAACCTTTACAATATGATCTAAAATTGTTTTTGTTTCCTTCAGAAAAGGCCAAATTTTTAAAAAGGAAAAATTTAGAATTCTGCTATCTGAATGTTTTCAATTAAGATTAAAAGAAATGATTGGATGTCTTTGCATTATACAGGCCAAGCAGTTGATTTGATTATAATTAAGACGACATGAAAGATAATGTTTAAGCTCTGTTTAGTGATAGTGTGATGTACATAGATCTCGTGAAGAGAAGTTGATGATCAGGTCTAAATGAACACATTTGATGGCAGATCAAAGAGATCTGGAGGGGAGATAAAATTTCATGCTTCAGACTTGATAGAATAAATGAGTCAGTATAATATTGATTTTGTTTTTAAAAGAATTTGTCTCTTGCCTTGATGTAAACATTGAAGATAATGTGCTGTATTTGATACATACCAGTATAGTAGACTTTGTGATCTTTATAACAGATCATGATATATTGAATTTCTCTTTGTATCTGAAAATGTCAGCAACTTGTGTTATGGGAATATTGATATGCATCTATCATAGTGAAACTGTACTCTAGATATATACATACTGTCTCTATTGTCAGGTCTCGTTTGCATGATGATACACAGTGATCATTTACTGTTATCAACAACCTAATCACATAGATGATTTACCATAATTAACAACCTGATCACATAGATGATTTACCATAATTAACAACCTAATCACATAGATGATTTACCAGAAGTAACAACCTGATCACATAGATGATTTACCATAATTAACAACCTGATCACATAGATGATTTACCATAATTAACAACCTGATCACATAGATGATTTACCATAATTAACAACCTGATCACATAGATGATTTACCATAATTAACAACCTGATCACATAGATGATTTACCATAATTAACAACCTGATCACATAGATGATTTACCATAATTAACAACCTGATCACATAGATGATTTACCATAATTAACAACCTGATCACATAGATGATTTACCATAATTAACAACCTGATCACATAGATGATTTACCAGAAGTAACAACCTAATCACATAGATGATTTACCATAATTAACAACCTGATCACAGAGATGATTTACCATAATTAACAACCTGATCACATAGATGATTTACCAGAAGTAACAACCTGATCACATAGATGATTTACCATAATTAACAACCTGATCACAATGATGATTTACCAGAATTAACAACCTGATCACATAGATGATTTACCATAATTAACAACCTGATCACATAGATGATTTACCAGAATTAACAACCTAATCACAGTGATGATTTACCATAATTAACAACCTGATCACATAGATGATTTACCATAATTAACAACCTGATCACATAGATGATTTACCATAATTAACAACCTGATCACATAGATGATTTACCAGAATTAACAACCTAATCACAGAGATGATTTACCATAATTAACAACCTGATCACAGTGGTGATTTACCATAATTAACAACCTGATCACATAGATGATTTACCATAATTAACAACCTGATCACATAGATGATTTACCATAATTAACAACCTGATCACATAGATGATTTACCATAATTAACAACCTGATCACAGTGATGATTTACCATAATTAACAACCTGATCACATAGATGATTTACCATAATTAACAACCTGATCACAGAGATGATTTACCATAATTAACAACCTAATCACAGAGATGATTTTTACCATAATTAACAACCTGATCACATAGATGATTTACCATAATTAACAACCTGATCACATAGATGATTTACCATAATTAACAACCTGATCACATAGATGATTTACCATAATTAACAACCTGATCACATAGATGATTTACCATAATTAACAACCTGATCACATAGATGATTTACCATAATTAACAACCTGATCACATAGATGAATTAACAACCTACACATGAATTTAACAACCTGATCACAGTGGTGAGATGATTTACCATAATTAACAACCTGATCACAACCTGATCACATAGATGATTTACCATAATTAACAATCTGATGATTTACCATAATTAACAACCTGATCACATAGATGATTTACCATAATTAACAACCTGATCACAGAGATGATTTACCATAATTAACAACCTGATCACATAGATGATTTACCAGAAGTAACAACCTGATTTACCATAATTAACAACCTGATCACATAGATGATTTACCATAATTAACAACCTGATCACAGTGATGATTTACCATAATTAACAACCTGATCACATAGATGATTTACCAGAAGTAACAACCTGATCACATAGATGATTTACCATAATTAACAACCTGATCACATAGATGATTTACCATAATTAACAACCTGATCACATAGATGATTTACTGTAATTAACAACCTGATCACAGAGATGATTTACCATAATTAACAACCTGATCACAGTGATGATTTACCATAATTAACAACCTGATCACATAGATGATTTACTGTAATTAACAACCTGATCACATAGATGATTTACCATAATTAACAACCTGATCACATAGATGATTTACCAGAAGTAACAACCTGATCACATAGATGATTTACCATAATTAACAACCTGATCACATAGATGATTTACCATAATTAACAACCTGATCACATAGATGATTTACTGTAATTAACAACCTGATCACAGAGATGATTTACCATAATTAACAACCTGATCACAGTGATGATTTACCATAATTAACAACCTGATCACATAGATGATTTACTGTAATTAACAACCTGATCACATAGATGATTTACCATAATTAACAACCTGATCACAGTGATGATTTACCATAATTAACAACCTAATCACATAGATGATTTACCATAATTAACAACCTGATCACATAGATGATTTACCATAATTAACAACCTGATCACATAGATGATTTACCATAATTAACAACCTGATCACATAGATGATTTACCATAATTAACAACCTGATCTCATAGATGATTTACCATAATTAACAACCTGATCACATAGACGATTTACCATAAGTAACAACCTGATCACATAGATGATTTACCATAATTAACAACCTAATCACAGTGATGATTTACCAGAATTAACAACCTGATCACATAGATGATTTACCATAACTAACAACCTGATCACATAGATGATTTACCATAATTAACAACCTGATCACATAGATGATTTACCATAATTAACAACCTGATCACAGAGATGATTTACCATAATTAACAACCTGATCACATAGATGATTTACCATAATTAACAACCTGATCACATAGATGATTTACCATAATTAACAACCTGATCACATAGATGATTTACTGTAATTAACAACCTGATCACAGAGATGATTTACCATAATTAACAACCTGATCACAGTGATGATTTACCATAATTAACAACCTGATCACATAGATGATTTACTGTAATTAACAACCTGATCACATAGATGATTTACCATAATTAACAACCTGATCACATAGATGATTTACCAGAAGTAACAACCTGATCACATAGATGATTTACCATAATTAACAACCTGATCACATAGATGATTTACCATAATTAACAACCTGATCACATAGATGATTTACTGTAATTAACAACCTGATCACAGAGATGATTTACCATAATTATCAACCTGATCACAGTGATGATTTACCATAATTAACAACCTGATCACATAGATGATTTACTGTAATTAACAACCTGATCACATAGATGATTTACCATAATTAACAACCTGATCACAGTGATGATTTACCATAATTAACAACCTAATCACATAGATGATTTACCATAATTAACAACCTGATCACATAGATGATTTACCATAATTAACAACCTGATCACATAGATGATTTACCATAATTAACAACCTGATCACATAGATGATTTACCATAATTAACAACCTGATCTCATAGATGATTTACCATAATTAACAACCTGATCACATAGACGATTTACCATAAGTAACAACCTGATCACATAGATGATTTACCATAATTAACAACCTAATCACAGTGATGATTTACCAGAATTAACAACCTGATCACATAGATGATTTACCATAACTAACAACCTGATCACATAGATGATTTACCATAATTAACAACCTGATCACATAGATGATTTACCATAATTAACAACCTGATCACATAGATGATTTACCAGAAGTAACAACCTAATCACATAGATGATTTACCATAATTAACAACCTGATCACATAGATGATTTACTGTAATTAACAACCTGATCACATAGATGATTTACCATAATTAACAACCTGATCACATAGATGATTTACCATAATTAACGACCTGATCACATAGATGATTTACCAGAATTAACAACCTGATCACATAGATGATTTACCATAATTAACAACCTGATCACAGAGATGATTTACCATAATTAACAACCTGATCACATAGATGATTTACCATAATTAACAACCTGATCACAGAGATGATTTACCATAATTAACAACCTAATCACAGAGATGATTTACCATAATTAACAACCTGATCACTTAGATGATTTACCATAATTAACAACCTGATCACATAGATGATTTACCATAATTAACAACCTGATCACATAGATGATTTACCATAATTAACAACCTAATCACATAGATGATTTATCATAATTAACAACCTGATCACATAGATGATTTACCATAATTAACAACCTGATCACATAGATGATTTACCATAATTAACAACCTGATCACATAGATGATTTACCATAATTAACAACCTTATCACATAGATGATTTACCATAACTAACAACCTGATCACATAGATGATTTACCAGAATTAACAACCTGATCACATAGATGATTTACCATAATTAACAACCTGATCACATAGATGATTTACCATAATTAACAACCAGATCACATAGATGATTTACCATAATTAACAACCTTATCGATGAATACTGTTTGTTATTTTGAAGAAGCTAAGAAATGGTTGTCTCTGGAGGGCATGTGACAGGTCTCCAGTATGTTGTTCAGTGAATGAGCCAGTGCAGTGTCAACATTGACCTGAAGTTGGTTTCATTGATCCAGTTTATAGCAGCAGCGATGTCTTAGGACATCTACTTCAGGATCTTTAGCATCATATGTCTTCATCATGTAGAAAAGTTGAAAATAGAACAGGATTTTAAGTTGGGGGAGAAAGCTTTTTGAAGGACATTTATCTCAATACAGTATGTACTCAAAGATGTACCTGCAATGTTAGAGCAGACAAAACACAGCTTTCATATGTAATCTTCCTGTTTAGGGACAAGCGTGAAGTTGGTTTCATTGATCAGTATGGGTGCTTCGACAAGCGGCTCTTTAACAGTTAACACAGGATGTTAAGCTGAATGTTTAGTGTCACACGGGGAAAGCATTGGCTGCATGTTTTTTTTCTATCGTGACATTATTTTTAATTCCAGTTCTTTATGGTATTTTCTGTGACAGGAGTTTGAAATTGTGGCACATTGTATGTTAAATGGAACCTATCATTTTTGTGTGTGTTAAATCAGGCTTCTGTTTTGATACACTAACCTTATACACTTGGCTTATTGTGCCATAGACGACTGTGCATTATTCAAACTTTTTCAGGCATCAAATGGAATCAGTGACGCTCTACCTGAGGTATTGTAGGATTTAGATATAGGTAAGTAGGATTTAGTACAGATGATTTCACTTTCAAAAATGTCTGTATGTAACTTTACCTGTACAGGTATGTTACAACATAAATATATTTGTATTTACCTGTGTAATGGTAGCGAATCATATGTATACTTATATCCAATACATTTCAGATAAAATGAGTGTTCAAATAAACATGTGTACATAAACATTTGCATTTTAGTCTGTACAGGTAAAACTTAGTCAGTTGTAGCATTAGCTTACGTAACATCAAGTGAAGTACCATGGTGCATAGTACGACACTGTCTACCTGTGGCAGTTTGTATTTTTTAGACCAGTCTGTTCTGACATAGTTGTATCCATGGTAAAGACACTTTACCATTTTTGCTTTGAATGACATGTGATGGGCCTCCTGTATGTTGTTCAGTGGGGTAGCCACCAGCTACAAGGAGGTCCTGCCTCAAAATGACCCTAGCAACAAACCCAAAAACAAGTGTATATCTCTAGTAATTTCAAGTCTGAAACATTGATCAATTACTTGTAGCTGTAAATGTATAAATAGGACCTATATTGAAACGGATAAGAGATTTTTTTTTTCTTATGATCAGCCAGGATGATTCAATATTGATTGAATCAGTATCGATTGTAAATATTGTACATTTCTGTCGTCAGCCACTGAAGTCTGTTGTAAACTCAAAGAGTCCTCAACCTTAAATTAAGTCTTCTATTATTATTATTATTAATTGTTATCATTATTTATTGTTATTATTGTTTATTATTATTATTATATTTACTTAACTGACAACTCATGATTTTATGTGGAAATCTGATACAAAAATATTGGATCCCATAGAATTTGAAATGAAGACAGAATCTTTAAGAGACTTGATGTAAAGACTTCATACAATATGTTTTCATCAGCAAAAGTTACAATATGTACTTTTCCAGATTTTCTTTCTCTAATTTAGAGAGATGATTTTAGTAGGGAAAAATGTTACGTTAAGATGAATTATAAGGTTATGCCATTTTTTTTTTGTCTTACAATGGAATTTTTTTTCTTTCTAAAAAGCATTAATAAGAATTATGGCTAAGCCATTTGGAGTGAGTGTGGTATTGTAACTCATGTATTTCAAACAAATGTAACAAAATCATTTTGACAATAATCATTTAAACTTAAGATTAAGGAACTCTTGTTTCTTTGAATGTTGTATTTAGTGTGGTCCTTACTAGTTCATGGTGTTTTGTTTTTGGTTGTTTATTCTTTCAGACACTCTCTGTGTGTTTGTCGAGGAAGATACTAATCGCGAAGTCTTGTTCAGCCACATGCACACGTGATGAACATCTTGATTAGTGAGACTATTTGTTGCTTTGTCTGACATCTTGCTCTCCGCCATTGGCGCAAAGCATTATTGAGAATTCCACTTTTGTGTTGCATCATTATGACTGATAGTGGGTGTAAAAAATGTCCACTTTTTTTTTTCTTTGCACATGTTATCTTTATGGCTTGCTTCACAAGCAGCCACTCAATCTATGCTCACTATCATACTGTATATCATCGTCCATATACTCATGTCCATCAATGTGCATCATGCATCATGCATTCAGTGTCTTACATATTTTACTGTTTTTTTTTTTTTTTTCTTAGAAATAATCTTCTGAAGATTGCAGTGGCTACTATTACAATTTGCAGTAGTAACCTTTAGAGAGAAAGGATTAAAAGTTATTTAAGTTCTCACCGAGGCCCAGACACGGTGGTCATGTGATCATTATTGGTTCATATTTGATTTATTGTCTGGTTTTGGCCAGTGATATTTTTGTTCTGGCAAAATTAAAGCCCTGCTCTTCCAGGGAAAGGAACTATAGGGCCAGAATGGGAAAATTTTCACTTTTTTATGAAAATCTTTTGTGTGGTTCTTAAAATGCCACAACTAACCGATATAGACTGTAGATAACTGAAGGTAATGATGAAAAATTGTACAAGCAAAGTCTCTATGTTGGCTGGTTCCATTGCCTCATAAATATGGCAGCCAGGCTCCTTGTAATATGAGATGGTTACCTAAAAGAAATTGAGGTAAAGAGTCTTGCTCAAGGATACAACAGGTAGGTAGCGTTGAACCACACAACACATCTTTGATCACCTTAGGTTACATAGGCCAAGAATCTACTGACTGAACTATTGCAGACCCAAGACAAATCCCTTGGGTCAAATTTTACTGTTAGGTATACTACTTCTCTCACATCCAGAGACATAATTTTGACCTATTTGGGTTATAACCACTATATGGCTATTGGAAGTGGTAGTTATATAGAAGTAAATGAGACCACACCACAGATTTGACCTTTTGGTACTGGATGACTGTTAAGCTCCTGGAAATTGAAAGACACCGTTCACAGAATAAACACAAAATAAAGTACGCTTATACTGAATGCCTTTATATGGACAGACAATACCATTTGAGGTTTCTTTTTAAGGTAGGTATAGGTGTGTAGAATGTTCCTATTTGGGCAAGCAGTCATTTTTGGATTTCCTTTAGAGTAAGCACACTTGTTAGGAATGTCCTTATTTGGGCAGGCACTGACATTGGAATTGTTCTTTGAAGATGTACTCCTCTGAGGTGTAAGTAAAATTCAGTACTAAGCTTTAGTTCTGGTGATGATTTTTTTTGTAAGATTGGATTTTTAGAAAGTAATTTAAAAGCAAAAAATCAATATGTTGTTAGACTTCTGTTTCTGAAACAGGCGTCAGAATGTGTAACAGGAAGTAATTAATTTTTCACAAATTGTTTTTTTATTTTCTCCTGAATAAAATTTACTCATTGTTATTTTTGCAGCAACCTTTTTGGATAATAATTTTTTGTTTTTCATGGAAAGCAAATACTATGATACTTGGATGTTAAGAGAAAATTGATAAGATGCCTTAATTGAAATATCATTATGACAGCCATGGCGGCCATTTTGTAACATAGTTGCATGGTTTTCCTGAACAACACTAGTTAAAAACTTTTTCCTAAGTGCCACGTGTGGGATTCAGTATTTCCTAAAACAATCCTGAAATGGACCAGACCAGGTGGTACTAATTTTTTGGTCAGTACACAAACTAACATGTCCGCCTTGGTGGCCATCTTAAAAAAGAATTTTAGTTTCACTTGTCATTGAGAAATTAAAGGTGATCTAACCTTTACAGCTATTCCAAACTGTTTTAATAATTAGTAACTGGTTTTGCTGCTACTACAGCTTTTATTTGATTTTTTTTTTTCCATTTATATGTCACATGACTGTGAAGCGTATTGGTCTCTTTTTGTGTACACTTTCAATTCCTGTTCAAGTAGACTTAATTCAGTTGACATTTAAAAATCACTTTTGAACGGATTTATGTACCACTGTATATATACATATAGTTAACTTTAGATTAGGTTATCCTTTGTATGTTCAGGCTTTTAATTCTGGTGTAGATTAACTTATTCAATTGAAAGTGAGGACAAGATTGCTTATCATTGCTGGAAATCATAACAAGATCAAAAGCCTAAATATTGATCGTCCGATTTAAACTTCACACATTGTGATATATCAAATTTTATAAACATTCCTATGGAAGTTTTGTAACAGGAAGAAGTCAACTATTAGACTACAACAGGATGTCGTGAACACAGTTTACAACAGGACATTTTTCCTGAAGTAGACAGGATATACTAAGAATTAGATATATATGCACTGTTATAGATATATAAACAAGCTGTGGTTGGCTAAGAAATCTCCATCCAGATTGTGTGATCCACTTTTGGAATAGATGTGCAGTTAGATTCAAGTTGGTTTCAGTGGTAAGTAAATTTGAACTAATAAATTAATTTGTATCACAAAATAACATCTACTGTCTAATGTTTGAATAGTTGGTAAGGTATGTTGGTGGAATGGGGGTTGGATATGTGTGTTGGTGGAATGGGGGTTGGATTTGTATGTTGGTGGAATGGGGGTTGGATTGGTGTGTAGGTGGAATGGGGGTTGGATTGGTGTGTAGGTGGAATGGGGGTTGGATTTGTGTGTAGGTGGAATGGGGGTTGGATTGGTGTGTAGGTGGAATGGATTGGTGTGTGTAGGAGGAATGGGGGTTGGATTGGTGTGTAGGAGGAATGGGGTTTGGATTTGTGTGTAGGTGGAATGGGGGTTTGATTTGTATGTTGGTGGAATGGGGGTTGGATTGGTGTGTAGGTGGAATGGGAATTGGATTTGTGTGTAGGAGGAATGGGGGTTGGATTTGTATGTAGGAGGAATGGGGGTTGTGGTGTGTAGGTGGAATGGGAATTGGATTTGTGTGTAGGAGGAATGGGGGTTGGATTGGTGTGTAGGTGGAATGGGAATTGGATTTGTGTGTAGGAGGAATGGGGGTTGGATTGGTGTGTAGGTGGAATGGGAATTGGATTTGTGTGTAGGTGGAATGGGAGTTGGATTTGTGTGTTGGTGGAATGGGGGTTTGATTTGTGTGTAAGTGTGGAGTTGGATGTGTGTTGGTGGAATGGGAGTTGGATTTGTGTTGGTGGAATGGGAATGGAATGGGAATTGGATTTGTGTGTAGGAGGAATGGGGGTTGGATTTGTGTGTAGGAGGAATGGGGGTTGGATTGGTGTGTAGGTGGAATGGGAATTGGATTTGTGTGTAGGAGGAATGGGGGTTGGATTGGTGTGTAGGTGGAATGGGAATTGGATTTGTGTGTAGGTGGAATGGGAGTTGGATTTGTGTGTTGGTGGAATGGGGGTTTGATTTGTGTGTAAGTGGAATGGGGGTTGGATTTGTGTGTTGGTGGAATAGGGGTTGGATTTGTGTGTAGGTGGAATGGGGGTTGGATTTGTGTGTAGGTGGAATGGGGGTTGGATTGGTGTGTAGGTGGAATGGGAATTGGATTTGTGTGTAGGAGGAATGGGGTTTGGATTTGTGTGTAGGTGGAATGGGAGTTGGATTTGTGTGTTGGTGGAATGGGGGTTTGATTTGTGTGTAAGTGGAATGGGAGTTGGATTTGTGTGTTGGTGGAATGGGAGTTGGATTTGTGTTGGTGGAATGGGAATTGGATTTGTGTGTAGGAGGAATGGGGGTTGGATTTGTGTGTAGGAGGAATGGGGGTTGGATTGGTGTGTAGGTGGAATGGGAATTGGATTTGTGTGTAGGTGGAATGGGAGTTGGATTTGTGTGTTGGTGGAATGGGGGTTTGATTTGTGTGTAAGTGGAATGGGAGTTGGATTTGTGTGTTGGTGGAATGGGAGTTGGATTTGTGTGTAGGTGGAATGGGAATTGGATTTGTGTGTAGGAGGAATGGGGGTTGGATTTGTGTGTAGGTGGAATGGGAATTGGATTTGTGTGTAGGTGGAATGGGAATTGGATTGGTGTGTAGGTGGAATGGGGGTTGGATTTGTGTGTAGGTGGAATGGGAGTTGGATTTGTGTGTAGGTGGAATGGGGGTTTGGATTTGTGTGTAGGTGGAATGGGAATTGGATTGGTGTGTAGGTGGAATGGGGGTTGGATTGGTGTGTAGGTGGAATGGGAATTGGATTTGTGTTGGTGGAATGGGAGTTGGATTTGTGTGTAGGTGGAATGGGAATTGGATTTGTGTGTAGGAGGAATGGGGGTTGGATTTGTGTGTAGGAGGAATGGGGGTTGGATTGGTGTGTAGGTGGAATGGGAATTGGATTTGTGTGTTGGTGGAATGGGGGTTTGATTTGTGTGTAAGTGGAATGGGAGTTGGATTTGTGTATTGGTGGAATGAGGGTTGGAATTGTGATGTTATACGAATTCATGTTCATTCGATGTATATCAAAGTATCAAACTAGTCTTGTCCACAAAGTATAGCACATGGAACATTCAGTTTTGCCATGACATATTCCAGGGATGTAGAAAACGAAAGTGATTGTAACCACTGGAGTATCAAGGATGGACTTATCTATTGCTATTAAAATTATTAAGAATGATTGAAAAATTTGGCAGTCATAATTAATTCTGTAACATTTTCCCTGGTATTCCAGGACCAAGATAGAAAGGAGGATTCAAACTCATAGGAAAATACATAATATTGAAGACCCTGTGGTTTTCAGTGATATTTTGTGTTGTGAGTTTGAATCTATTCTATATGTCCTTCCATTTACCTCTGTTTTATCATCAGAATGCAGAAGTAAAAAAAACTTCAAATGGTAGTAAGACTTTGAGAAATGAAATGAATGGGTTTCTTTTCCTTATGTAGTCAGTAAGTTATGTCACAGCCTGCCAAATGGAACTTGACAATTTCTGCGCTATTAATTTGAAATGTACATCACTAAGTTGTCTGGACCTTTCAGCCAGATAGTAACACTATACATTGAATATGGTGGTCAATCTTTGGTCTGGTTGTTAGGGAGACATAAATGATCAGAAAACTCCTAGCCTAAATTGGATGTTGTGTTTAAATGGAAATGTTGCACAAACGTTTGAGCTGAAATCAATGACATACAAGGTAGTCTTTTTTAACAAACTATTGTAAAGTGACTTATATTAAGAAACTTCTGTGAAGTGTCATACATGTGTATGTAGATTAAAACTTGGAGATAAGAAAACCAGACTACGGTTCTAAACCCCAAAATTGGCCTGATGGCATGTGGATAGCGTGTACATGGGCTATCAATTTAATAAATCCAGTTGGCATCTACTTATTACACAGGTTTTACTGAGGTAATGAAATGCAACTGAAATTGAAATTAGACAAAAATCTCATGCTAAGATGATGATACATTTTATAATGAAACAACTGTGAGACAGCACGTGTTTTTTGCACAAGGTTAACTTAAGAACTTTTATTTACCTCATTAGTGACCAGAAGGGCCAAGTGAGCTTTATGGCATACTGCATCATTCCTCATCCATTCCTCCTTCTGTCCATCTGTCAACTTTTCCTACAAATACTTAGTACAAGACATGAATGAATCAGCAGATTTGGACCAAATTCTGGAAGAAAAGCAACCTAGTTAGAAGACAGATCAGTTTTGTATGAAAGGTTGGTTTTGGCCCAACAAGAGTAAAATCTTTTTAATCCTTCTTCCTCTATAGGAATGTATAGATTCTATCCCTATTGCCCTTTAAACATCCTTTGGTGAAGGAGCTTCTGTTTTGTATTAATCCACCATTTGACAAGGAGAGTTGAAGATTAGTTCTGGACTTTCTATACATAACACTATCGGAAAATCAGCAGACTTTTGATGTCTTACACGCCACTAAAGCTCGTAACTTTTTACACATGTTCCGCAATTAACTGAATTGGTTTAATAGATAGTTGGCTATCCAGCTTACAGTACATCTTTGTGTTTAAATATTTATTGATCAAATTGGCCAGGACATTGGTAGATTGTTCTAAACCCCAGAGATGTATTAAACAGTTCTTGCTTTGAGAATGTCATTGGCAAATGAACAGTTCTTAATAAATCATGAAAGTCAGCAGTCTGATATATAGACGTAATGGATACCTGTAAAAGAACCAGGTGTTTATTACCCTAATAATTTGTTTTTGTCTTGATGCTTGGACAGAATCTGGCAGTAAACGATGGTGTGTAAATGTTACGTGACATGTACCTGCTAAATCATTGAACTGTCTGTCTCTCTGTGATGGATCATGTCTCTCTTGTGCTTATTTCAGGCTATTTTTACCATGTAAGTATAAGCTCAGACCTCCTTCGTAGGAGTTCCACACAAAGAAATCAATTAAAAAGAATATAAATAAACTAGAATGATAATCCTCCGACAGAGTTTGCAGAGTTTATCGCCCTGTGAACAGCAAGGGTCATTTAGAGGTGGGGTCTCCGTTTAGTAGCTGGTAGCTACCTCACTGAACAATATATGAGAGGCCCATCACAAACTGTCTAGGGCAATTAAGGTGAAGTGTCTTTATCAAGGTTCCTGAAAAACACTAGCCGTCATGGGTTTAGAGCATTAGACCACATCTTAGATCTTCACCAAACTTTCAGTAATCCAACGTTCGAACTGTAGAAAAGGAATATTAGAGTAGTCTTTGAGAAATAGGAGTCCAGCGATTTGTTTAAGTATGATATTTTATGAACCATTTATTATTCGCATTTTCACGATTTTCATGCAAGAAGTCGTCAACTGACGAACTCTTAACACCGGGTTTCAAAAGATGCAGGTTGATGAAAATCATGGGGAAGTTTTACGGTTGTCATAGTGATCTCGTAAAGAAATATTTTGATGCTCATTAGTTTGCCTGTGGATTCTGTTGTTTAATACCTTGTTCTCATTTGGTAACGCAACATTACCTAATTTGATTGACCATGGAACAGCTAGTCTAATATATTCTTCTTGTACTTTTTCAGGAGTCTCCATGTAAATCTGTCTTTTGTTCATGTTTTGCCCTAGTTTTATTGACTTTGGGTTTGGATTATGTTGACATGTTGGTATGTTTCTTATAAGCTTAGAGGGCTTATGCACAACTGTACATGTGACACATCATAGAGAGATAGGCTGACTAATGACAATCATATTGCATTTGTTGTTTATCAAGATGAAAATGCAATAGAGCTGGATGGTCTTAATAGCAGTCACAGATGAATTTCTGTCATCGCAATAAGTTAAGCTTGACACTTCCTTGATCACTGTTTTGTCACCAATGTATGCACAATAACTTTTCGGTAACGATTTCTCCGGCAACCTACAGTAAACATGCAGCAAGACATTATATTACACGGGATTAAAGTTAAACTGTCAATTGTGGTTTTACTGAAAGTCTGTGTCAGTCAATCAACAAATTTTGTGTTTATTCTGAATGTTTGTTATTTTGTATCCTGTTTTGAACGTTTGTTAGCATGAGATGTGACATGATATGAAAGCTGCAGAGGCTGGCCGAGCAGTCGGGACGCTGTAAGCTTGACAATCATAACATAGATGAATCCAGGTTTGTATGGACTTTCATGATGGCAGGAGGCGAGCTTGGCAAGGTGTGCATGGAAGGTATACTGACTGCTTTATCACTGAGCATGACTCTTTCAGTGGTTGCTTGGTAATGGTTTGGGCAGGGATCAGTTTTGAAGTTGGACCGACTTGTATGTAATTAAAGGTGATAGCCTCAAAGGTTTACTGTAAAATCCTTCATCCAATTGCAAAAACCCTTTTGTGAGTGCTGTCAGCCCAGAGTTCGTCTGATGGACGATTCTACTCAACCACATAAAGCTAGACGTGTGATGAGTGCCTTCAAACATATAACTGACCTAGTCTTTCATCCATCCTTAACACAATCGAGCATGCATTACCGATCGCAGTGGCTTCCTGTCTTTGTCAAGAATGGCCACGATTTTCACAAATGGAAACATGACCCTGATTTGCAGCTTGCTGAGTTGATGATGTGCATTTATTGGGGCCAATGGAGGACACACTCACTATTGATAGTGTTGCTAAACCCACTGAAGCATTTAGAATTTTCAGTGCCATTGGGACTTTATTCTTGTTTTAGAGGATTATGAACTTTTTAGCCCACCATTCAAATCACTCTGCATTCGTGGTCAGTGGTCTGTCTCTAAAGAACTTTTGTTATCGCTATTTCTTGAGAAGTATGGGATGGATCTTTCTCAAATTGCATATGTAGGTTCTCCCCTTGGTCCCTAATTGTGCTCATTTGATTTTGGGATTGATCAAAAAATCAAAATGGCTAGTTTGGATTTTGACTTTGAAAGTTTGTTATTGCTATTTCTTAAGACGTACTGTAAAGATCTTTCTCAGATTTCATATATAGTTCCTTTTAGTCCTTAGTTGTGCCAGTCTAATTTTGGGACTGATCAGAAATACAAAATGGCTAACAGGCAGCCATCTTGGATTTTGACTTTGCAAGTTTTTTGCCTGGTAGAGATTGTTATCGCTATTTCTTAGGAAGTACTGAATAGGTATCTCTCAAATTTCATATGTGTGTTCCCTTTAGTATTTTCTTGTGCTCGTTTGAATTTGGGACTGATCAGAAGAACAAAATGGCTTTCAGGGGACCATTTTGGATTTGGCAGGTAAAGAATATCATTGCTTTTTCTGCAGAGGAATGTTCAAATTTCTTATCATTAAGAGCAAAAACAGAGAAGAAAAGAGAAAAGAAAGGAAAAGATGCAACTTTCATGTAAAGATCAAACAATGGTTGGTGCCAAGATCCCTCTTGGATCTCTTCTTATGTAATCATTCAGTAAAGGTCAAAATTGTTTTCTTACCATTTGACTTAACTCTCTTAGTTCATATTCCAAAAGGTTTTGCCTTTTGATACAAATAAATTTATCTTTAAACTGTGATCCCTAACTTTTCTGCCAGGTATGGGTAATATTAACATATTCAGTCTTATGAAATTAACAAGATTCTCTAATTCTATTGATTTTTGTATAGATTTCTGATAAAAGTTATAGGACATTTGTTTACTTTCTGTGAATTGTGAAACCTAAAACACTGTTCAGGAAAAACAAAAAATGTATGTCCACAAATTACTGATAATTACAATCATCAAATGTGGTATAAATTGCCAACATCAGCATTAACAAAAGAGTAAATCCACAGTACGATTGGCTTTGGGTCGCGGTAATTTTCACTTTCAGCCATGCAGCATAATAGATGTTGATATTTGATGGAGAGGTCACTCTCGCTCATGAATATAGATAACAATTTTGTTTATTTTACAACAAATTTTAATTAACCAACTTTGAGTAAACAGAAAAACTCTCCTGGTCGGGAAGTCAAACCCTGGTTGTATTGGTGAAAGGTGATTATGCATGAATTACCACTATGCCACTTGGCCTATACCCAGATTGGGTCTGAATCAAGGGAGGTAAGCCACACAGGAGGTTTCTGGCACCAGGGGAAAAGGTAGCAAAAGAACAACTTTAGGAGTCCACTTTTCACTTTTGTTGTCCAAGAATTTTTGCATACAAAACTTGTGCCTCAAATCATGATGCAGCATGAAATCTTTGTTTGTTACTATAATTGTATCTGAGGATTTTGTTGGCCATACATTGTATGAAGGCAACTTGAGATATGGAATTTCACACTGTCTCAGTTTCTTATGCTGACAAGAGGGGAGGGCAAATAGTCGCCGCTTTGTCTCTCTGTCCATTCGTCATGATTTGTTCAGAGCAGAACATGAAAACTGTTAGATGTATTAACATAAAACTTGGTAGAGAGGTAGATCTCAACATTGAGAAGTGCAGTGCATGAAAACCATCCCTTTCTTTTGGATGATTTTGGACTTATTGCTCTTGGTTATTTTTCATACTTGATTTTTGTCCAGAGCATTATACTAAAACTGTATTGGGTATAAACATGAATGTTCATAGATAGATAGATCTCAACATAGAGAAGTGTAGTGTACAAGAACCATCACTCTTAATCGTATAATATAAGAGTTATCGCCCTTTGTTATTACACTAAAACTGTATGGGGTATAAACATGAATGTTCATAGATAGATAGATCTCGACATGGAGAAGTGTAGATAGATAGATAGATCTCAACATGGAGAAGTGTAGTGTACAAGAACCATCACTCTTAATCGTATAATATAAGAGTTATTGCCCTTTGTTATTACACTAAAACTGTATGGGGTATAAACATGAATGTTCATAGATAGATAGATCTCAACATGGAGAAGTGTAGATAGATAGATAGATCTCAACATGGAGAAGTGTAGTGTACAAGAACCATCACTCTTAATCGTATAATATAAGAGTTATCGCCCTTTGTTATTACACTAAAACTGTATGGGGTATAAACATGAATGTTCATAGATAGATAGATCTCAACATGGAGAAGTGTAGTGTACAAGAACCATCACTCTCAATTGTATAATATAAGAGTTATTGCCCTTTGTTATTTTTCATACTTAAATATTTGTCCAGAGCATTACACTAAAACTGTATGGGGTATAAACATGAATGTTCATAGATAGATAGATCTCAACATGGAGAAGTGTAGTGTACAAGAACCATCACGCTCAATTGTATAATATAAGAGTTATAGCCCTTTGTTATTTTTCATACTTATCCCACACAAAATTTTGTCCATTCTGGGAGCATAACCGATCTCTGATGGCCCTTGTCTAATCTTATTTAAATCAGATTGCTCATGATGTATTTCAGAAAAAAAATGTGTCAGACTGTCTTTATCACTTACTAATCATTTCAATATTTTTTTAGCATTGTAGTCGGCTTATTGCAATCAGGTCCATGGTGGCCGAGTGGTTAAGTGCATCAGACCGTGTTTATCACTAGCCCTCCACTACGGTCGCGGGTTTGAGGCCTATACGGGTAGACGCCAGGTACTCCCTGCAAGTTTGTGGTTTTCTCTAGGAACTCCAGCACTCCTTCACCACCTAAACCTGGCATGTCCTTAAATGACCCTGGCTGTTGGTAGGACATGAAGCACCAGCAATCAACATATTTCCAGCAATCCAGTTGAGATATTAGATTAATGACAAATGGGTTTATCATAGAGTAGATTAAAACTGTCTTAGATTATAAGCAAAGCAGAAAATATGAAATTGAAGCAGAGAGGTACATAGATATATCATTCTTATTTGTGATAAATAGTAGATGTCAAATATTCCACTAGTTTCAGCACTTCGTTACAAGTTGTTGACATGTAAGGTATATAGATGCATACACAGAATTGGCTTTGTTAGAAAATTCTGGATGACAAGTCGCAATATATTCAGCTGTGTTACTATGGTTAAGTATACTGTTATCAAGGAGTTTACATGCTAAACACAGTCTGAAATTTAGGTCAATGTGACCGAGATTTCCATTCAAGTGACTTCATTAGACATGACTCTGAGCTTTATACATCAGTTATAGGACTAGTCTGATTTTTGTGTCCAACTAGACATTGGGATTTGTCTATACTACGGTATAAAGAGGTGATTTAGGTTCTTGTCTAGAACCATAAACATTTGTCAATGAATCAAACATTGTAATAGGCCTTTAAAAGTCTATTCCCATGTTGAGGTTTCAGTTTACCTTACTTTTACATGGACGTTGTAAATATTCTATTGTTTCTGCTCGAATTATATCCAATGATCATGTTAAAATCATCTCTTATTACAAACATTTGTCATAGATTCGATATTGAAATATACATACGTCAAACTAAATGTCAACTTTATCAGAATATATTGTCTCTTTGAAATGTCAAAATATAATTGCATCTTTTTTCAAGTGATTATTTCGGTGTCAGTATGATGAAAAGTGATATGCTTGCTATGATTATTTGTCAAGTTACAGATGAGTATTGAAAATTGGTTTTTGTATTCAGTCATCAGTGTACAGTTATGAAATTACTATAGTTCTATCAGAAGTTTGAATCAAAATAAACAGAATTTTATAAGGGAATGACAGAGGAGATACGTAAACTGAATTGGAATTAGATTTTTTTTCTAAAGCTTGATTTAACTCCTTTTTCAATATAAGTTTTTGAAGGCAGAAGGAATAGCAAACAGTGTATAGAAGTACATTGGTCTTTACAGCTCTATTTTATGGAATTGGAATTCCAATGTCTTTTATTTATAAGTCTGTAAAGTATGAAATTTTGTAATATCCAACAATGTAACTCAAATAATCTGATGAAAATTATTTAAAAAGAAGTTCTCTCTCCCCCCCCCCCCCCCCACCCCCCCCCCCCCCCACCTTAGTCTTCATATGCATTGACCGCCATGAAAATTTTAATTTTGTGGCATTGTCATGTCCCCAAAAAAGCTTTATGATTTCTTGTTCAACTGTGTACAATTTAAACATAATTAAGACCCTGACTCTTTGCTACTTTAGAACATGTTCCACCTCCTTGGTGAACCTTAGGCCCCAATGTGCCCAAATCACAAATTATCTAATTACAGACCTTGGCCAGCTGGTAAAAGGCGATTATGAAACTCATGTCCTCCTCACAGGGAGCCACATGCTCAGCTGAATGGTAGAGTTAATTGTTGTTTTAATGTACAAACGGGATCAGATGGTAGTGTAGAACAATATGGGTGTAGGAGGTTTAAAAGAGATCAGTGGAATGTTCTTGAAGATTTTTGGTGTTTTTGTATGAATAGAGAATTGTTTTTGATTTCTCTTAAAACACAAGGATGATACAAGCTACCAAGACCGGATAAAATTTGCTTATTGAGAAAAATACAAAGAATAGTGTGCATTTTACAGGTAGGTGTATTTTTGGTTGATTGTAGTAGTGATAGACAAGTAAGAAAATTTGGTTGTTTATGATCCTCTCAGAAAGCTCAGAAAAGAGACTGTCTTGTGCTGTTTTGGTTGTGTTCAACAGCAAGACACTTGACCCCAAATGCTCAAAATGGTATGTGACGGTCCTCCTTTATGTTGTTCACTGTGGTCACAACCACCAGCTACTAAAGGGGAACCCTGCCTCAAATGATCCTGGCTGTTTAGGGGGTAATATACCCACAAACACATTTCTATGCAGATAGCTTAACACAATATATAAAGGATATTTAAGGTAATTTAAAGCTGTGCATGGAGTTTGGATTTTTTGTATTTCATGCATACATGCAGTGATAGACAGAAATACAATATTATTTTAGTAAGCTGTTCTTTCACATACTCAGACGATTTGACTCTATTTGAGATTTTTTGCTTTATTTCACATGAAACTGGTGCATAGATTTTATAAACACTTTTCTTAACAGAATCATTAAAAAATGGTTTATGACATTCTGTTGAAATCAAAATAAACAACACTGAATCCTTAAAAGGATTTCTTAGAAAATGAGAAAATGGCATTGTTTTATAAAAGAGTTCTTTTAAGATTGACATCAAAATTTGCTACAAAAATAATTATTATTAAAGTATCGAATTCTGCACAACTTTCAATTGTTTTAGTGGCTTAAGTTACGATTATCTGCGTGTCAGTTTTATTGGTTGTTGATGTTCTCAAAAAATTTCGAGGCAGAATTTTGAAATTGTGTTGTAATATTTGAAATTGGCGAAGTTCAAACAATTCACTGAAACTTGTCCATTTCTGAAACTGTTCTTTATACTGGTGTTTGAAGTCACACTTATATTGTCAAGGATGACACAAGGGTCTTTAAAAACAAAACATTTCCTAGCTTTGCTGACTATGCCGTGTATAATATTGATTTAAAACTGCAAAAATGTATGTTCTGAAGGGTAAGAAGACTGAAAATGAAACATGGATAAAATTGCAGTTTTGCATATCTGCTTTAGGCATATGTTTCCATGTAAAGATATTTCTTCATTTAACAGTCTTAATTGGAGCATTCAGAATGCTCTCTTAAAGTCTTTTATACAAATTTGATTACATGGCATATTGGGGTGATGTGATTTGATTCCAATTAACTGAAGTGTCTTTCAACACAAAAAATTCAAATTGATGACTTTTAATCAATGCCTATTGATAACATGAACAGTGAGATGTGTTTAGTTGAATTTCCAAGACATTACATTTTTGGAGATTAAATAAAAAGTTTTCTGGTTTGGTATCCAGCAAACGACATTTCACAGTTTCCAATAGTGTTAGTTAAGATTAGGAGACTCCATGACTTCCAAAAATTTCTACACCATTTTTCAATTAGAAAAGGCTAGCCTGTATTTTGGAGGCAATTGATTAAATTTCCGCTCAACCGGGATTTACGCTCAACCGGGATTTAGAATTTGGACCAACAGAACCCATGCTAACACATTTTATGATGTGAAACGTGAAGAAATCTGTAGGTACATGGTATTTAATGAGACTGATCCAAGATTCATTTACCAATTTACCTTTCCTTGAAGTTTCATGATTAAAGTTTAAAAAAAAAAACAAAAAAAACAATGATCTGGCAAAGTTTTATGTACAGCTGACTACTCATGTATATGGTAATGTAATCGAATATAGATTTTGGTAACCATCTCAAAAGAAGCGACAGACTTACTTCCCCTTGTTTAGTCATGAACTAAAATTTTCAGATATATATTTATCATTTGTATTTCTGTATTTAACACTCTGATAGGTCAATATTTCTAAACCTCATTATTTGTTTTAATTTCACATTAATATGCTGCTGCCGAGTGTGATGACTTTCTTTGTTAGTCCTAATACATACTGTAAATGTACATATCTTTGTGGTTTATTTGAACCCTTTCGATGTTAAAGAATTGTGCTGAAATATGATTGTGCAAATTATGATCATGCTAATAACACTTCCTGTGTGTTATATATATAGCAGTTATTGTGGATGTACATCAATTTATCAGTATGGGCAAACATTACTTTTACTTTAGTATTATTTTAGCTGTCACACTTACGCATAGTAATGTAGTTGCCAATGATAGGGCATGCTTGATTTAGGTGTGTCGGTCTGTCATAAAAATACTTCCCTGCATACTGTTATTTAGCTAGGTAGACTAAAGGGATTATGTGTCCCTGTGGGGATGATCACATTTAATTGAGAAATTCATGTTGGATTTAACAGCCTAGCCTAAGAATCTGTGTTGCTTTTATATTCTTACCTCATAAATATGGTCATTTGATACTTAATTGTGAAAATAAATAAGTACAAAAATTAATTGATTCAAGATATTTAATACAGGAATTCATTGATAATTGTAAATGAATACTGCAGCAAAGTTAGTAGGTTAAGTTTTCTGTAGTGTCTCTTTGTCTAGATATCCTAGGCATTTGATAGGTTACCAGTAAACGCACAAGTAATTGACCCAATTTGATCAGGTGGTCTGCTATTGATCTCAGAAGAAATTACTATTAGCCAGCTCATTTAGATTAATCAACGGCTTTGTTTCATGCCTCAATTATTTATTAATCATTTCTAATCATAGTTAAGTAGTCATGGTTTCGGGCCTTATATTGATTCCTCCTCTTTTTGTTTTGAGATGTATCAAATAGGAGTTTAGGTAATACACTGTTCAGCTAGCATTCCCAGCTAGACCGATATAGGATGTTATTTAGTGTTATGGCAGAATGTCAGGGATTTCTGTTACCTGTGGGGAAACAGGTTTATAACTGTAATTCATTGCTCATTTTCATGGACAAGTTTTCAATTAAATCAAGGATAGATACTTTTTTGAGTTCAGTAATCACCCGCAGTCTGATAGATGTTACAATGACTCGGCTGTTTGTCTTGAACAATTGTTACAATATTACGCGAGAAGTAATTCAGTACTGAAAACGTTAATCTACCCAGTTTTCTGATCAAAGGAGAATTTTCGATGTAGGCTGGTAGATACTTGATAGAATTGGAAGGAACTGATTGAAGATTAAAATCAGGTATTTATCAACATACATCACTGGTCTCCACACTGACATTGATGTACATTCTCCATTAAGTGAAAGAATTTGATCAAACTTACATGAGATACTTTAAAATGAGATGAACATTACCATCTTTTTGGTATTTACAAAAAGAAGATATACTTCACCAAAGCATTTCATTTTAGAAAAAGAAGTCCTTTTTTGTTGGTATTCATTGTAGGGAATAGGGATGAATGAGATAATTTCTGTTTTGAAAATTTCAAATCAAGAAATGTTTCTTTGTTCATTTTAGGGACAAATCAGCTTAGTTAAAAATGTACATGATGGTTTTTTTTTAAACTGAGATGGTCGCCCTCTGCTGTATGCGATTCTGTGTTTATTATCGTTAAATAAGTGGTTAAATTCTCACAATGTGATGTTTGTCTGCAAAGATTTGTCATTCATATTGACTGTAAATACCATAGCTTGGTAGGATTTCCGTCATTTTTGTACGATGTTATACTTAATGACCTCGTTGAATTTTCATCTTCTGCCTTACCTTATCATCGTATTATTCTAAATGTCTCTTTTCAATCTCTGGAAAATGGAGAAGTAACAATTCTCATGAATTAACAAGTAAAAGATTGAAATTAAAAGTATTAAAGTCAAATGCTTGGCCATTAACTTCAGTTGTGATTTAACTTAAAATCTCGCTGAAAAAATAGGAAGGAAATGGAATTATCATAAGAAAGGTTTTAATTCAGGACAGTTTATAGCCTGTTCCTTCACAGATTCTGACAACAAATCCTGGAAGAGGAATTTATAGTGATTTCTGGCAGTTGTTAAAAGTACTGTGCTTCTAATAAATCTTGTCTTTAGGATTAGCAGACTTGGTCTCTGGAGGGGAAACTTTAGCAATGTGTATGGCTTTTGTTTACATTTCAAAATTTAACTGTCAGAATTTATAAGGTGCTAAACAATATCTTATTGCAGAAGTTGTGTAATATTTGATGATCAATCAGTCAGTTTGTGAGAGGGGAATAAAACAAAAATTGAATTAATTTATTTTAAAGTAAATTAAAATTCAGAGCTGTTTGCTTTATCTACAAGTTGACTTATAGTACCCTTCTTTTGATCAGATGGTATTTCTTGCATACAACATAAAAAATGATATTAAAGATAGAATTGGAATGAAAATGTTTAAAGAATGGAAGATGCTCTATGTTTTAATATAAAGGGAATTAGTTGTGATCTTATGATGTAGCATTGTCTTGTCTAATTTTTCACCAACTAGCAAGTTTTCATGTGTTCTTACAATGCAGCATCCATTGTCTATTCATATACAACAGTACATGTGCGGGAATTGATTTTCATAAAATATGAAATAGAGCATCTTTGCAGAAAGACGACTTGTGACCTAGATCAGTTGAATGATGAGAAGTCTAGTAATGACGCAAATAAAGAATAAGGTCAAATAATGACCCAGTTGTAGAATACGGTCAAATAATGATTCAACCAGGAAATGAAGTAAGTTGTAACCCAACTAAGGAATAAGGTCAGATAGTGACCCAATTAAGGAATAAGGTCAGATAGTGACTCAGCTGAGGAATAAGGTCAGATAGTGACCCAACTGAGGAATAAGGTCAGATAGTGACCCAACTAAGGAATAAGGTCAGATAGTGACCCAACTGAGGAATAAGGTCAGATAGTGACCCAACTGAGGAATACGGTCAGATAGTGACCCAACTGAGGAATAAGGTCAGATAGTGACTCAGCTAAGTGTAACCAGCAGAAAAAACAACAGAGCCTCTGCTTCAGTCTTTCAGTTTGATTCTTTTTTATTTCAGATAAAGACGAAAGTCTTTCATCTGCAATATGTTATATACAGACAAAAACACACATTAAACAAATCAAAATAAAGCATTGAGAATGATTAACATTTTGACCAGCATCATACAATCGACTATGTGCTAATGAACACCTGAGATGGACACAATCTTATTCAATAGAAACTTATGATATAATTACAAATATGTAGATACAAGCCGAATATTTATCAATAGCAGCGATCACAAATATATGTAAGTTGCAATAACATGTACTATCGTAATAATCCCTACTTTTCATATTCCAGTTATACTTATACATATATTAAATCATAAGTACATATATTACTTAGAAATCAAATTGCTAACTCAGATGATTGGAAACAGGCACTAACCATTAGCTGTCAGTCAGATCTCGAACTGCCAGTTCGATCACGAAGAAATTGATTTGAACTGATCACTAAAATTTGATTGGTGGACGCAGTTTGTTTTACTCCTTGAATGAACTTTAAATCTTTCATCTTAATTAGGTACTCGTTGGTAATATATACTGAGTCTATCAGTAGAATATAATACAATTATAACAACTAATAATGATAAATATCATTGACATACATGTAGTATTAACATATCGACAATATCAATATCACATTATATTAATAAAACATTAGGGAACAAAAAATAATCAGGAAATACAAATGTTGCATGAGGAATAAGGTCAGATAGTGACCCAACTATAGAATAAGGTCAGATAGTGACTCAACTATAGAATAAGGTCAGATAGTGACTCATCTAAAGAATAAGGTCAGATAGTGACCCAACTATAGAATAAGGTCAGATAGTGACTCAACTATAGAATAAGGTCAGATAGTGACTCATCTAAAGAATAAGGTCAGATAGTGACCCAACTATAGAATAAGGTCAGATAGTGACTCAACTATAGAATAAGGTCAGATAGTGACCCAACTATAGAATAAGGTCAGATAGTGACTCAACTATAGAATAAGGTCAGATAGTGACTCAACTATAGAATAAGGTTAGATAGTGACTCAACTGAGGAATAAGGTCATATAGTGACTCAATTGAAGAATAAGGTCAGATAGTGACCCAGCTGTAGAATAAGGTCAGATAGTGACCCAACTGTAGCATAAGGTTCAGATAGTGACTCAACTGTAGAATAAGGTCAGATAGTGACCCAACTATAGAACAAGGTCAGGTAAGATAGTGACCCAACTATAGAATAAGGTAAGATAGTGACTCAACTGAGGAATAAGGTCAGATAGTGACCCAAGTGTAGAATAAGGTCAGATAGTGACCCAAGTGTAGAATAAGGTCAGATAGTGACCCAAGTGTAGAATAAGGTCAGATAGTGACCCAACTGTAGAATAAGGTCAGATAGTGACCCATCTAAAGAATAAGGTCAGATAGTGACCCAACTATAGAATAAGGTCAGGTCAGATAGTGACCCAAGTGTAGAATAAGGTAAGATAGTGACCCAACTGAGGAAGAAGGTCAGATAATGACTCAACTGTGGAGTAAAGTCAGATAGTGACTGGACTAAGGAAAAGGTCAGATAGTGACTCAACTGTGGAATAAGGTCAGATAGTGACTGGATTAAGGAAAAATGTCAGATAGTGACCCAACTCTGGAATAAGGTCAGATAGTGACTGGACTAAGGAAAAACATCAGATAGTGACTCCTCAAGGGAATAAGGTTAGATAGTGACCCAACTAGTGATATTGTCATTGCGTAAAATATATGATGTGTATGTGCTTGGTCAGTAAGCTTATTTATACTCGTCGTTTGAGTCGAAATTTGGAACATTTACCACAATCCCTTGAATTTCGAGATAACAAGTTTCGACTGTATATTTATATATGCATGTTAATTCATTTCAGATGTACAAGTGACCCTTACTCCAAATTGATCATGAAAATCATATTGAATATTTCTTTTTGAGTTGGAGTTAACTTATTTGAAAATGAAACATTAACTCGATTTACTTTGTTCGCTGCCAGTGAGTCGTGCATTTACACTTGTGTAGATTCTCAGGGTGCCAGTAGGTATACATAGACCCTGTAAACCGTTTGTTGTGAGGAAAAATGAAAATAATGAATGATGTTAACAGCCAGAATCAAACAGAAACATAATAAAGACTTTAATTGTAGGCTACAATTTTTTTTCACCTAATATTTCCCAAATGTTCTTATATGTGTAAGCTTTATGGTTATATTTCGTTGGCATGACTGGTGGTTATATCCAAGATAGCAATACAGAAAAATGAACTAATATCAACAGCCAAATTGTATTGTACATCATATCACAGAGATACTGACCAGACACATCCAAGTATTGCATTGATTAAGGTCTGGGTACCTTGACCTAGGATTAGTGGTTTCCCTGTAACATCACCAGAGTCAGTTTGTTAAGTGAACATAACCGAAGGCTGTAAGTAATTTATAGCTTTCAATATCAGTTTACTCTCTGGCTTGGTTCATAAGCATCACTTAAGATTGGGAAATGTTTCTGTTATCAAAAACAAGTTCATATCAATATAGACACCAATGATAAGCCAAATATTCTACTACCACTTCAGGCACATTTCAATATATTTTTAGGTCACCTGAGATAGTGACCCTGATTGACCTCTAGGGGCTGATTGGTGGGCCAAAAGTGGTCAAATTGACTTAAATTTTAAAAATCTTCTTCTCAACATGCAGGTATGGTAGAATCTTCATGGAGGAACTATGATTCTTTATTCTTTATTTATTCTTTAAAGAATAAAGAATCATGGATGTTCACGGAGGAACTGAAAATTACTATTTACCACAATAAATCTCGCATTTCTTCGCGGGGAGGAGGTTAACTTTGCATTTTTGAGCATAATATTGTTTATTTCCCTTTTGAATCATCGTAGGACGACAGTTTGATGTTATACATGTATTGACACTGGCTTTCTTTTATCAATGTCACAATTTCTTTTTCTAGGAACCTTTATGTTCAGTATTACATATCTCGAGTGACAGTCAAGGCCGCTAGACCCCTTGTATTAAAAGAAAACAATATTAATGTTCTATAATTATCTATAATCATAGAAAATATTTTTCTTTTTTTCCCCTGAAGTATAAAAAGTATAAAAGATTTTGTGTCCCAGAGTTATGAATATTTCGTGTTTCTGACAATACCAGGTGTAGAAATATGCAGTAAAGATGCCACATTGTAATGCCATCAGTCTGTCACATGTAGGTGTATTTTTCCAGAATTGTTAATTCTCACCTCTTAATACCACTGTTAGAAAAAAAGAATTTGTCAAATTTTTATTTTGCACTTTATTGAAATGTTTGAGATGTGAAAAAAAAAATCCCAAAAGACAACAACAAAGATTCTAGATCATATGGTTACTCCATTTTTACATTAATTAACCTTACAATTAAAACATTTTCCTTCGTTGGAAATATTTTTATCAGTTATCAGTGAAGGTAAAAGCTTGGCAAGAATACTAGTTAGTAAACAAGAATATTTGTTTATAGGCAAGAGTAGATGGGCAAAACTACATAATGTTAGGCAAGAATAACTTGGCAAGAAAAGTTAAAAGGCACTAACACCCGTCGATAACAACCAGGGCAGGTAATATATATAGACATGTAGTAGATATAGACATGTATATATAGACATGTAGTATATATAGACAGGTAGTATATATATACAGGTTGTATATATAGACAGGTAGTATATATATATACAGGTTGTATATATAGACATGTAGTAGATAAAGACATGTATATATAGACATATAGTATATATAGACAGGTAGTATATATATACAGGTTGTATATATAGACAGGTAGTATATATATATAAAGGTAGTATATATAGACAGGTAGTATAAATAGACAGTTGGTAGATATAGACAGGTAGTAGACAGGTAATATATATAGACAGATGGTAGATATAGACTGGTAGTATATATAGACAGCAGGTAGTATATATAGACAGGTAGTATATATAGACAGGTAGTATATATTGACAGGTAGTATATATAGACAGTTAATATATATAGGCAGTTGGTATAAATAGACAGGTAGTATATATATACAGGTTGTATATACAGACAGGTAGTATAAATAGACAGTTGGTAGATATAGACAGGTAGTATATATATACAGGTAGTATATATAGACAGGTAGTAGACAGGTACTATATATAGACAGTTAGCATATATAGACAGATGGTGTATATAAACAGGTAGTAGACAGGTAGTATATATAGACAGGTAGTATATTTAGACAGGTAGTATAGGTAGACAGGTAGTATATATAAACAGGTAGTAGACAGGTAGTATATATAGACAGTTAGTATATATAGACAGATGGTGTATATAAACAGGTAGTAGACAGGTAGTATATATAGACAGGTAGTATATTTAGACAGGTAGTATAGGTAGACAGGTAGTATATATAGACAGGTAGTAGACAGGTAGTATATATAGACATGTGGTGTATATAGACTGGTGTTTACTAATAGTTGTAGATAGTTGGTTAAATTTACAATGATGTTCAGAGCTCTAGAAAAAAAAAATATATATATATAAGCATTAAACTGTCATGGTATGTCACTTCTCTCAGTAAAGATGTCACAAAACATCTAACTGGTATAAATATTTGCAGTATTCCAAGAGATGATATTAGTTATAAATCAGTTACAGCCCTTTTGACCAGTGATATTTTGGTTCCCATTGTTATATTGATAAATTGCTCAGCATGCAAATTTTCTTGTCCTGAATATGTAACTCTATAAATGTATATATCTAACTTTGTTTTCATGTATATGGTGTATATATACATGCATACATATCCGGTAAGCTGTCCTTTACAATGCTGGAGGAAGTGTATACTAGGAACACTTCATCTGGCCACGACACAACCAGCCTGGTCCTTACACTGTATTTAAGCTTTATTTAATGAATACAAAGGACGCAGATTTGATTTCTGTTGGATATAGTCGTCACTTACTTCCATTGCAGGTTCAGGAAGAGTGTGGGATACACTATAGACGAAAACTGAAGTTAATATACAAAGGTCACGATTTGATACTCCTCCGTGTTTGTAGAATGTGACAGACTGAGATCGGTAAGTGAAGGTTTTTTTTTATTTTCATATCTGTTGTCATCAATAAGGTTAGGAAGATAAAATGTCATTTTGTATCTATAGAACACTTCTATCATTTGTATACCAACCTGTTAAAAAGTGTGAACACAAACACAGGATGTATAGCTTCTTGAGAATGATTTATCAACAAGTAATCAAA
Source organism: Ylistrum balloti (assembly GCF_031769215.1). Lineage (NCBI taxonomy): Eukaryota > Metazoa > Mollusca > Bivalvia > Pectinida > Pectinidae > Ylistrum > Ylistrum balloti. Next base: position 630,186 of record NW_026782057.1, on the reverse strand, counting down.
ATGTAGACATCTTTGCCTCCAGAGAATTTAGATTCAAGATGTAGACTAAAAAGCTTCAGTTACAATAACAAACATGAAAATATACATATATTGCTTTAGGGGATAAAGACACAAGTCTAGTCTCTCAGTGGATACAGTGTGGTACAGCCTTGTGTATCAACCCTATCCAGGATGACTAAACTGGTTTAAGTGGGTACAATTATCTGGGCTTGGTTTACTGGAGTGAGGGATTAGAGTAGACGTGTCTATAATGAGTTACTCCTGGTATTTATAAAAATATTTACTGTAGATATAAAATGTGACACCAATTATTTGTTCTTCCTATTTGAGCCCACCTTATATTGCTGTTTTCAGTTCTAAACTATATCATCCTTGCCCCTATGTAAAAATAGCACTGTTTTTCATATACTGATATTATGAATTCCACTTTTGGCTGAGAATAAAAATATATATATTTTTTCCCCACTGAAATATCTAGTTGGTTTGGTACACATTGCCATTATTTCAAATTTCTTTCATTTTTGTATTATAGTCAAAATGAAATTTTTATTTAATGAGTAAAATTTCCTGATATTGGCTTTGAGAAATTTGATCAATGAAGTTCTACCAAGGTTATTTAAGTTAATGACGAAGAACAGATAAGTTTAGCAAATCTTTGGAGAGAGCACATGGCAACCATATGTTACTGTATGTGTATTTTACATATCACATCTACAGGACCGTTTATGTTCTATGAGTTGTTCCTCCTAATGTGTTTTAACAAATTCCACTGGCCATGTGTGCTGAGTTGATTTGATGTTGGGTGATGTGGAGTTTTGGTTAACACTTTGTTAAAATCGGTTAAGTCTGCATGCTTTCTTCTTTTCTACAGAAAGCACAAATTACTGTAGACTTGATATCAAATTCTGTTCTATTGGGAAAGTGATCAGAAACTAACACCGAAGTTTTCCTTCAACTGTTTAAAAAGTTCAGACTGAAAGCTTTAAATAAATTTTGTTATAAAAAACCTTATCAGTGTTGTACCATGTTTTAAAGGAATCTTAGCATGGAGAGATATGAAACAGATTCTGATAACTTGTGCAAAATAGTGAAGATAATTACTGTAAACCTACAAGTTTTAGTGGTATTGTTATTTTAGTGGTGTCTGCACTGAAGGTACTAAAATATGATTGGGCTGATAACTGTAGCTTTTTAATGCTGCTCATATTATAACTAATGTAGAAACAGAATTTCTGATCGTACTAATTTGCCAAAAAAGTGATAAATGTGTTGAAATTTAATTGTGCCAAATTAAGTCTGTTTGCATATCATTGGCATAGTATGTACAAGAAACATTTGTTTGAACCCTGTAGAGGGTCAACATGAAATGTCTGTATGGTGTAAGGATTACAGCACCCTGTAGAGGGTCTGAATGAAATGTCTTTATGGTGTAAGGATCACAGCACCCAGCAGAGGGTCTGAATGTCTGTATGGTGTAAGGATTACAGCACCCTGTAGAGGGCCTGAATGTCTGTATGGTGTAAGGATGACAGCACCCTGTAGAGGTTCTGAATGTCTGTATGGTGTAAGGATTACAGCACCCTGTAGAGGGCCTGAATGTCTTTATGGTGTAAGGATTACAGCGCCCTATAGAGGGTCTGAATGTCTGAATGGTGTAAGGATTTCAGCACTCTGTAGAGGGTCAACATGAAATGTCTTTATGGTGTAAGGATCACAGCACCCTGTAGAGGGTCTGAATGTCTGTATGGTGTAAGGATTACAGCACCCTGTAGAGGGTCTGAATGTCTGTATGGTGTAAGGATTACAGCCCCATGTCGAGGGTCTGAATGTCTGTATGGTGTAAGGATTACAGCACTCTGTAGAGGGTCTGAATGTCTGTATGGTGTGAGGGTTACAGCACCCTGTAGAGGGTCTGAATGTCTTTATGGAAGGCACATCTTCATGGGGTACCTGGGGTAAGTCTTTCTTGATGTAAGTCTTTGCCAGTGTGAGTTTTTCCTTGGATAAATCTTTCCTGGTATAAGTCTTTGCCAGTGTAAGTCTCTTCTTAGGTGTAAGTCTTTTCCAGTGTAAACCTCTTCTCAGGTGAAAGTCTTTGCCAGTGTAAGTCTTTGCCAGTGTATGTCTTTCCCCTCTAACTATTTTGTTATCTTTTGGTTACCATGGTAGTGAAACTGGTAACAGTTACTTCCTCTGAAATTCGAGACACCCTTAGTTACCTTTCTAACTATTTTGGTATATTTTGGTTACCATGGTAGTGAAACTGGTAACAGTTACTTCCTCTGAAATTCGAGACACCCTTAGTTACCTCTCTAACTATTTTGGTATATTTTGGTTACCATGGTAGTGATACTTGGAACAGTTATGGCCACTAAAATAAGAAACTCTTCAGTAATTGTTATAGCATCATTTGGTTAATATTTCTTAAATATAAAACTGTCAGTATAGAATGTTTACCATCAAGGAAAATATCATAGCAATACAGTCTAACCTGTATTAAATGGCCACCGTGGGGAAATTATGAAAGTGGCCTTTATAGAGAGGTTGCCTCTTAATTGAGGTTCCTTATTTTCGAACCCAAGTTGCGGCAATTTGCACATTGATATTTGAATACAGTTTAATAATCAGGATTGTCACTGTCTTCCTGTACTTGGGAATTTGTGGTTCGGTCTGAGTTTGTTTGCTGCTCATATTTCGAAGTGAATTGCCACAATAGTAATAAAATGCCTGTATTATGTATACTAGTGACGTAAATGAAATCAAACTCAATATAAAATGCATGGTGAATTGTGTTTACGTGCCATCAACTGTTTTCTTTGTAGGAATGTTCACGTGGCGAGAAAACGTGACTCGCAGTCAAGAAAGCTTGTCAAATGACTTGTGGTCAAAACGGCCGTTTAAACGAGGTTCGATCGCAAGATTGGGGCGAAAAGGGTGGCCGCTGGCCACATTAGACAGGTGGCCGTTAAATTAGGTATCATTAATGAGCAAAAACGATTGGGAGGGTCTGAAAACGGCCATTATAAGCAGGTGGCCGTCTAACTAAGGTGGCCGTTATGACAGGTTAGACTGTATTTGGTTATTAAGCCTGATGAGGAGTTTTCATTGGTCAAGTTTCATTCCTCTTCATTAGCCAAAAGTTCATCTGTATATGAAAATTATGTAACTCAATTGAGAATGTAGAAAGGAGCCTTATAATTTATCAAATCTGAAAGCTTGATACTTCGGGGCTAAAGGTATAAGCCAAGGATAATATCATAGCAATATTTGGTTATTAAGCCTGATGAGGAGTTTTCATTGGCCAAATTCATTCCTTGTCACTTGCCAAAAGTTCATGAAAATTATGTAACTTGGACAACTCAATTGAGAATGTAGAAAGGAGCCTTATACTTAATCAAACCTGAAAGCTTGATACTTCGGGGCTAAAGGTATAATCATAAATTTGTTAATGAACAAATTACATGCCACTAGCACAGCTGATAACCGACTCATTAACAATACAGATTTGAGTTTAGTGTTGACTTGGGACAGGGCAGAATAATTAGGTTAAACATAAAAGATAAAAACATTAAGATCAGCTGAGTGTAAACCAATAAACTATTGATATAATTGATCATATTCTTAACACAGTTTGTCTTGTGAAATAGGCCTTTATTGAATAAGTGTTGATGGTTTTTATCATCTTAATATTTTGAAAGGAAAAATATGTTTCAGCTGATATCTGTATTTTTTTTTTTTTTTTTGCCTGACTTAACAAAAGTGGTCTGTATCTTTTTTGTATGGATGATGCCATACAAACCTTATTTATGAATTTCTATATATGAACTTAGCGTTAAAACTTTGTTTATTTCCTGGATTCATCGTCCTTTGAACAGCCACTGAAATTGTAAGGGAGGTCTTCCTGTAGTAACATAATATCTTCCTACAACCAGGACAATCAGGTCTGTAATTCCAGCTTTTGAGAAAACGAACAGAGTTATCACAGTCATCTTATTCAAGAGAGCCACTGCTAACATTGGTACCAAGAGCTGTGTTGCATCTCATTTGGTTGAACCCTGACCTAAGCAACTTCAAGTAAAGATCTGAAGTGAGTGGTTGAGCACTCATTACCAGTGGTGGTTTGTAAGCTGAAAAAGGAACCAGTGTGAGCTGATACGGTTATGTCCCGAGGCAAGACACTTTGCCCTTATTGATTTAGTTGACAAGTGGCAGGCCTCCTGTATGTTGTTCAGTGAGGTAGACAATAATTACTACAAGGAGATACTGCCTTGGGATGGACCTGGCTGTTCACAGGGTGATTAAACGAACAAATTAAAAAAAAAAACAGCAAACAAACTTTTCATTTCTGTTTCAAGTGATAAAGATGCTTTCATATTCTTGGTCTTGGTATTATAAATGAAATCAAATTTATATGTTAGCATATCACATGTATGTCAAATATATTTGTATACAAAAGTGAAAGTATAGAGAATGATGTACACTATTTTCTACCACTGTTCCCATTAATACAGTGACAGTTAATATTGCCAATTAACTCATCTATGATAGATAGTCGGCTTTTAGTTGCTGTCAATATTTTCATTTCCATAATTGTACTGACATCAAGTCTTTATGTAAAAAGTTATAGGATGGGTTTTATAGGAAACACAATCCATTGATTCCTTTGATAGAACACACCGCTACACTTCACTGATCTCAGAGTTATGCAAATTGATCATAAGATTCATTTCAATGAAATATAGATTTATGATAATAAACCTACAATCTCTCTTTGACTTTCATGACAATAGAGCTGGCAAGAGGTGTTTATTTTTATCTTTGTGGTATTGTAATGTACAAAAGCTAATTAACAGAAACCATATGCGATGGTCAATGTTTTGTTTATATGGAGATACAGTAAACCACTTCAATTTGGCGAATATTTTATCTCGCAAAAACAGTTGTGTAGACATTCGGGAATACATGATTTCGTGAACACTAGCCTGGAAATTATTTTTAATTCATGAATTATAAGTTATTAGAGACACAGACTCGGGGAAATCTTCCACAACGGTATCCAATAGCTTCATATTGGCCGCCATTTTGCTAATGAGAGTCCTGTGACTATATCTGAAATATGATTTAGTCATGTGCTATATCTGAAATATGATTCAGTCATGTGATACATGTATCCATACTGAATTGTTTATACCACAGAATAATTTTTCTGGATGGGATTCCATGGGCCTCCTGTATGTTGTTCAGTAATGTAGCCATTGACTGCTTCAGGGAGACAACCCTAGCTGTTGCTCATGGGACAATAAACCCAGTAAACAAAACATGGGTCTACACAGAACCATTGTTGTAGAATCATTTCTATGGTCAGTGCTATAGTAATCTGTAGATTGTAATTTGGGAACAACAGAATACTTGGAGCTGTTAACCCTGCTGTGATTTATCAGGGGAGCAGTAACTTGGTTGTAATTTCCACATCTGTTTTCCTTTTTGTGTCTGCCAATAATCAGGAAATTTAAAATAAAGGCACCAGTGCTGTATCAGGAAGAATCTGCCTTTGAATGTCTTTGTTATGATTTGTCATAAAATGCACCAAAAATGCTTCAAAGAAATTATGTTTACTTCTGTTTATATGCCTCTTCAGTCATCTGTATTATGTTACATGGTCTAAAAATAATTTTGATCACCAGGATATGGTACTACCTGCTGCCAGGCTGACCCAATATTTGTTTCATTCATGTTCAGAAGATGAGTGACAGATGGTCGTGAATGTGTTGTTTGAAATGCTGTTCGGTTATAGCATGCAATTCTGTTATCTGGGATAAGAAATTGTCACACAAGCAAAAAAAGGGCAATTAATGAAAGAAAATTGTTTTATAAATGTAACCACCTACACGCCATGTACTGATGGCACAGTGTCGTTATGGTAATTGCTACATCCTGTTTGTCACTTCCTGTCAAAGGATATGCATATAAATCTCCCTCATTCTTTAGCAAGCAACAAGAAAATGATATTAACACTGCTGCATTTTAATTTGCAGCTTTAATTTTAGTACCATCTGATCCATACTTCCTCGCATCCATCCTCAAACTGGGTGTGTTAGTGTGTTAGAAACTTGAGGGGGGTGGGGGGAGGTGGGAGATGAAAAAGGGGAAAGTAGATTTTTCTAATGGGACACCTTAGTTTGTTGAACAAACTTCATTTTTTTTCACAAAGTGTTAAACTTATATCTATTGCCGTTGTTGGTAGAGATGGCGGTGTGGGAGGGACCTTTCTAAACAAGAGTACCCAGGGAAAACACCTGTTCCATGAATAAAAACCCCAGACAAAAAACATGAATAAGGATCAAAATCTTCATTCTAAGCTTGGTTAATAGTGGTTTAATGGATTTTTTTCTCTTATTTCTGTTTTTTTTCAGCAATTAAAGCAATTCTTTTCCTACTCTGTGAACAATACACCAGAAAAAAGACCCAACATCCAAATACAGGCATATCAGTATCAACGGTAATTTTCTGTAGAATTGACTCCTTGGTGAATAAAGAGAGCAATCTAGGAATTAACAGTGTAGACAAAATAGAGAAGTGGAAAACATTCTCAGATCTTGGCAGGTTTTAATGGTGTTAACGTGTTTTGGCATACTAGGTATGCTGTCTTCAGGACCTTTCCTTGTACACTTAATCTATCATTTTAGTGCGACGGGACTTGCTAAAAATTTCTACTGTTTTAAACTGAGGTTATTGGTTTTATGTCACGTGGTAGATGATATTAATCACAGAAACAGATCCCGTTAAAGGTGGCAAGTTGCAAATGAATGATTTTGTCTGGTTTTGAACTATCAAAAGATGAAGGACATCAACTATTTAGCAACATCTGGCTGGCTTTTTCGCTGACACCTTCCTGTCTGTAAATTGTACTTGATGTTGTGTTTATGTCTCAGTGTTGACGTTTCTGGCATTCACATGATCTACGAAACATAGAGACAACTTGTTTCAAACATGGTCGAGGTATGTTTGTAGGATTTAGAGACTATTTACTGTAGCGGTGATGGCCATCACACAGTTTGTGTCGACACAAATAAGATGTGTAAAAAAATTGACACCATTTCTTGCTTTCTGAAAGATTAGAACTTGATTAAAAAAAGTAAGAATGACGTTGATGAATAAACATTCAATAGGGTTGCCTTGTTTCAGACAGTACAGATCTTTCTCACAGATCCTTAAATGTTTGGGAAAACATGCCGATTTACACATTGACGTAAGTTTAAAAGATGAATGTAAATTCTGCTGATGGGTTGTTTGCACCCCTTATCTCTTGTCAACACATTAAACATGGAAACCTACATTCCTGGGAAAAAATACGATCTCAAGAGGCTCCTGGAGGAATAGATAATTCATCGATTTCCTATATAGCATTATAGAATAGTGTTAAAACATTTTGGAACTGATACAGGACGTATCATGCGAAAGTGTCTGTACTTCTGTGGGATTGATGGTTATATTATGGAAACCTAATAGATACAGATTGGACAAGGTAAAATTTTAGCACATCTTTACCTGCAGTAGTTGAGAGAAAGACACTCAGAGCTCAAGAGACCCGTTTTTACTACAATTTATACAGAATTATCAAAATGTGTATTTTTCATATCTTTAGCTTTACTAGTTGGAAGAAAGAGACAAACAGAGCTGAAGAGACTCATATTTGATATAATTGTACAGAATTATAAAAAAAAAAATTTTTTTTTTTTTTTTTTTTTGAAAAAACGAAAAATGATGCATGATTGTTTGTTATGACACAGGTATAAAGCAATGTATTAATCAGTTTTGAAATAATTACCAGTTATACATCTCAGGGTGATTAGTAAAAATGATTTCATTTTGTGAATGTTACATCTTATCTATATTTCATGGTTTAATTACGGACTTCTGGACATATGAGGTTGGTCTGAACAATGACTTATAATTACCCAATCTGTGGTCAGAATCGAAAATGATTTCAACTGACCTGTTTTAAAGGTCAGCTTAAAATTATGTTTCTTTTTAACAGGTAAAATATTTTATTGACCCATCATGAAGTAAAGAATCACACTAGTCGTCACTGACCAAAGGTCATGGTTTTTGGTTTAAAGATAAACGTTAAATTTTGTATTTCTTAACTGGTAGATGTTTGTTATGAGTTGATAATAACAAAAAAAATTTGGTTTTGTTGACATCAAACTAAGTCATCTAGGCAACTAATCAGGAACTGAGGTCAAAGGTCAAGGTAAAGGTGATAAATTTTATTATTTAAGTGGTAAAGAATTTTAAATGAATTTATGAAGTTAAGCTGATTGGAATTAACAGGAAATTGACTGAAAAAAGTTAACAGTTAAGTAAAAAGTTCAACTTGGTTGCCATCTTGAACTTCGTATGAAGGATAAGATACAGGCATGGGACATTGTAGTTACATTAGATGCCACACAAACCAAACAGCTTTACATAAGTAAAGGATATGTAACTTTTTATTTGATGGACCAAGTAATATGTTTGAGTGAGCAATGTAATCTTTGACTAATTGTTATGCATCCTGAAAGGCAAGCATATAGTCGCCACTTTGTCCATCATAATGTTGTCCGGAACATATCACAAACACTACAAAAGGTATCAACATGAAATTTCATAGGTAGTTAGGTCTTGATAAGGAGTTTTAGGAGTTGTTTCCCTTTGTTATTTTTTTTTTTTTTTAGCAGAGTTATTGGAAAAAAAATATCTAAAAAACTTTGCTGTTTTTTAACTTCCATTTATTCTGGGAGCATCCATAGGTTCTATCAATATTTTTGTTGTTTTCTTGAGAACAGGATAAAATGCACTGAAAATAAGTGTGTCTGTTTTACTAAGATGAAATATTACTCAACTACAATACAAGTAGTAAGTTATAACAAAGAAGTGCATACAAATTTACCTGAACAGTATATAGCTAACTATACTAGTAGCATATAGGTAGGTTGACACGAGTACATAATGTAGCTGTTTTTAGATGTTTTGTATTTCTTTTGAAAACATGAAGTACAAGATCAAATAACAACACCATCAAATTTCACTTGAGTTTCTCTGTATACCTAGTATACCTAGAATATATTATATTGGTTCAGAATCTTTAAGTATCAAGTAACAACACTTTTCAATAAAAACTAAAAAAGTTGTAAAAAAAACGTTCTTATGCTTGACATGTCTACCATGACCTGTATGTTGTCACCAGGTATTGTTTGGTGACCCTTAATGATCTCAGCATTCATCTCACATACTTTTCTTACAGAACAGAATTTCGTTAATATCCATTCATGAGAGCCCTGTATATGAATGAAGCCCTAGTGACTTTCAATGATGAGCAAGTTTATGGTAAATAACAACTTTAATGGTGATTGGATAACAGATGGTACCTGGCAATTATAAACATATATTAAATGATTTTTAAATGCCAGTTAAAACAATTTTGGAACACCAATCAAACCTGCTTTAGAGGCCTCTAATTTACAACAAATAACTGCCAACTCTCTGGAGTGGTCTTTATAAACAGGTTTGTACACACATAGCGCATCCAATTTAAATAATAGATTTTATTGTTGTATTCAATTAAAGGTGAATTTGCATGAAAAATTATTTAATACACTTTTCAAAAAATTTGATATACATTTTTGATAACATTTTCAGCATGTTGTAATAATTTTTTCTGTATGAATGTGTAATGGGAAAGTTACCGAATTCTGAGTAGCTCATCCTAGTTTCTTTGATGTTGAAGGTGATACCACTGAAAAAGTGAGAATTTATCTTGATACTCTAACCATATCGTAACTACGAGTCAGCAGTCTAGAAAATCAGTGTACAAATATAGGGTTTGTACAAACTTCCTTTACTTCAGTGGAATCAAAGTTGAATCAAGTTCCTTATAACTCCTGATATACAAAAGCATCTTAGACAAAAATGATTGAATACTATAGTTTTTTCAAATTTTCATTGTTATAGAAACATATTGTCTACAACCTATTTCAGGTCAAGTTTTTAACACATATTTTCACTTAGCTTTTATAGAATTCCATCATAAAATTTTGTCAACAAGGCATATGTTAAGGCTGGCTAAGATATCCCTGCATGATGAGGTACCTGTTGTAAGAAAATGTTACAAGATCCTGTGCCGCCCAATAGAACTTCATTATAGATATATTATTTTCAGTAAATGTTTGATAGAGTTCAATTTTGTCTGCGTGGAATACCAATTAAGTTAACATCTATATCAGGCCACAATTTCGCCTACAGGTTTCGTTTTTTACAGCCATTGCTTCGGTTATAGGATTCATATCAACAACATGCAGTCTCCTTGCAGGCAGATACATCATAAATCAGTACATTTTATTTACCCACTAAGTCCTTGTTTATTGATGGGAATGGTTTCAACCTGCCTGTTTTGGGAAAGAGACCGGGTCAAAAGGTCAGAGGTTGAAAGGGGGTTTCATAGTACCTGTATATGAAGGGATTGTGTTCAACTTTAAAGCTACTTTATTCAGCACTAATTGGAAGCTACCTTACAGAAAGGTATGTACTGAAGACTTTAAGACACATTTCTTATATGACATGATTACTTCAGTTCTGGTCTTCTTAGATCAAGACCACAGGCCTCTGATGTTATCATTTAATTGCAGGTATCTTAAATGATACTTAGACTACTGCATTCAAGAAACAAAAATTATGTTGACATTCTGGTTTATGTGTCATTGTATGTGGTAAATATTCATAAATTTTGTACAGAACTAAAATTTTCTGCTTAAATTTATAGATATTTTCTTTAAAATTACATTGCGATAGCTTAACTTATACAGTTTGTCGTTTCAAAAGGTTTTGCCACATTGAGTTCCTTGAAAAATTGTATCAGGGGGATTTGAAACTTTTACAGTGATCTTGCATCAGCTCTTGTTTACGATCGTCGGGACATAAATTGTTGGTGACTGGTCCAGTTTAAAATCAAGCGACATGTATAAGTTTTTTGTCAAATGTCTTCACTCATGATTCATCAATTTTGTTTTCAAGCCAAATAGGAATTATAGTTGGTTGCCAGGGAAACAGCTAGACACTGAAGTTAGATTCCACTGTATTTATTCTATACTAAGCCTAGGGCATTGACATTCAAATTGTGTCTCAAAGACATGAGCCAGGCTTATTACAAGACAGCAGAATATGTAGCCTTTTGTCCCAAACTGGTCTACAGACATGCACTCTAACTATCAAATGCTGTTGACTGATAATGATACAATATCAGAGATTACACTGCCTAAACAATATTGCTAGAGTTTCTGCTAAATGAACGTCCTGTACTCTATTTCTAGTACTGGTAAGTAAATTGGTGAGTGTATTGATCTGTAGGAAGCAGACCAAATTAAAACAGAATAGATAAGAATCGTGTCTATTTTCCAGCAGATAGATGTATTTAGACAGGACATTGCTGTTAGTATTTACATTTATACCAGGCACAGTGTAGTCATTGATCTGACAAACCGCCACCTGTCACCTCCTATTAGAACATACCAACAGGTGAGAAAGACAGGTGGAATTAGAGATTAAAGGATACGATTTATACATAGAAATTATGATAGGTGATTTATGTCTGTCACTGTTTGTGGATATTACTGTACAGATGGAAAATTCCACGGCATATCTTTGCAAGAGCAAAGGAAACCTGAAAAATGTTTCATTATATCCAGTAACATGTATGGACACTAGGGGAAAATATTTGTTTATATACAGTAACATGTAAAGACATGGAGGGCAAATGTTTACTTGTATACAGTAACATGTAAAGACATGGAGGGCAAATGTTTACTTGTATACAGTAACATGTAAAGACATGGAGGGCAAATGTTTACTTGTATACAGTAACATGTAAAGACATGGAGGGCAAATGCTTACTTGTATACAGTAACATGTAAAGACATGGAGGGCAAATGTTTACTTGTATACAGTAACATGTAAAGACATGGAGGGCAAATGTTTACTTGTATACGGTAACATGTAAAGACATGGAGGGCAAATGTTTACTTGTATACGGTAACATGTAAAGACATGGAGGGCAAATGTTTACTTGTATACGGTAACATGTAAAGACATGGAGGGCAAATGTTTACTTGTATACGGTAACATGTAAAGACACGGAGGGCAAATGTTTACTTGTATACAGTAACATGTAAAGACACGGAGGGCAAATGTTTACTTGTATACAGTAACATGTAAAGACACGGAGGGCAAATGTTTACTTGTATACAGTAACATGTAAAGACACGGAGGGCAAATGTTTACTTGTATACAGTAACATGTAAAGACACGGAGGGCAAATGTTTACTTGTATACAGTAACATGTAAAGACACGGAGGGCAAATGTTTACTTGTATACAGTAACATGTAAAGACATGGAGGGCAAATGTTTACTTGTATACAGTAACATGTAAAGACATGGAGGGCAAATGTTTACTTGTATACAGTAACATGTAAAGACATGGAGGGCAAATGTTTACTTGTATACAGTAACATGTAAAGACATGGAGGGCAAATGTTTACTTGTATACAGTAACATGTAAAGACATGGAGGGCAAATGTTTACTTGTATACAGTAACATGTAAAGACATGGAGGGCAAATGTTTACTTGTATACAGTAACATGTAAAATGTTTACTTGTATACAGTAACATGTAAAGACATGGAGGGCAAATGTTTACTTTTTATACAGTAACATGTAAAGACATGGAGGGCAAATGTTTTCTTGTATACAGTAACATGTAAAGACATGGAGGGCAAATGTTTTCTTGTATACAGTAACATGTAAAGACATGGAGGGCAAATGTTTACTTGTATACAGTAACATTTAAAGACATGGAGGGCAAATGTTTACTTGTATACAGTAACATGTAAAGACATGGAGGGCAAATGTTTACTTGTATACAGTAACATGTAAAGACATGGAATGCAAATGTTTACTTTTTATACAGTAACATGTAAAGACATGGAGGGCAAATGTTTTCTTGTATACAGTAACATGTAAAGACATGGAGGGCAAATGTTTACTTGTATACAGTAACATTTAAAGACATGGAGGGCAAATGTTTACTTGTATATAGTAACAAGTAAAGAGAACAAGAGACTTTAGGTGGTGGATTATTAAAGTAACCTTGGCTTAAGAGTTCTGACACTTTTAATAAATATTGCAAAGACTTTAATTTCACTTGATGGAAGACTGCGTAAAGATTGGCTGACACATGATAGTTATAGGACGATTGGTGTTGAATCACGGAACTCTTTTTCCTTTGGGAGGACAGGTTTCTCCTATTTCAAATCTAACATAGTTTGCGGTAGGTTGAATAGTAAATCATTTCATTTATCAGGACTTTGACAGGAGGAAACCTGGAGGTCATATAACCTTTGTCACTCATTATAAGGAAGCTCTGAAGGTTGCCTATAGTGATGAGCTATCTGGGGTTTATTACCACTAACTGTAAAGGTTTTAATTTCAGTGGTGCAGATTTCAGGTTTTTCTCAAAACTTGATGGAATTATGGCTGTATTTTCCATGGAGATTGTGGTAGCTAGAAAATTATCGCGTGGTATTATAATTCTCGGATGTTCTAACATCCATACCATAATCAAGATTCAGTGAAAAGGGTCGAGAGATTCAAATAAAGTATTCCAATCTCATCCCCAAGATTCAGTCACACTCCAAGATTCGTTCACACCCCCAAGATTCAGTCATATCCCCAAGATTAAGTCACATTCCCAAGATTTTGTCACACTTCCAAGTTTCAGTCACATTTCCAAGGTTTTGTCACATTCCCAAGATTCAGTCATACTCCAAGATCTAGTCACATTCCCAAGGTTTTGTCACACTTCCAAAATTCAGTCACATTCCCAAGATCCAGTCATACTCCAAGATTTAGTCACATTCCCAAGATTAAGTGAAATAAGGGTTAAATATCATATATTTATCATTACTGCCAATATAAGTATTGTAGGTTTTTGAGTTCAGCTATTTGATAAAGCATGATTGAAGAATGCAAGGAGGAGTTGATGATGTAACTGCTTGGATGTGGTAGTTTACAGGTGAAAAGTTGTTGTAGTAGTTCTAATTGTTATAGGTTGATTGGTTTATTGTGCCTAACTTGTGACAATAAGTCCAGCTGACAGCAGTGTTGTAAAGATGATACACATCCTGTGTATTTGTATTATAAGATAAGTGCCCGTATATGTTACCTGCCACTAACAATAGCTAGGTAAATAAGAATATATTTCTTATTTAAAACCTCCGTAACAGTTTGTATGTACCTTAGCTTCATGGACAATAGGTGACGTCCCACCTGAGTGATTAGACAGAATAGCTCTGTGTGGAGATCCAAGTTACACGAGGATGATTAGAAGAAAACCTGGCAAAGCATTTAATAATGTAATGCTGTGACCAGACACCTGTTTCTTCAGCGGTCAGTCTCACTGTTATGAACTGTTTGTTTGCAATAGGACCTCTTACCTGTGTTTCCTCAAGTGCGTTGTATAAAGTCAGGTAAATTTATGATTAACCGACATAAATTCATGTGTAAAAGTTGATGCAATCTGCAGTGTAGTTATAAGTTTATAGGTCTACTATGACGAGAAAGTAAAACATATACATATACACAAAGTGTGGATACCCTCTGAGGATTGTTTTGTTGCTCAAGGAAATCAATGATTTGTTAATGTAAATATTTACTTCCGTATATATCTCCTACAGGTAAGTGGTGGCCTACAGGTAACTGAATGTAAATGTTCACAGGCTGAATAAGAATCTCAGATAATTTTACTCCTTTTTGAATCATTCTAAAATTTGTTGTTATTTCAATATATTTTGGCCTGATATTTTGTAAATATTAATCACCAACATATTAATGGAATATTTATCATTTTGATATTGGATATTAATTAACATGACACAGGTGAAAATGATTCAATTTTGATTGTTAATTATTGTACCTCTTTTTGTACCTGCAAACTTGATCACAGGTGAGTTTGGACTGACTGAAAACCTGGCTGTGGTATGTAGTTGGCTACTTGTCAAGTCATTGAAAATGCCAGACACATTATCTGATATATTTTGTGAGGTGATCATAATATGTTGAGAAGTGCAAACTGTGAAGCATAAGGGATTACCCAATGTAAAGTTATACAGGGTTGTGGTACATCAAAATTGTGCAGACAGTGCAGTGAAATGATGGGTTATGTAATTCCTAGATGTCATATATGTACTTATCACTGACAGTCTGTACAATTGTATACTTAATGGATTTCTGTCTGTAATAAAGATTCAAATAAAGTTTCTGCTGAATAGACACATGTTTTCAAATATAGTTCAACATTGGGGATCTGGGACCTGATTTATAAGGAATACTTATCTTAGCTGATAATTCGTTTCACAGATGTGGAGTAAGTATTGATTGATTCTGTCTGTAATGTAGGGTTGTCGTTAGTGTTTGAAATCCCAAATATACTGTTGCACAGTTATCGTTTACCTTTCATGTTGGAAGTTAGACCCCTGTGATAGCTGTTTTATATAAAGTTCTACCTTGGGAGTATGCTCTTTTCTTGGGTTCAGATAGGTTTTTATACAGACCTAAGACACAAGTTTAAGTGTAAGTGTCACTTGGTGTGTTGGTCAAGAAGGCTGTTTTGGACTTCTAACTTCTCCTCTAGAACCGCTACATTGATTCACAACAAACTTGTCGATTTGTGTTACTTTGAGTATTCAATGTGGTTATATAATGTAGTCTCTCCAGACATGGTTCACTGACTTTTGTTTTGAGGACTTTACCAATGAAAGTTTCTATTAGCACTGATCCAACATTTGAAGATTGTCATTTGGTGACATTGATAGGCAGAGATGTGCTTCTTGTGAATGCTATTTTGTATCTCATTAGATGTACACAGATCTCTTGTAAGCTCATCCCTTGACATTGAGTTTGTGGTAATGTTAGTTCCTTGGTATATTTCAGGGTGAATACTCCTAGGTAGAAACAGTATGCTTTTACATATTCAAAGCAAGAGGTTTGCTTCCCTGTGAAAAGTAATAATCCCCAATATACATGTTCAGGGCCTGGTTTACTTCCCTGTGTAGGTAACCTTTCCAAATATCCATGTTCAGGGCCAGGTTTACTTTCCTGTGTAGAGTAATATTAAATTGCTATATTGTAGCGATACAGTCCTGTCACCATATTGTAGCTATACATTCCTGTCACTATATTGTAGCTATACATTCCTGTCACTATATTGTAGCTATACAGTCCTGTCACCATATTTTAGCTATACATTCCTGTCACTATATTGTAGCTATACATTCCTGTCACTATATTGTAGCTATACAGTCCTGTCACCATATTTTAGCTATACATTCCTGTCACTATATTGTAGCTATATATTACTGTCACTATATTGTAACTATACATTACTGTCACCATATTGTAGCTATACATTCCTGTCACTATATTGTAGCTATACATTACTGTCACCATATTGTAGCTATACATTACTGTCACCATATTGTAGCTATACATTCCTGTCACCATATTGTAGCTATACATTCCTGTCACCATATTGTAGTTATACATTCCTTGACACCATATTGTAGCTATACATTCCTGTCACCATATTGTAGCTATACATTACTGTCACCATATTGTAGCTATACATTACTGTCACCATATTGTAGCTATACATTCCTGTCACCATATTGTAGCTATACATTTCTTGACACCATATTGTAGCTATACATTCCTGTCACTATATTGTAGCTATACATTCTTGTCACTATATTGTAGCTATACCTTACTGTCACCATATTGTAGCTATACATTCCTGTCACCATATTGTAGCTATACATTCCTTGACCCCATATTGTAGATATACATTCCTTGACACCATATTGTAGCTATACATTCCTGTCACCATATTGTAGCTATACATTCCTTGACACCATATTGTAGCTATACATTCCTGTCACAATATTGTAGCTATACATTACTGTCACCATATTGTAGCTATACATTACTGTCACCATATTGTAGCTATACATTCCTGTCACCATATTGTAGCTATACATTCCTTGACACCATATTGTAGTTATAACTTACTGTCACTATATTGTAGCTATACCTTACTGTCACTATATTGTAGCTATACATTCCTTGACACCATATTGTAGCTATACATTCCTGTCACTATATTGTAGCTATACATTCTTGTCACTATATTGTAGCTATACCTTACTGTCACCATATTGTAGCTATACATTCCTTGACACCATATTGTAGCTATACATTCCTTGACACCATATTGTAGCTATACATTCCTAGACACCATATTGTAGCTATACATTCCTTGACACCATATTGTAGCTATACATTCCTTGACACCATATTGTAGCTATACATTCCTTGACACCATATTGTAAATGTTGTAACTATACATTCCTTGACACCATATTGTAGCTATACATTCCTTGACACCATATTGTAGCTATACATTACTGACACCATATTGTAGCTATACATTCCTGTCACCATATTGTAGCTATACATTCCTTGACACCATATTGTAGCTATACATTCCTTGACAATGTCATGATATTAATTATATCAGTGATCTTTCTGTGAGATTGATATAGTTGTAATATTCATGTGGATAAGCTAATGATCAGTTTTATATAATATATATAAATTTGTAATCTATAGGTGTGGAAACTCTTTCTAATTCAAATTGACATTTTGTCGTATATATAGCAGACTAGGCAATTGAGAAGACTGAGGCCAAAATGGATTTAGAAATGGATGTGTGCCAATACAGCATCAGTGTATAGATATGGTGTGATACTGAAGATTTGATGCTTACTATTTTTCATGTTATAACCCTTGCCATTGACAATGCAGATTGATATGTCTGGTTTATAATGGGGAGATAACTCTAATACTATAACAGTCTGACACCACAGGAAGCATAGTAAAAGTGATTTGTGGTATGAAATGATGTAACATTGAACCAGTAACATATAATATTTGGGTTTATGTGTGAAATTTCTGGAATTGCTTTTGTTTTTGGAAAGTGTTTACAGTGTGATAAAATCTTTTTGCTATAGGATATAAAATGTAGTCACAGCCACTTTGCTTTATTGACATGTAGCTTTTCATGTTACCCTTTCAAAAATGATTACTTAGCTGTTTTAAAGTAAGAAATAAACCTCACGATTTAAATGGAGCACTAAAATAGAGCTCTAAACTTAATCAAGATTGTTTAGACTTTCAAGTTTTGTTTTAGCATGTATTACTTTATAGTTAGGTATCAATTTCTATATGGTTTGATATCCATTTCTATATGGTTTGATGACCATTTCTATATGGTTTGATGTCCATTACTATATGGTTTGATGTCCATTTCTATATGGTTTGATATCCATAACTATATGGTTTGATGACCATTTCTATATGGTTTGATGCCCATTTCTACATGGTTTGATATCCATTACTATATGGTTTGATGTCTATTACTATATGGTTTTATATCCATTGCTATATGGTTTGATGTCCATTTCTATATGGTTTGATGTCTATTACTATATGGTTTTATATCCATTACTATATGGTTTGATGACCATTTCTACATGGTTTGATATCCATTTCTATATGGTTTGATGTCCATTTCTATATGGTTTGATGTCCATTTCTATATGGTGTGATGACCATTTCTATATGGTTTGATATCCATTACTATATGGTTTGATGTCCATTACTATATGGTTTGATATCCATTTCTATATGGTTTGATGCCCATTTCTATATGGTTTGATGACCATTTCTATATGGTTTGATTTCCATTTCTATATGGTTTGATATCCATAACTATATGGTTTGATGACCATTTCTATATGGTTTGATATCCATTTCTATATGGTTTGATATCCATTTCTATATGGTTTAATGTCCATTTCTATATGGTTTGATATTCATTTCTATATGGTTTGATGTCCATTTCTATATGGTTTGATGTCCATTTCTAGATGGTTCTGTCACTATGAAGCAAATTCCATCAGAAAATGTCTTCAATACACTGTTTAGGTTATTGTTTTAGGAGTTTTGCAAAGAGCCTTACTTTTCATTATTTCTGTGATAATACATTCTATTGGTAAAACCACAAAATATCAACCCTCAAAGATTATGGTTCTGGCAGTAATGTCAGAACTCCACTCTCTTACAGTGGTATAGTTAGTTAGCTGTGTCGTAATAGGTACTGTAAGGGGTGAATCATGTCTTATAGAGTACTACGTTGCAGCTTCAGCCCTGTTTCAAAATATATGACTCAAACTTTGTCATCAGATAATGACTCCAAATCTAAATCAGCTGTTATGAAATTAACATGATACATAATGAAATACGAGGGAAATGAAAAGGATATCTAATGGATCACTGTATTTCACAGATGATAGGATATAAAGCTTCGTAATCATTTATAACTTTTAACCGTGTTAAATGTTTTCCATGGAAAAGAGACTATCAATAATTTATCATTGAAATGTAAGTATAGAATTCCTATCCACAATGTTCTCCTGTAGTGCTGCAGCCTCTATTCATCTGTATCTAATGTTTCTTGCAATTCTATCATGCTTTCCATCTGTGTTTTGATTTATTATCATTCAACTCAGAATGTCAATTACCAAAATGCATTTTGACAGTTGTTATTCAGGTAAAATACCTGAAAAATGTAAATTTGAAATGATTCATGTGCCTTTATTGTTCTTTTTCGGGTCAATTTCCCTTTGTATTCCCAATCTGCCCATCACTGACAATGCATAATTCACAGAAACCGAAAACATGATTCATGTATTTATTCCGAATAATTTCATCAGGAAATATAAAAAGAAAATTACACATCAGAATGACAATGTATTTATTGTAGCTGCAGACAATGTACACTGACTGTAAAAAGGAATATTGCATCCAGTTCTGTAGCAAACATGTGTTTACGAACTATTGACCAGAAATATATAACTGAAAGATGTTCCTGACATGAACACCTGTCTAGTTATCATAAGATTAGATATCTTAATGGTGATTTGATACAGACTCAAGAAATTACTTGTTTGTTCAAATCATGCAGTCGGGAAAAGAAAAGTTCAGCTTGATAAGAGATAAAATCAGGATTATAAAAGAAGCTAACAGTGTTGTAGAGTTCTTAACTTTACTGTTTAAAATCAATGAGTGTGCTTGTGTGTGAAAGTGTATTGTACTGATTCAGGACTTTATCATGAAACTGGAAGGTTTCATCGGGACTGGAGGTACTTGAGAGTGTCTTTTACTATAAAATGGATGAAAACATAACTAGTGCCCGTTACACTATTGATTCAGGGACACAAGGCTTGTTTGATTAAAACATTTTTTTTAATGGAGATGTTGTTGGTTCTAAAGTTACATGTTAATCCAGATTCATTTCACAGAATAGCCAATACTTTGGTATTGACTTTTAAGTTGTGGACTTAGCAAAAATGGGAGAGGCCATGTTTTACTGCGCAATATTTGATTCTCTTATATTACTGAATTTCTGAAAGGTGAAGTCTTTATTTGTAACAGAGGCTTATGTTATCATCATTGAAAGTTGGTTGGGTTTCTGACGAAGATATTTACTTTGGATTGGGTTGGCTATTTGTATAAGCGGTAAGTCAATTATATATATATAGCTTTACATATAGTGACGAGGCATTAAGGCTCACTCAGGACTACAGAGTAAGGAAATTGATATGTGGAAGTAGATGTTCTATACCTTGTTAGGTGGAAGTGATGAGTCCATGTCAGACATATTTATATACACAATAGAATTAATGGTTCTTTACTGTCCTCATCTTTCTTTCTTTCCCTCTTTAATAAGCTGGTGGATAGAGATAAATCATCTTTCTTCTGTTCTCATTTCCCCCATATTGACCTCTTTCCTGTTTATCCTTTGTCTACGCTATAATTTTCTTTCTATCCTCATTTGTGTCCTACTGTTATTTTTCCCCGTTATTGATGATATGGTTTTTTTTTCTTTAAATCCTATCAAACTAGTAACTAAAGATTGAGTGTATTATAGCTTATCAAATCAAATTATGTGTTTCTACGTTACTGTCTTGTATCTGTAACAGGTTTTCACAGGCATGTAGAGGGTACAGCATTGATCTGGTGTATCTTTGTCTGTAAACAATCAAACCTGCTGGTTACCCATCACATGTATGGTAAATAAACCCAAATCCTGGTCACCTGTTACATGTATGGTAAATAAACCCAAATACTGGTCACCTATTACATGTATGGTAAATAAACCCAAATACTGGTCACCTATTACATGTATGGTAAATAAACCCAAATACTGGTCACCTATTACATGTATGGTAAATAAACCCAAATACTGGTTACCCATCACATGTATGGTAAATAAACCCAAATCCTGGTCACCTATTACATGTATGGTAAATATACCCAAATTCTGGTTACCCATTACATGTATGGTAAATAAACCCAAATCCTGGTCACCTATTACATGTATGGTAAATATACCCAAATTCTGGTTACCCATTACATGTATGGTAAATAAACCCAAATCCTGGTCACCTATTACATGTATGGTAAATAAACCCAAATCCTGGTCACCTATTACATGTATGGTAAATAAACCCAAATCCTGGTCACCTATTACATGTATGGTAAATAAACCCAAATCCTGGTCACCTATTACATGTACGGTAAATGAACCCAAATCCTGGTCACCTATTACATGTATGGTAAATAAACCCAAATCCTGGTCACCTATTACATGTATGGTAAATAAACCCAAATCCTGGTCACCTATTACATGTATGGTAAATAAACCCAAATCCTGGTCACCTATTACATGTATGGTAAATAAACCCAAATACTGGTCACCTATTACATGTATGGTAAATAAACCCAAATCCTGGTCACCTATTACATGTATGGTAAATAAACCCAAATACTGGTCACCTATTACATGTATGGTAAATAAACCCAAATACTGGTCACCTATTACATGTATGGTAAATATACCCAAATTCTGGTTACCCATTACATGTATGGTAAATATACCCAAATTCTGGTCACCCATCACAAGTATGGTAAATATACCCAAATTCTGGTTATCCATTAAAAGTATGGTAAATATTCCCAAATTCTGGTTACCCATTACAAGTGTGGTAACTATACCCACATTCTGGTCACCCATTACAAGTGTGGTAACTATACCCACATTCTGGTCACCCATTACAAGTGTGGTAACTATACCCACATTCTGGTCACCCATTACAAGTGTGGTAACTATACCCACATTCTGGTCACCCATTACAAGTGTGGTAACTATACCCTCATTCTGGTCACCCTTTACAAGTGTGGTAACTATACCCACATTCTGGTCACCCATTACAAGTGTGGTAACTATACCCACATTCTGGTCACCCATTACAAGTGTGGTAACTATACCCACATTCTGGTCACCCATTACAAGTATGGTAAATATACCCAAATTCTGGTTACCTATCATTGGTACAGTAACTAAATCAAATTTTTTGTATCTAATCACCAGTATGATATATAAACCAAAATTCTAGTTACCCATAAACCCACCCATA